>NC_139810.1:7820217-7932515 GCF_963457635.1 Microchirus variegatus | reverse complement strand
TGACAAAGAAGTCATCGGTTAGTATATTGTCCAAAATTTGACAAAAAGGTTAAAAAAAAAAATCCAAAATCTTCAGTAAAATGACTTGATATTTGCTTTACTAATAGTCACTCTGAAAGGGATCCGTTGAAAATACTATTGCACCTCTTAAGGAATCACATTTTAATAAGATTTTTAAATTGAGGAAATGATCCATTAGCCATGATGCACTTACCTTACACAGTGGGAGGGATTTTGAGTTAAAAAAACATACAGTAAAATGACTTGATATTTTTTATCATAATAATAGACAGGATCATTTACAACAAGATTACATTGAACATATTAGCAACTCTCTTACGCTACACTATTATTGTGCAGGTGTCTCTGCAGGCTTGTGTCCACAGTCTGCTCATGTTATTTTCCTCCTCACCGTCCGTCCGTCCTTTAGAACATCGTTGCAGTCGGGGCCGGTTTCTGTGACGGTCTGGGCTTCGGGGACAACACGAAGGCGGCGGTGATCAGACTGGGGCTGATGGAGATGATTGCGTTGCTCGCATCTTCTGCACCGCTGGGCCAGTGTCTTCCGCGACCTTCCTGGAGAGCTGCGGCGTGGCCGACCTCATCACCACCTGCTACGGCGGCCGCAACCGAAAAGTCGCAGAGGCTTTTGTCAAAACGGGGAAGGTGAGAAGTGAGGAACATCTGGGATTCTGCCTGTCAAAACTTACATTAACCAGATACACAACAATATTTCTCTTTTCAATGATACTCGAAGTTTAAATGGTTATTTACACACATATATATATATATTATTTTCTTCTTTTTACATCAGAAACACAGCATTTCTTCACAGAAGTGTCAGTGAACGTCAGTGAGATGAAACACTGCTTTCATCAGTGTTGCATCAGGACACTAAGAAAGAATGAAATGTTTATTCTTCAGGTTGACATCGTTTTACAGTCCTGGACCACAACCTAATAGCCCAGGAAAATATCTTCAAATTTGTTATTTAATTGTCAAATGATTATTCCAGCAGCACTCGTCAGTCACTCCTGTTTTGCCTACCAGCTTTAGTGTTTCAAAATAAAAGCATGAATCTTTTCGTATCAAAGAAGAAACAATTATTTGAGTAATCGATTATTCGGTTTTACAGTTGTTTTTCTAATAAATTAAACAAGCTTTTAGATTTTCAGCTTCTTAAATGTGAATATTTTGTGGTTTCTTTGCTCCATTCGACAAAGAAATCATTAAACTGAAAAAATGTGGTTTACGTACGAAACGAGACATCTGAGATCATCATCATTTCTGGACCAAACAAGAAAACAAGAATATGAAATAATCATTCCTTTCAGCTCTACACTTAATATTTAAGTACTTTATATTCCACACATCATCAACAATGTGATATAATCAACTGTCCCGTTTTAATATTATAGTGGCATGTTTAAGAACAGGAAGTTGTGTATTTCAGCTTAAAATGTAATCAAATTCAAACCTTCCTCTTGTATTTCCTGTGTTGTTCAGTCCATCGAGGAGCTGGAGAAGGAGATGCTGAATGGTCAGAAGCTTCAGGGACCAGCGACGGCAGCCGAGGTTCATCTCATCTCGAGCACAAGAACCTCATCGACAAGTGAGCGGAGCAGCGGCGTCATCGCAAGTCATCGCACCGACAGAAAAAAAAAAGACGTTAATCCAACCGTTTCTTCTTCTTCTTTCTTCCAGGTTCCCTCTGTTCAACGCGGTCTACCAGATCTGCTTCCAGGGCCACCCGGTCTCAGAGTTCATAAGCTGTTTGCAGAACCACCCGGAGCACATGTGAGAGAATAACCGAGCTGACCAAGTGCCTTCTACATTAGAGAAATCACACCTTTCCACCTCTTACCCATCAGAAATGAACGGGCAGGATGATGACTCACTCCACGGCTGCAATGAGTAGATTTTTACACTCACTGTTCAGCTGAAGTTTGACAACTTTTTGTTCTTAACATTCAGTTTGACATCCTTTTTTTTTGCTGCTTTTATTTCCTGGATAATTCTGAAACTTGAAGGATAATTGTTGGTTCCAGTTTTGTTTAATTGTATTACTTTACTTTTTTTGAATTTTTAGTACCGGATGTACGTATCGAATTGGCCAAACTTTTTTATTTTTATTTATTTAATCTTCCGAGAAAAAAGAAAAAAGGTTGTAATATTATGAGTATAAAGTCGTAATTGTTATTCAAGCAAAATCTCAGATGCTGTAAACCTGCGTCAAGATGAGAAAGAGGAGCATTCGCGAAGTTATATTTTGATTGGGGCTTCACAAAGAAATACTTATATTTTGGGTACATCAGCACCACATTATCTTTAGCATCAGACTAAAAAAAAAAAAATCGCACAGACCTGAAGGAAATCGTCTCTTGTGCACTGGAGGAGGAAATGGCTGCTAGTGGTTAACTGCAGGCTATCGCTGGTTACATCTGCTTCTGTTGCTATTATAATAATGATAGAAAAAAGAATCTCATAAAATTACGACTTTATTCTCGTAAAATTACGACGTTATTTGCCCTACGACTAGTACGTCGCACGTATGAAATCAGAACACGGTGTGTGTTTTTAAACGGCAGCCAAATCACTAAAACCGTCACTTTGCCTGTTTCAGAATGATCATATGCAAGAGTGCTGTACATGACAGTTAAATCTTTGTCCATTTAGTCATGAAAAGACTTTCAGTTATGCATGCATTCAGATTTTCAGATTTCCACTAAGGCCATGGCACCTGCTTTTAAAATGTATGTTGCCATCCAGAGAATGCCATGTCCAATCATAGCTGCAATACCATTCTACCTTATTTCTTCCAGAATTTCTCTTTACTTCCTCTGGTGTACTGTATTATGAACATACTGTCTATCGCACAGCAACTGTTAGAACATTATAAATATGAAAAGTGCCTCCGGACGCGGGTTGCTAAAACTTAGCCATCGTCCATTTTTTTTTTCCTTTTAGCCCTTAAAGTCCGTCCATTACATCGTTTGTTACTGTCTGACCTGACTGACACTTAACGTCCGCGTCGTGGCTAATGCATGTTGGACATACTGTGAACATGTGCCTGTGAGTAAATTCATTTCCAACACTTCTGGAATCATTTCTTTTCGCTTTTATCTCAGTCTGACTAACACAGCACCAGGAGACAAACTGCCAGAATATTATTTTAGATTCTGTTTATTACCAACACCCAAGAGGTTGTGTTTTTAGCCACATTAGTCTCTTTGTTAGCAGTTTAACCCAAAAAGCAAAGGGTGGAGGTTGATGAAATGTGGATATAAGCTCATATACATATAGATATATAACGCATGACACGTTTCCATGACGACTGACCGAAAAAGACACACATGGCGTCATGAGTCCAGGCACTGTTTACCAGTTAGCTCCTTTTAGCGCCGTTAGCGCGCCTACAGTCGAACAGGAGCAGTCTGTTTATTAAACGAAAAAGAGCAGCGCTACAAATAACCAGCTTACCCGTGTTCTGCGTATGTAGGCCTCTGTTTTTAAGTTTAGCGTTACTTTAGAGATGTTAACAATCCGGAGTCACGCAATGACATCACACGTCTTTTTCCAGTCAGTAGTCATGGAAACGCGCTGCGCGTTAACGTTGACGCCGTTAAACACCATTGATGCATCAACGTATGTGTTTATATGTACACATACAAATAATATGAATTATTAGATTTTAGTGGTCATCAGATAGGAAATCAGAGACAGACTGTATTGACACTTTAAAGAGTGGATAGTCTTGGTGGACACTGGAGTAACAAACTTTTACTTTTTTTTTTTACTCTAAACTGTTGTTTTCTTTGGTGAGTGCAGGTTTGTTTACCTCGACAGTTTTGACAGCACTTCCTCAGAAGAATCACGTGATGTTGCCGTGACCTCAGCTGTAATTTCAAGGTTGGAGTGACGGTGCAACCCTCTTACACTAGCCGAAGAAAAGAGCACAGTTTAGAGTAAAGAATAAACATTTATTTGCACTTTACTAATGTTTCTTATAACATTTACTGATTTAATGTAGCTTTATATTTAGTGAACAGGCAAAACAAAGTGGTATAACTTCTTATCAAAATGGCTGATAAATCAAATAGTGGTGGCAGCGACGCTTTAGGAACATGAGAACAAGGTCAATTGTTTATTACAAGTTGTGGAAACATAGCTAAGTTTAACATTAGTGTGCAGTTAACAGCAGCAGTCTGCAGTTGGTCCTTACAAAAGACATTCACTGTTGACCTGTAACAGAGATGACTGCTGTCTGTGAAATACAGAACTGAAAAAACTGGAACTTACTGAATATTAATAAGGGAATAGTTGAGAAGGAGGCTACTAAACAAAAGAAAAAAAGCTACATTCTGGTCCAGAATGACACGTAAGACTATTTCAATGTAAATGCTTTGAAGCGAAACTGCACCTTTTAACAAACCAGGGTCTATTTATCGTAAAGCGGCCGCGACGTCCTTGGTCCGGCAGAGAGGAGTGAAACATCCGTTAATGCAAGCTGTATAAATAACTTCAACTCACGGTCAGCAAAGCTTAAAGATCGGTAAATGCAGCCAAAGCACAAAAGGTTCTACAATCAAATGGTTGATAAGAGTGACAACTGTTGGACAGGCATCGTCTCTGCTCTGTCCACTTCCTCTCACTTCCCCGCAGCGAGCATGACTCAGACTGTTCTGTCGTCGCTGCACTCTGTTAGCCGTCCATTAAACCATCCTGACAATAAAGGTCTATTAAGCAGAGACAGTAGCACTTTCCTAAATATCCTGATTGTTTTTGTTCCCTTTACAAATGACTTGGTCCAACCTTTAAATTAAAAATGAAGTAAGCTGCTGTGAATTAATGGAGGAAAAAAATATATTATATTGTAAAACTGTGACGGTTTGATGAACTGGCACCATGGAATATCTGCTACACCTGAGTTTTTCTTTTCAATTAGCTTGTTGTTATGCTGCCAATGTGATGGATTCACCTCTTCTTCCTCAAAAAGGCACTCCAATCTAGAACATGACATGACTTGCCGACAACTACCACACCCTTCTTACTATCCCGACGCTCCTCCCTTCTTTAATCTCATCCTTTATTCACAATCTGTGAGGATTGACCCATTTGTAAGTGCCGGCGTAGAGATATCCAACTCTCTTTGAGAGCTCGTCTGCTTCTGCTGGACCTCGGCTGAAATAAGAGGAGAAATATTCTACAGTTAATTTGCCTCTCAGTTTAAAAAAAAGCACAACTGTGAAGGCTGTAAAGGTTCATTTCGGTTTGGCTCCACATCAAAACAAAACGTGATACATTTATGAGGAATAATTAAAAAAAATATCTAAAAAGAAAAAAAGTGGAGTGCTTTTTTCTACTCTAGTTCACCCCACATGACTCGTGGCATTTTAGATCTTGTCTCTTGTGATCATGTGCTGCAAACAGGATGTGATTCATTTTATGCCAAAACAGACCGAGGCAACAGAAAGTGTAAGGTGAGATGTCTGCAAACAGGTTTGAGTTTAACAGAAAACACAAAGAAGAGCCTGCAAAAAGTTGCAATTCTATCTTGGTTCAAAGACTTTAAAGTAGACATATTATATCCTATTTCTTCAAGGTAACCTAGTTCCCTATGGAGGACCATACCTGACATATCAATAAATAAATAAATAAATGCATAAATAAATAAATACATAAATAAATGCATAAATAAATAAATAAATACAGGAATAAATAAATAAATGCACCAATAAATGCATAGATAAATAAATAAATACACAAATAAATGCATAAATAAATACAGAAATAAATAAATAAATATAGAAATGCATAAATAAATACATAAATGCTTTATATTTATTTCTACATTTCTGTTCACCTACATTTATTTATTTATTTATTTCTGTTCACCTACATTTATTTATTTCTACATTTCTGTTCACCTACATTTATACATTTATTTATTTCTGTGTCCGTATGTTAATGAGGTAGGAGGTCCTAACCTCTGTCAGACAGCATGATTGGTTACAGGAGTGTGCTCGATTTGGGTCTACTACTTCTGCCTGTGGCGCTGATTCCTGCTACACCGGGGATAGGAGTTGCTATAGCCCCGTCAAAAATCTGTGTAGCCCCAGTTAAGCCCCTCAAGCACTTTATTTTATATTTTATAAAATATAGAATATATAAATTTATATATTTTCTAAGTTAAAAAAACATTTAATAAGTTCACAAGTAGCCATTCTGTTCCAATCCAATCCCTGTGTGCGTGTTTGTGCTGCGCCTGTACCCCATTGATTAGTGTGTGCGTGTGTGTGTGTGTGTGTGTGTGTGTGTGTGTGTGTGTGTGTGTGTGTGTGTGTGTGTGTGTGTGTGTGTGTGTGTGTGTGTGTGTGTGTGTGTGTGTCTGTGTGTGTGTGTGTGTGTGAGGGGACAAGAAGCGAGGTTAAAGAAGCTGTGCACGAAAATGTGATCCTGCTGTCCAGGCTCCCGGCGCTCTCACATGATGGTGCACGCATTGCGGTGGACGAGACACGGCCCGTTTTTGTGAATGAAATAGGTGAGGGCGGGTCAGTAAGGTAACTATGGAGCTTTGGCCGCTGTCTGTGGTGCTCAACGGCTGCTTTGTAGGATGAGTGTGTGACCAGTCACCTGTAACGTAAGCCTACATGGTGACAACAGCTGTTCTCTCCAGTGGCTGTGCGTGTCCAAGCGTGTGTGTGTGAGTGCGTGCAGTGCGAACGAGCTTGCGCTAATGTTTAAGACGGGGATGGACACTGCAAGCACAGGTTCATAAACCTGAGCCGTCTCTCCGCTGGCACAGGTGTGGAGAGAAAAAATCCTGGCGTCGTGCCTGACTGGAGCTTATTTGCAACGTCAAAGGTAGCAAGACTCAGGGAGGGAATCGTTTGCTTTTGTCTGGCTCTCCGATTTGACCAATCATGCTGTCTGACTGAAGTAAGGACCTCCTACCTCATTAACATACGGACACAGAAATAAATAAATCTATAAATGTAGGTGAACAGAAATGTAGAAATAAATAAATGTAGGTGAACAGAAATAAATAAATAAATGTAGGTGAACAGAAATGTAGAAATAAATATAAAGCATTTATTTATTTATTTATGTATTTCTATATTTATTTATTTATTTGTGTATTTATTTATGCATTTATTTCTGTATTTAGGCATTTATTTGTGTATTTATTTATTTATTTATGCATTTATTGGTGCATTTATTTATTTATTCCTGTTTTTATTTATTTATTTATGCATTTATTTATGTATTTATTTATTTATTGATATGTCAGGTATGGTCCTCCATAGTTCCCTGGTGTCCTAATGAACATGTCTGTGACATGCTTTGGTCAAAATACCTTATGGATGAAGCGCCACAGCAGTTCAATCACTCTGCCAAAACAGCCCTGTTCAGAACGCTCGCTTTTGAGTGCCTGTCTCTTTAAATGCAAATGAGACACAGGAAACTACGTCAGTGTCACTGAGGCTCTGGCAGCTAACAGCAGTTAGCATTTGGAAAAGCCATCATTTGCCAACTCTAGCCGACACATTGCCATCATATAGGCTGGAAGTTTGTGTAGAAGTCTGTGCTGCACTTTGCGTACTTCTTCTCTTCCGGATACTATTGCCCTCGTCTCATAGGGCCTCCAGAGTCCCAGATATAAGTATTTAAATGATTAAATATTTTGCATAATTTGCACCCTTTAAGACATGTTTTGTAAATCACGGTCGTCTAAAACCCCTTCCTAAAGGGAGCAGTTCAGGGAACAATAAAGATGTCAGCGAATAACAACTCCAAATGATGATGAACATTTCCTACCTCCCATATTTGTATGGAACAGGTTTTGGCTTGTCGTTGTCGATCTGGTGCAGGAGAGGCGTGAAGATCCTCCATGCTTCCCGTAGTTCATCACTGCAGAGATGAAACCATTGAGCGGTTAATGGAGGCTGTAAAAACACAGCTGTCGAGTCATAAAGTGTAAAGGGTAGCCGTACAACTCAGTTCTTTTTTTCTTTTTTTTTGCCATGCTGGGAATAAAGAAAACATGTGATATGGCGCCATCTAGTGTTCAAAACTGTTAGCACACATGAAGCAGTTGCAACAACTACTAAAACAACAACTAAATTTGGATCAATATGGAACGTTTTAATCACCAATGTTACCCCACCAAATCCAAGTTTCCCTTTAGCAACAAGTGACAAGTGAAGTGTTAAGGAGCTGGCTTATATTTTAGCAGAAGTTGTAAGTGATGCCACATTGCATATAATCCATTGGGAAGATGATATGACAGTTGTAGGGCAAACGTGACATACCTGCGTACAAAGTGCATCTGACTCCCACAGAAGACGTCGAGGATGAGGCGCTCGTAAGCATCAGGAAGCTTCACATCCTAAAAACAGAGCACATGTTGTCTTTTATTTCTTTTTTTAAAAATCAGAAAAAAACACAATAAAGTGATAGAATAAGTGAAGATACAAATATGAAAGTTTATCGTCACTCCCTGTCCTGCCGTTTTAAATCACTATCTCTAGTTACTCACTCATTATTCTACCACTTTATCAGGTCGCGCTGATGCTAATGCTAATCCCAGCTGACAAGAGTGAATGTGGGGTTACACTCTGACCCTGGACAGGTCACCCGTCCATCACAGGGCCACGTAGAGGCAAACAACCATCCACTATCACACCTACAGTAAATTTAGAGTTTTCAATGTAGTGCCTAATAACATTTGCATGTTTTTGGACTGTGGGAGGAAACTGGAGAAAACCTCACTAGCTCTAATTTCCTCATACTAGATGATTATTCTGGCCAAGTTCACCAATATGATAATATAATGCTTTTCTTCATCTTTAATGACTCTCAACTGAATATCCATTGATTTTGGACTCACAGTTGGATAAGTATAAAATTCTGAATAGAAAATATCAGCCTGAACCTGCCTTGTACCGACTCCTGTAGGTGAGGTCCAGCTCCGTTTCCTCTGGGCTAAAGTACACGCCGGGTTTTTTGCTCATCATCTTGGCGTAGATGGCCTCATTGGGCTGCACGCGCACCACCAGCTCATTCCTGTGACACTGTTTGGCAAAAATGTCTCCCGGGACGTCTTTGAACTGCAGCCGCACCTCGGCTTTCCTCTCGTTCAGAGCTTTGCCGCAGCGAAGGATGAAAGGAACACCTGTGGAGGAGGAATCTCACATGTTACAGGCGAATGCAGGAAAGCATAATATTAGCAGTGTTTGGAAGAAGAAAAAAAACAAAGTATACAAACCATCCCAGCGCTGGTTTTGCACGTAGACCACAGTGGTGGCGAAAGTGGCCTGTGTTGATCCTTTAGGAACTGTGGGATCATCCAGGTAACCTTGTTTGGCCTCTCCCTCACTGTCAGGATCCCCGACATACTGACCCAGAACCACATCTGACATGGTCACTGGAGAGATGCACTTCAGCACCTTCACCTACGAGAGAGAGATAACAGACATTTTTAAATGTGGCAACATATCAAAAGACATTTTTGAATAACAACAATTTAAATGAGAATTAAAAAAAAAAAAAAAAAAAAAAAAAAAGTATATCTTTAAGATGATGCTGTACCTTTTCATCCCTGACATCGTCAGAGCTGGTGGACGTCGGTTTCTCCATGGCGACCAGGCAGAGCATCTGGAGCAAGTGGTTCTGCATGACATCACTGATCATGACAAGGAAATACACAAATACACACACACACACACACACACACACACACAGAGAGAGAGAGAGAGAGTGTGGAGAGAAGACCCTTACAGTTGATTACAACTGATCACATAATCACTTGTGACTGTAAAGTGCAACTGTCAAACCAAGACATCGTCAGTAGTTACACTTCACTTCAACTGGACTCAAGTGATGTCCATTATTTGTCAAATATCAAGTCCATCAAGGTTTTCGTTTTATGTTTTATCTTCAATATTACTAGACGATATGAATAGTGACTAGTTTCTGTATTTAACCCTGAGAACCCAGAGCATTTAGGCTGCTTTTTTCTTAAACGTATACACAGAGGCTGTAAGAAGTGCAACATAAAGTGTCTTATGTACTTTTTTGCAGCACAACCTAATGGAAATCTGATGAATTTATTTTTTTTTCCCCTGCATTTTCACCAACTATATAAATACACCTGGACCAAAAGTATTGAGATTTTTAAAAATCAGATTGAATTTGTGAAATTTGGAAATAATATTTCAGACTTCAGTGCCTCCGATCAGATAAGAGGTCCGGGCGTGCTTCCTTTTCGTCGCAGTTTTACGTCTGTTCGCCTCCAAAAGTCCAATTAGATAGGAGATAGCGTGGTGCTGGCGTCACGTCATCATCTCAGACAACTACCGTGTGTGTCCTGCTCTCTTTCAGCCGCTGAATAATCCATCTGTTTGTTGTTTTTGTGACGATGAAGTCTGCTAACACGTTAGCATAAAGATCGCTAGCTTAAAATGCTAACAGTCACACAGCAGCCGTCTCTGTGCTTTCGCTGTCCTTGTGAAGAAGCTGCTCAGCCACAGCTGACTTATTGTCCTGTTCTCTTTGCCTTCCTTTGTCAAACAAAGCTTTGATGATAACTGCTTTGATGATAATCACGCTTTAATTTCGCACACACACATACACTGCACACTAGTGATGGGCAGATGAAGCTTCTTGAAGCATTGAAGCCTTTCATCCAATTGGTTCACTCCAGTGCAAAGCTTCTTGAAGCTTCATTTGCTCTAGTAGGCCATCTACTGGACGCAAAAATATCAGTTGGCATGAATTTGAAGTGTGTGGCATTTTGCTGAAAGCCTGTGAATAAAACTGTCAGCAAAAAAAAGAAGTATGCAAAACATGTATATTGTAGTGATGGCAGTATACTGTGTGTATATATATACTGGCAGTATGGAAAATTATTATTTTACATACTATTATTATATTCTCTAACTCTATTCAAACTCTATCCAAACTCAGGGTTTGGATAGGCCACAGGGTTATTGTAAGACATTTATTAACAAGACATACTCTTGAAATTAAATATATAATATCAATTTTTTCACTTCAATACTAAGTAGTCAGCCAGTGAATCTTAAACCAAGCCATGCAATGGTTACATTTAAAAGTAAAATAAATCAACAAGGCAACCTTGAGTGTCATGAAATATAATGCATTATTATTATTATTATTATAATAATAATAAATAAAAAAGTCGTAGTGCCCCCTCATCTGCCTCATCTGGTGCAGACAAACTGCCCTTTTATTTCTGCACACCGCCCCTGTGCTGTTCTCTTCTCCCTCTCCTGCGCTTCTGCGTCTCCAAACGGTCCATCTTTATGACGATGATGGAGTACAGTCGCGATAAAGTGCAGGTGATCCGCGCAGATCTGAGTAAAACATGGTGACAGACCGCACTGTTCATCGTTTTTACTCCGTGGTCTCAGTATTTATGAAGAAGACGCTTTAGCGCTGTAATTAAGGGAATAACAGATGCATCAGATGAGCTGATGTCTTTAGTTAACTGCTCAAAGAGAGAGAATGTTCTCTGCTGTGAAGTCAATATCGCGGGGAGTTCATAATCTGTGGAGTTCAAAAACGCAGCCAAGTTTCGCTTTTACGCAGAGACCAGTAAAGCCTGGCGGCCCGCACTGGGGGAAACCCTGCAAACTCTATCCAAACTGTCTCCACCTCTCCATCAAACACCCAAATTATGAGTGGAGCCTGAGGGGTTTATATCGCTGTCACAACTCGCGGCAAAATCCAAACCACTTCCCGAAGCAGTCACGTGGTACAGCCGGGCAGCGAAGCTTCGGACGTCATCATTTTCAGCTCCTCCCTAAATGAAGCAAGCCTCGATACGCGCATCGCGGAAACGCCCCCTCCCCTACTCGGCACACGCTTCGAAGCCTCGATACAGAACGTCACATCACTACTGCACACATACGCTGGAAAGTTCCAGACACTCTCTCTCCCCTCCTCGCTCTCTCTGCATATTAATTAGCCATGTGTATTCTCCGTGATCGTCAGCTGATTGGCTGAAAAAGCAACAAAGGCTCTGGAATGTGAGATCGCCACACCCAAACTAGGAGCGATTCACAGCGATAAAACAACCTTAATTCAAACACAAAGTTTATGGTTTTAGGAGACACAATACTGTGATTTGAAGCAGGTAGTGGCTTCTTTAAAACTTCAACTTGTGTAATTTTGAAAAAAACGGAAATCCCTAATTTTGAAAAAAAAAACGTTTTCCTGTTTTTCTCGTTTTGCGCTCGGCCGACTTGTTCCCGCTTGGTCCGTGGCGGGTCACATTTGTCATGTTAAAAAGTTAGCGCGATTTAAGTTTTATGAACAAAAGTAGAAGAATAATCGTCTATTTTGCGACTTTTGCACAATTATCACTACTCACATTTTGTTTAAGTTATAACTTTGACTCATCAACACATGATATCATGAAAAAAAACATTTTATAAATGGTGTGATCTTTTAACACATACCCCCCCCCCACACAGGATGTCCAAATAAGGACGTGTAATATTTCTACAGCAACTTAAGGGTGTGTCTGTGGCACAGATCCATGCACAAGTGGCAATCAATATTATACTAAACCTTCTATTTTGTACTTTTTATGCCTAAATTACTATATATATATGATTCTTTGTTTGTTCCACAGAAGTTATAGTTAAAGACCAACACATTATCACATGCTCAGTAATCTCCTACTCCTAAATTTAAATTCACACCACAAAGACAATATCCAGTCACAGCCTGACCCCCCCTCACCGGATGATGCCAAAGTCATCAAAGTAGCCTCCTCGTCCCTGAGTTCCAAACGGTTCCTTAAAGGTGAGGACGACACAGGCCACGCTGTCTCTGTTCCAGATTGGCCCAAAAATCTGGTTCCCAAACCTGCAACCAAACATAAACATAAACATTCTGCCCTCAGCAGGAAGAGCTACACCAGTGACATCTGTGCGTGACAACATCAATAAATATTTATACGCCTTTATGTTCTTCACTGAAGCCTAGTTTCTATTTACTGTCCCTAACATATTATAACAGGGCTCTTAACAACAAACCAGCAGAAACTTAAGTACTGACAATATAGAGTGACTATAAAATCTCTTTTGTCCACATAAAGAATCCAAAAGGAACGGGATGTAGCAGCACTAAACATAAAAAAAGAATGGTTTAATTATAATTCTTACTTTAACTGCTTCCCTTAAAATCAACATGATTGCTTGAAGCCTTTCTGTCCACAACCACAAACAAATCTGATGTAATCTCACTTGAAAAATTATCCTTAAAGTCATCTTATATTCTGCTATATTTCTGGTTAGCTTTAAATGTTATTTATGTTAATAAAAATGTTACATTATTATACCATTTAAAGTAGACATAGTATACCCTATTTCTCCAAGGTCCCCTAGTTGCCTGGTGTCCTAATGAACATGTCTGTGACATGCTTTGGTCAAGGATGAAGCACCACAGCAGTTCAATCACCCTGCCAAAACAGCCCTGTTCACAACGCTCGTGTTTTTGTGTTTTTGTGTTTGCTAATCGCATTAGAATGCTATTGGATGATTAGAAAACCCTTGTGCAATTATGCTAGCACAGCTGAAAACAGTTTTCTGGTTATTTGACGAAAGGGTAAATTGAATAAAAATCATTATTTCTAATATTTTCAATGTCTTGACTATATTTTCTATTCATTTTGCAACTCTTTCGATTAATAAAAGTGTGACTTTTAATGGAAAACATAAACAAAAATTGTATCGGTGACCGCAAACTTTTGAACGGTAATATGTCCCCTTTAAAATTAATCATTTTCATAGAGCTCATATTCCATTACATAGAACAAGAGAAGTTTTTCCAAATATATTTTTTCTTACCTGAGCACCATGAGGTTCTGCACCATTTCTTTTCCCAGGTAGTGATCTATGCGGTAGATCTGGTCTTCAGAGAAGAGGGAGGAGAGGTGAGCCGACAGCTCTTCAGAGCTCTGAAGGTCTCGTCCAAATGGCTTCTCCACTATTACCCTGTTCCACCCCCTAAAAAAACCCACAAAAACCGAGAGAAGAAAAACATGTCCCTGAAATCACTGGAACTCAAAACAGTAAACTGAATGGAATGAGTAAACAGTCAAAGTGAGATGAGGAAAAAAGAAGAAGAAGAAATGAGCGCGCACTGACTTTGTGCTCATACAGTGGTGCTTAATGTTTTCCGTGACGTCGTGGTAGACGGTGGGCGGCAGAGCCAGGTAAAAGAGACGGTTTGCCTTGGGTCCTCCAGGCAGGGACAGGACATGTGTGTTGAGTTTAGAGAAGGAAGCGGCGTCATCGTATTTCCCACTGATGTACGTGTTCCTGCTGAAGAAGGCCGACACTCGCTCCACCTCTGTGTCCGTCACCTGGGCCAAAGAATGAGAACGTTGAAGCATGTGTGGATTTAGAGAGATTCAAAGTTCACTGGAAATAAATGGTTAAAGATTCATAATATGCGCATATAAAAAATACATTTTGTGATGACTTAACTCTTTTCTAAAAAAGATTTGGCCCCCTGGTGGCAGCACGAGGGCTGCATAAGCTTTTATTGACTCATTCAACATTTGTTTATAATCAGCAAATATTGACTCATTCATTTTAACACACCAAGGTTGGTGTATTTTATTTTGCTTCTCACCTTAATATTTTTGCTTTTGAACTTTTGAACTTACATAGTTATAATGTGTATAATAATTTAGCCTCACCTTCATGTACGGCAAGCACGCAGCTCGTATCGCATCTACTGTCATGTTAGAGCGAGCGAATCCCACGAAATACGTCTGCTCAGGGAGGAGGCCGTCTCTGAACAACCACCTGTGAGAGAAAAGAGGAAGACACTCAGCGGCTCTACTTCAGTTTATACTCTTTCCCTGTCCACGGCTGTGCTATTCATGTAAAAGCCTTTCAAGTGAGGTCAAAAGTTCACTCACCAGAGAGTTGGGTAGATTTTCTTCTTAGCCAGATCTCCCTACAGGTACAAACACACGGCCAGAATTATTCACCTTAAACAAGCTGGTGCAGAGTTTTGGACAGACTGTGCTGTAATTATAAACCACAATATTACTGCAGGTCATGCTGTGCGACAGCAGGTGAGCAGGCTGCTTTGTTTTTGTTTTGTTTTTTAGAATCACGCAGCTCCACTAATCTCATTGGAAGCAAGTGCTTACACCCACCAGGCAACAGTGTCATGTAGCTGAAAGAAATATGCTGAGGAACACAATACACAATAGCCTGCTTTTCTGGCAGGAGGCTCTCAGATAAACATGATAGACAATACACCCAGAAATAAGAAGTCAACTTACAGTTTTTCTCCATTGGTTTGGCTCATTTCTTGAAACCGAAATTACATTCTCAAAACTCTAAGATCGTTTGGCACAACAGTCTTACAGTTCAGCACAACACCATAGTTCACTTGCAAAAGCTCATATCTCTCTCAAAACTGTTCATTCATGATTCAAAACTAAATTCCTTTCCCATATAAATAGTCAGTGTCACCAAAATGCAAAAGATCCTTCTCAATTGGTTTGGCTAATTTCTCAAACCAGACCGGACGTTCTCAACACTCTTGGTGCTTTTGACAAAATACACTGGATGGTTCAGCACAACACCATGGTTCACCTGCAGAAGCTCATATCTCTCCCAAAACAGTTCACCTATGCGTCAAAACCAAATTTCTTTCTCATATAAATAGTAAGTGGCCCCAAAATCCATTGTCCCTTAGGCATTGTGTAAGCACTGCAAGTCAAAATGTTTAGATGTTTTGTCACCGTGGCAAAGGACCATAAAGATTTTATGGTAAGAGTACCATCCAAGGTTTGACATCACACATTGCACTCAAACTGCCGAGGAAATTGTAACCATTTTTATTCACAGATATAAACTAACTTCCATACATAGCGTAAAAATATATATAGTATATATACAATATACTGTCATATAAACACATAAACAAAATAAAGCTGGAGATTCAAAACTAACATTTCTTGAGGACATTTCTGTCCTCCCCCACACCCTCCTGGCCGTCCACCCACTGCTGTCTGTCTGGCCACAGATTCTCGTTCACATCACAGTGTATATTCTCCATTGTGATGCAATGAGGGAAGAAACAACGTGCATGTCGCAACCATCACCTGCACTCAATAGGATTGAGGAAAAGAGAGTGAGGTGCTACCACCTCACTCTCTTTTCCTCAATCCTATTGAACACCATGACCATCCTTGGATGAGTAGTGAACCAGGCCCTGATGAGCAGGCCATGGAGGAAATTCACATTGTCCCACACAAGTGCATACTTTGGTAGGTGAGGCCCGACCAGACCTTTCATTTTCATTGCTCAAATCAGAATGAAGGTGGTCCAAGAAAATGAGGAGCTTCTGTGTAATTGAGGTCAAGGTCAGGTGAAAATAGAACTTGGCCAACAAAGGAGGAGTTTCACACATCTCAGATGACAGATCAGATGTGTGATCTGTGATGTGTCAATTATGATACATTTATCAAATGTTCCAAGAGATTCATTTATGGTATTCATGGTATTATATTCTAATTTTGACACTTGAACAGACTATTGTGCAAGTGATGACTTACACAATGAAATGATGCTGACATGTTTTGCAGAAAACAACCATTAGACTGAGACTTCGACAATCAGTTAAGATCAACAAGATCTATTCACTTGGAAACTGTGCTTAATGAAGGCTAACTGCGCTAACTGTGTGCTACATGTACTTAATCATTTGCAAAGATGTACTAAGACAATTGCAATTTGATAAATGAATGAGAAATGCAATTCTGTTGTGGACAACTGCGAAGTAGTTTGGAGATTTGTCCATGTTGTTTTGAGAATGTCATTTCTGTTTCAAGAAATGAGCCAAACCAAAGGAGAAAAAACTGTAAATGACATTTATAATAGTACACTACATGGTCATCTCCGTTTAAACAGCATCCCATGACTTGTACAGTGGCACTTTTGTTTAAAATTACACTACCGTTGAAAAGTCTGGGGTCACCTATACAATTTCATTTGTGTTTTCCATTAAAAGTCACACTTGTATTCATCAAAAGAGTTGCAAAATGAATAGAAAATATAGTCAAGACATTGACAAGATTAGAAATAATGATTTTTAGCAAACACAATGTACCATTAGAACACTGGAAATGGGCACCTATATCTATACACCTATGTACATATTACATTAAAACCAGACATTTACTACATTAACAATGTATAGAGTTTATTTCTGATTCATTTAATGTTATATTCATTGAAAAAAGTGCTTTTCTTCAAAAATAAAGACATTTCTAAGTGACCCCAGACTTTTGAACAATAGTGTATGTGAAACAACAACTATGAGATAAATGCAACATTTCTCTCTGTTCAGTCATTATAGAGCTCATTGAAAGTAGCTGATAACACACTTGACAGCTGCAGCAACAGACACACACGCTCACACAAAACGAGCGCAAACAAAAAGCTGCACACAGACTCTGGTGTGTCACATAAAAGAAAAACGCTGACAGTCAGTGACACTGCAAAAAGCAGCAGCAGGAGAACACACGCAGCTACTAAAAGCTGTGAAAAGGTTAACTATTGAGGATTTTTTTTGTCGTTTCTTGGTATACTTCATCCTTTTAAGAGGGAAATTATGTACAAATATTCATTTAGTACAATTTGTGTTTTTTATTCAAAGCCAATTTCCATATACTGTACATATTTGTATAGTAAAGCAACCTTGCTGTTCAAACAAACAAAAAAGTATTCTGTATGACACACATGCGTCTAGTCAGAAGTACCATAAACTATTAACATAACAGGCAAAGCGTAAAAGACTGAATGATTTTTAGGCGTCCAAATGCTCAGATCTCTGTGAAATCAGTTTCAACACTTCCTCCATTAACCACGTTTAGAATATGTCAACACGCACTCTTTGAAACCTCATTATTAGGCATTTCTGTTTAAATTGTACAACTGCGGAACAGACTGCGACTCTCACCGATGCTCCCATGACAAAGAAGACGTGCACGTCAGCCTGATGAAACTCCTCATCGTCGTACAGCTCCTGCCTCAGCTCTCCAAACACCTCCGAGCGAGAGAGCGGGATGTTGCTCATTTTCTCTAAAAAGAGCAGATAAACGGGAAATCCAGTTTTAAAACAGGGACGGCAAAGGTTTGCAGAGCTCGCTCACATCCCCGTCACATGACAGTGGTGACAGACATCTGTGTTTCATAAAGCATGTTATAAAACATTTAAAAAAGCATCCTTCAGGCTTTAACCAGTCCATTGATTTTGGCCAGATACCATTTAAAGACGAGACAAATAAAGAAAAAAGTATTGCCTGTTGTTTGGGGGCCCCCCCCCCCCCAAACAACAGTGAAGTTTGTTTTGCATCCAAAACCAAACATTTGCTGTGTCATTACTATTTTTAACTTTTCTTTGCCATTGCTAAGTGAAGTCAAAAATCAATAAAATCATGTTTTCTCCTCTTTTTTTTAATCTTAAAAACAATCATCACCATTCAGTGGTATTGTTTTACATAATGGTACGCTGGCAAATAAAGTGTATATGATTTGTTAAAGCAACACAATGTCCTTCTTCACTTCCTTCTTCAACAATGAAGGAAAAGGAAGAGCATCACATTTCTGAGAAGATAAAGGCTTGACTTTTCTCAGAGTGTTACTTCATTACAACCGAAAACAAAAAAACATATTGTTGTTTCATTTCATTCCCGTCTTCTAGTTATTCATGCTTCTCGTGGTGACAGATTTGCAATGCATCTTTGAAAACTTGACAAAAGATAAACAATTAATCAATATGTAGGTGGATCCACATGTCACATTCTGACTTCATGACCAGAGAGAAATAAGATAAGATTTACGCAGTAGTGCATATTCTGTATGAACTTACCAATGATTTGGTCAGTAAAACGTAAAAATGTTATTTTATTGCAACACCTAAAGCACCAACACCCATTAACTAAGAACACAATGTTATGATTAATGCTACGCTTTCTTCATACTCATACACAGTAACCTAGGTGTGACCTTGTTGAATCCAGGGAAAAGTTATATCTATCTATCTATCTATCTATCTATCAATGATTGGTTATTTGAAAAAGTTGCTGGTTGACTTCCTTATGACGTTATCAGTGGCTGTGTCTGCTCCCGTTAATGTACTGAACTTATGATTTTTAATAAACTGATTCTAATGATTCAGTACAACCAAATCAACTGCTCAGCTCGTCAATAGTTTGTCACATATAAAACGACATCACAGTTTCGTGCAGACGTAGTATGGCCTTCCAACCAAAAAGGGCGCCGTTATCAGAGTTCCTACACATTTTCAATTTCTAAATTCCATACTTTTCCAGACTCAAATTTCAAGACTTCTTGGAGGATTTTTCAGTCAATATCCTCCAAGAATATTATCTGAATATCACTTGTTAGATACTTATTATGTAAATAAATGGTTTTAAAATCCTTCAGTCATTCTTCATGAAGCCAGCCCTTGGAAAACTTGCATCGACCCATGATAGTATCGCTACCGACAATAGGTGGCTGGCTGGCTGACGACGTATGGAAAAAAAATTCAATAAATGAGAATCGCAGTTGTATGGCGATCGGTAACCATGGTAACCCGACACCATTCTACAGCAAGCTAGAATAGTTTGTTGAAAATGTAATGCTAGGTTGCGTTAGTAACTTGTTTTGATTTGATTTTTATTAATATTCTATTTTTGAAAGTGAGATAATAGTCTGGAAACAACACAAACGTTTTTTTCCATACTTATCCAGACCTGGAAATTAGTCAAATTAAATTCCATACTTTTCCATACTGCATAGGAACCCTGTGTTATGAAGTTCCCTGTTGCCCCTACATGACAGTGTCCCAAAGGATGTCCTTTGAGGGCATGATATTCAGTGATATAGAAAAACATCAACAAAACAGAGGTCCACATGAAATTCAGTCCCCAGGGCTCCTTTTACCTTTCGCCCCTGCCTTTCCAAATGTCTGTGCACGCCACTGGTCACCACAACTTATAAACTAGAACAACAATTGACAACATTTTGTGTTTTTCTCCAAAACGCTTTCACCAGAGCATCAGGGCTACGGCTCCAGACAAGGTCATTGTTTACACGAGGAAAAAACAAAGCGAGTGTACGCACCAAACTGTAATGATATTAGCCAAATCCTCCGCCGCCAAATCCCGTATTTAGAGGGCTCAACCTCGCTGCACAACACCGCGGTGAAGGAAGCCGTGCACCGCGGGCTAACCTATCAACACAACACAAGCTAACGTTTAAAAACTCGTCGCTACTTCTCTATTCGTCCATATTAGCTCCGGACATCCAGTCAGACACAGTACTGTTGGTAAATAAACACTGTTCCATTATGAAAACCGCTCTGTCATGCGCTCCTAGCTTCACATGCAGATATTTTGATAACATGAGTTGACAAGCAGACGCGCTGCTAGTTTGCGCGTGACAAGCTACACCATGCTAAAAGAAGAACAAAGATAAACCGGCGACGGTGAAGCGGTGACGGCTGCTGCTACTCACAGGTCCGGTAATGAGATGATAAGCAGGCAAAAAGACCCTCACGAAGCACCGGCGACAGACAAATACACACACACACACACACACTTTTTCGGAGCTGACTCACGCAGGCGGAGGCAAGTCTTCTACCGCGGGTGCGAGACGACGAGTCCTGCCCACTTCCCTGTTACAGTGACACGGCAGAATTGAGACATTTTATTGGTTTGGGAGAAACTCACCAGCGCTCGCTTGTGTGCCCATCATCACTGTCGAACTCAGTGACGTCACGGACCATTTGCCAGAGGGCGTGGCCTACGTGAATCTCACGGTATGGGCCGCGGCCTCCTGGTGGGCCGTGAAGGAGGAGCATGCAGCTGCAGCCCCGGAGAAACAACACCATGGCGTGACTATGGAGGACGTAACCTGACATCTCAATAAATAAATACATTTATACAGGAATAAATAAATGCATGAATAAATAAATACATAAATAAATGCATAAATAAATAAATAAATAAATACAGGAATAAATAAATAAATAAATAAATACAGGAATAAATAAATAAATAAATACAGAAATACAGAAATAAATGCATAAATACAGAAATAAATAAATAAATGCTTTATATTTATTTCTACATTTCTGTTCACCTACATTTATTTATTTATTTATTTCTGTGTCCATATGTTAATGAGGGAGGAGGTCCTAACCTAAGTCAGACAGCATGATTGGTGAAATCGGAGAGCCAGACAAAAGCAAACGATTCCCATCCCGAGTCGTGCTACCTGTAACGTTGCAAATAAGCTCCAGTCAGTGCAATGGCCTCGACTGGGAGGTTCTGGGTTTTTTTCAATAAAAGCAGCTATGATACACAGTAGGGATTGGACTTGCAGACATTTTTAGTGTCGATTTTTTGTCTATAGAAATAAACAAATAAATGTAGGTGAACAGAAATGTAGAAATAAATATAAAGCATTTATTTATTTATGCATTTCTATATTTATTTATTTGTGTATTTATTTATGCATTTATTGGTTCATTTATTTATTTATTCATGTATTTATTTATTTATGTATTTATTTATTTATTCATGTATTTATTCCTGTATTTATTTATTTATTGATATGTCAGGTTTCGTCCTCCATACATGACAACATCACCCTGGCTTGACAATATTACCGTCAGGATTTTTTTCTAAAAACTTAATTTACACAACGAAACGACGGTGAAGTGATTTTTTTTATCTTAAACAAGAACGAAGGAAGAATATAAAAGTATGTTACCCTGTCCATGTGCTTAATATATTGAGTATAAATACCACAAGTATTTCCCCACGGAGCTCCACGTTTATACCTTTTTCAACTTTTTACACATTAAACACACTATTTAGATTAATATTAACTGTTTTACATTAGTTTAACTTTCCTATTTTCTTAATTTTCACAAATTTCCGTGCCCCACACCCTGGAGCTCCACAGCGGGGACAAAGACCACCACCTACCCGCCTCCCTGGAGCCCCAGAGCGGATACAACAAGCACCACATACACACACCCCATGGAGCTCAGTTGTACACATTTTTCACACTATTAACTAATCAAACCTTGTCAGATATCAATGTTTCTTCCCTCTACTATTAGTCACCTACTGTTTATTTGTAAAACAAACTAAACTAAATCTTAAAAATAATAATGACATCATGTCATAATTTTACAATAAAAGTTTCTATTTTGTATTGTTTGAACGGTGATTATTGTTGTAAGTTTGTTTGTAAACTTACTAAACAAAATCTGTCACGCCAGGGTGTTGTTGTCACGCCAGGTTGTTGTTGTCACGCCAGGGCCACGGCCTCCTGGTGGGCCGTGAAGGTGCTGCAGGTACCTGTGACTGTGGGAGTGATGGGCATTACGGGTCTGTGTAGTGAGCCAGATCATTTGGCTCGGCTCACCAAGAAGAGCCGGCTTTTTCGGCTCCCAAACTGCATCTTGATTTCACCACTTACTGTATATCTTTTATAATTTGGCCAAATGTAGTGCTGTTTTTCACTAAATGTTAATTGGTTTCAGCTTTTATTAATTTCTTTCAGGATTAGGATAATTAAAGCTGCATTATGTAATAAATCTAAAGCAACTGGTCATAAAATCCTCCTAATATGTCACAGAGATTCAGGAATAATGTTCATATAACAAACTGAACTCACCGACAACAACAGTACAGCCAAAATATTTGCATAAAAAAAAATATTTTGCAGACTGCAAATCATGTTTATGCTTTGAAATCATGTTTTGGCATGTGGCGCCACCTACCGCTGTCTACCAATCATTGCAGTCAGTAGAGTCTCAGCTGCCGAGCAACCGCGGTTTGCCTGATACGTCAGAAAATGAAACCTAAAAGACCTTGGTATTTTGCATTTAAATGTTTGAAAATAAATTGCAACCACTGATAATGTCGTCTTGATGCAGGTTATAGTCAATTCAGTAACAATGAGTATTAAGGTGTTCATCTAAGTCAGACACTTCAGACGTCTCAGGAAAACTGGTTAAAAATTACATTGAGAGGGTTGTGAAGGTTTATAACTAAGGTGTTCTGGTAGTCTATATTTTCAAAATCAAGTATTGTAAGTATTAACTGAGAATGTATATATATATATTTGTAATGTGAAGCAGTTGATAGATTGATAAAGTATTTTTAGACCATTTTCTCAATAACTGAATCAATATGCGGCTTGTGAATCCACAAACCACAGTCCCAGATATTTAAATTCATCCACTTTGACAACTGCTGCGTCATTGAATAATTACTATGTCATCTGCATATAACTGTATGTGACAATTATGACTAATTTGTGGAAGATTATTGATGAAAATTGGCGGATCCAAGGATGAGCCTTGATGTACACCTGTGTGGTCTGTCCAGTTTGTTGCTTATTTGACAGGCAGTTGAGTGATGGTGTTCTGTTCGTACATTACTGCCCTAAGGTGAGGGTAAAAACAAGTTGTTCAACCTTTTGAGTAAGTAAACAACACACATTTGTACACACAAATACTGTAGAGTCAGATGGGGAATCTGCTTTTTTATACCTACGGGATATGTGTTTCATGTCCTAGTGATTTTTTAGTAGTTTTGTATGAAAACAATGACATAAAACACACACACATACTTTCTGCCCTAAATTGAATTTCAACTGTTCAGCAAAGGTATCGTAGTAGTGACAAGAATGAGGAAACTGAAATTGCATTTTTTCCTTGTGCAACCAGGAAGCGTGTGTTGCAACACGAGTTGCTGCATGAATGCAACAACACAGTTGAAGGGATACCTTTTCAAGGGTTTGCACAAAAATGTGTTTGTTAGACTCAAATGAACCTCCTGCTTGTAGATGTATTCAACATACTCCAAGTGACACAAAGCAACACTGTATTAAATTCAGTCAATAAGATTTATTATGGATCATAAATGTGATGATATTGACATCAATTTCCCTTTGGTTTTAGAGCTTTTAGATTAGAACGCTTAAACCTTTTAACCCTCAGAAAGAACGTAGAAAAAGAAGCTAATGATGACTTAGAATGATTTAATGACGCTGCTGCTTCAAGTTCAAAGTGTCCTTTCCACAATGCCTTGGGAAGTCTTACCAAGTGTTACCAAGATGAGTGCGAATACAGACTGAAGAAGAGCTGCTTTCATAACTCATCCAGACCCAGGAAACACTGAGGCAACTGAGGCTCTGTTCAGTCAGCCAGCAACACCCTTGTTATACATTAAAGGTGCCATATGTAAGAATGTGGCCAAAAATGGTTACTACATTCAAATTCAAAATATGGAGGTCTTTTATGTTTTGTTTTCTGACGTAACTGGCAACCAGTGGTTGCTCGGCAGCTGAGACTCAACTGACTGCAATGATTGGTAGACGGCGGTAGGTGGCGCCACATGCCAAAACATGATTTCAAAGCATAAACATGATTTGCAGTCTGCAAAATATTTTTTTTTATGCAAATATTTTGGCTGTACTGTTGTTGTTGGTGAGTTCAGTTTGTTATATGAACATTATTCCTGAGTCTCTGTGACATTTAGGAGGATTTTATGGCCAGTTGCTATAGATTTATTACATAATGCACCTTTAGCCATTTACTAAAACAAATGGAAATACACCTAGACTTGACACTGATGGATTACAGTTCAGCCCTGTGTTAAAATAAGTTTGAGTTTAATTGTTTCTCGATAGAGGTTTTTTGAGCAAAAATATTTTGATAGAGGAGCCTTCGCTCCCAGCAGTCTGCCAGCGACCAAGCCTCTTTTCTGCGTCTGTCGTAGCACACGCACGATCTTCAGCTGCTGTACGTGTTGGTCCAGGCGAGTCTTCAGTTGAGCTGACGATAAACAAATGTAATGAAACCTAATTACTGTTGCCATGACGTCAAAGCAACAGTAATTTGGTTTCATTACTTTTGGTGGGTCTGATGATAATAATGGCAACTCCTTTATTTGTCTTTAAAATTATGATTCGCCGGCTTCCTGCAACAGCAAAATTACTGTAATAACCACACATTGACTTTGACGTGCAACTTCTCAGCTGTCAGAAACCTTTGAGTGATTACAGTAAAGCTAAGTGAGCTGGCGCAAACGTGTCGTCTGCGATACGCTCGGTGTTAAATGGTTAAATCAAACAAATATGAGATTTAAATAAATACAGAGTATAGACAGCTTTCACTTTTTGTGTGTAATAATAACATACACATTACTGGTATGATTAGGATTGGAAAGACATTTTTACATTTCTACAAATTCACAGCAGTGGTGGAATGTAACGTCAGGACGCACAAAGCAATAAAGAAAATTGTAAAGATTTCGCTATAATTGCTACATACGTCATAAACATTAAAGGTGGGAACTGTGACATCACGATACGAAATCATCACGATATTTAAGAAACAACATGATATTATCACGATATTTAAGTCACGATACGATATTATCACGATATTTAAGTCACGATACGATATTATCACGATATTTAAGAAACAATACAATGTTATCACGATATTTAAGAAACAATACAATATCACGATATTTAAGAAACGACATGATATTATCACGATATTTAAGTCACAATACAATATTACCACGATATTTAAGTGACAATACGATATTATTATGATATTTGAGACATGACACGATATTATCATGATATTTAAGTCACAATGCGATATTATCACGATATTTAAGACACAATATGATGTTATCACTATATTTAAGACACAACACGATATTATCACAACATATAAGACCGATACGATATTATCACAATACTTAAGACATGACACAATATTATCACAATACTTAAGACATGACACAATTTTATCACAATACTTAAGACATGACACAATATTATCACGATATTTAAGACACAACACGATATTATCACGATATTTAAGTCACGATATGATGTTATCACAATATTTAAGACACAACACAATGTTATCACGATATTTAAGACACAACACAATATTATCATGATATTTACGTCACCATACGATATTATCACAATATTTAAGTCACAATATGATCTTATCGGGATATTTAAGACACAACATGATATTATCACGATATTTAAGTCACCATACGATATTATCACAATATTTAAGACACAATACAATATTATCACAATATTTAAGACACGATACGATATTATCACACGAAAACCATTCCAATGACACATCCATGTATAATACTAGCATATATAAAAGTATTATTAAGACAGTAAGTACTTCTCCTGATTTGAATACTACTAGGAAGAGTTTGAGAATGTCTAACAGGTGGTGCTAAATCAAGATTTTAGCACCACCTGTTGGCAATGGTGCTTGTTGCAGCTGACTAATCATCAAAACTCAAGTCTGTTCATTACACACACACACACACACAAAAATAATAATTTCACTGCACTCACGATCTGTGCTGGCGTCGTCCACCAGTAAGATCTCTGTGAGCAGAGCAGCAGGCGCCGTGTGGAGGACACTGTAGACTGTCCTCATCAGAGAGGACATGACCTCGTTATGAAACACAATGATCACAGACGTGGAGGGGAGACCGGGACATCTCCTGAACCTTTGTTCCAGGCAACTGTCAGACAGAGACAAACAGGCGTCACATTGATAACCCTAATCCTAACCCTATAGTCCATAGGTGCCACTCAAGGTGGCAAAACCTACTAATATTTATTTTGGTGTGATGCCAAATTCGCTGTTGGCAGCTGTGTCACAGTACAAAGCTCATGATGTTTAACAACCCTGCAATGAATTACATATTAGTCGATAATGGTTAATATTCTGGTTTATCTCATGACCAGGACATTTTTCAATGACTTATTGTGATTGATATAATTTTAAGGGAGTACTTATTGACTTTCATTTAAATCCCATTATGGACATATGGACAAAACTCAGAAACTGGAGCACTCACAGCACTCTTGAGGATTCAGGAAATGCTTCCTGTGGTCCATATACGATTTAATTTTGACATGTTAATATGGGTCATACATTAGAATGGGGATTTTGTTACTAGTCTTTATATAATTAAATACAGGTCAATAAGGATAATTCAGTGTTAAAGGAGGCATATTATACCCTATTTCTCCATGTTAACCTAGTTCCCTGGTGTCCTAATGAACATGTCTGTGACATGATTTGGTCAAAATACTTTAAGGATGAAGCACCACAGCAGTTCAATCACTCTGCCAAAACAGCCCTGTTCAGAACGCTCTCTTTTGAGTGCCTGTCTTTTTAAATGCAAATGAGACACAGGAAACTACGTCAGCGTCACTGAGGCTCCGGCAGCTAACAGCAGTTAGCATTTGGAAAAGCCATCATTTGCCGACTCTCGCCGGCACATTGCTGTCATATACAGTATAAAATGTATGCACTGGACACGTAAATCCTCTGAGGCTGGAAGTTTGTGTAGAACTCAAAGAATAGAACACTTCGCCGACTTCCGACTACAATTCCCCTCGTCTGCACTCTCGCATTTTTTAGGGAAAAATCAGAGCTCAGCGAGACAATTCCAGGAATTGTCATTGTGACATAGCAATGAGTGCAGAAGTCAACATTGCGTGTTTTATCTCCTGTACTTAGACTGAGGCAGACCACAAAAACATGAGTGAGTCATCTTTTTTCACACTTTGCCTAATCATAGGGCCCCCAGAGTCCCAAATATAAGTATTAAAAGGATTTTGCATAACATGTCTCTAATAACTGTCCTTGATAACGCATTATAACAATTGTGACATTGACACTGACATTGCTCTTTACTTTAGGGCTGTTTCACTTCATGACCTAGTTATTGTGACTCAGCTGCCACCCAGGAATGTCTATCATTCTCAAATCTCCAGACGTGGACATTTTCAAAAAATGATCACCAAGTCTTGCCACCAACAAATAGCTCTACCAACAAATGACATTTTGGTCCCTGGCTTATGGACTAATATTGTCTCCAGTTTTCTGAGTCTACACACAGAAATTAACAATGATTGTCCTCACTCTGTGTGCCGGGTGTCATGGCCAAGACTGCGATGCAGAGAGATGCGGTCGCTGGCAAACTGGTAGAACAGGTTGTTAATGAGCCCATAGAACTTGTCATTCTCTTCATCCAGATTCAGTTTATATGGCGTGAAAAAGGCTTCGCCGTTTGCCCCCGGTGCACTGTCGTGTTGGGGAGGCCTGCTAAAGTGAGGCTCCAGCTCCTCCTCGGTGTAAAAACCAGGTGAACATTTGGACATTATACCTGTCTTTAGTTGTGCTAGTTGCATCATTAAATAAAGGAGCGCCAAATAGCAGGGGACTGCAAACACCGTTCGCCTGAGTTTGTGATACATGATACGGATGGGAAGACTGACGAGAGAGAGAGAGACTGGAGCAGCACCTTTGATTCCAACGAGAAAAAGAAACAGAAAATCATCACACATGAAATGATTGTTACTTTTTCATCACTTTTAAAGCTCCCATAGAGTGGTCCTATCGCACGTATATGTGAGTTAGTCTACTTACATACATGAACTTGTTTTTATGGTCAAAAACCTCTGAGTTTCTGCAAACCAGCCAATAGAAATCTCTCCTCACTGAAGCTCTTGTCAGCCGCGATGTTTCAGACCCAAATCTCACCCCCAGAAGACAGAACTGTGATGTGATTGGCCAGCCAACGAGAGCTTTCCCAACTGTCTTGTAATTGGCCAATACCTGGAAGTGACGTAGAAATAAGGGTTCCAAAAGGGTCCTACTACGAGGCCTGAGGTTCTACCCGGAACCATTTGCTTCTGAAAAACCCTTTCCCGAAGAAAGAGTTTTTCGAGCGGGAAATTGCAGCGCGTGTCCGACGCAGAAGTATAAAGGCTCAAGGCTTCTCCGTGGTGACGCAGTCGGATAACGCATACGCAGTCGGAGAAGTATAATGTGGCCTTAATGGTTCCAGTAAGAACCATTTGGCGCAGATACACACCCAAAAAAAGAGCGTTAATTGGAACATCCGGTCTATGGGAGCTTTAAGCAAAGACTAAAAGAGCTAGCTGCTTCTTGTTAGCACAACATTTATTTGGTTCTATTTGGGGCCAAAAAGGGTTCTCCTATGAGGAAAAGTCGAAGAACCTTATATGGTTCTCGGTTATGGTATATGAGCACTTTTATTTCTAAGAGTGTAGCACGTTAGTTCTTAGAAGCGCAGCTCCCCCCTCTGGAATGGTGGATGCTCTGCTACTCATTATCAAAACATTGTTTTAACAATGTTTAAAATGGGCTTCATCACGACTCCCAGTCCCTGTTACGACTTTGACCTGGAGTTGGACCTAGAGTCCGAAGTGAAACACCTCCACAACGGATGTTCTTCTTCTTCTTTTGCGGTTCACTGTAAGCTACTGGATGTGCTTGGACTAGTGCCCGGAGCAGGAGGATCTGCTGTTCAGGACACAGGATCCTTACGTCACGATTCCAGGCTTTTTCAGAGCGCTTGCAGAGCCCGAGAATACAATAAAGTGTTCTCAGCAGTGGCTGAACTGTTTGCTTCCAAACTTTAGGGCTTTATAAACGAGATAATGGGGCAGATACAAACCAAAAAAAAGCAGCGTTAATTGGATCATCAGCTAGCTGCTTCTTGTTAGCACGACATTAATTTGTAAAACGTTTCTCTACAGACACACATTGAGAAGAACGTATTTAGAAATATGCAAATTAAGCAAATGGAAGTTGTACAGTGTGTCAGATTTAGCAACATTTACTGGTGAAGTGCACACTTCCACGTAGCCTTCAGTTAGCACCAGAACTCAAATAGATGACGCAATGGAATGAGCAATTAGCTGAATAAATAAAGATTTGTTTTCAAACAATTATTTAACCGGAGCTCCAAATTAGGCTTATACAAACATAAATATCACCTTTAATACACAAAACACCTTTGATACACAAATTTGTTTGTGTTTGCAAAACAAGCCATGTAATTATTTGTATTATGCAGTTTTATTATTATTACTAGTTACCAGAGGTGGAAAGAGTACTGAAATATTCTACTCAAGTAAAAGTACCACTATTTTGATTGACAATTTTACTCAAGTACAAGTAAAAGTACTGGTCTAAAAATGTACTTAAAATGTACTTTGAGTAAAAGTTACTTCTTTTTTTTTTAACAAGGTCAGGGTCGTGCAAAAACGGGGGAAAATGTTTACCTTTACAAACGAAAGTGCTGACAAAATAGAATATGTAAAAGGGCCTGATTTACTAAAGCTTTGCGCGTGCAAAAACGTGTGCAAACTGGATTGCACACGCAGATTAGCGTTGATGCTGATCTACTAACAGGGCGCAACGAGGAGTGCGTCCCTCAGACGGGCAAAATAGCACTGGCAACACATTTAGCGTTCTTGCCTTAATGCATATGCAATATGGGGCGTTGACACGCTATTTTGCGTGTGATGGGAGGAGAAAATGTTATGTTATTTTAGCACGCGCAAAGTGATTTATCAAACCTGAAACTGATTGCGGTGTTTATTTTTGCGTCTATATTTAGCACGTTTGAAAGGCAGGTCTTAACTGGCACAGCGGTGCGCGCACATGGCTGCGGTTATTTATAGTTATATTTCTAAATCAGGAAATTACGCTTTTCCAGAGCATGTTCAACTACGCGTTCACAGATGACGCACATCTATTTCTTATTTGGTATATCTGAATAAATTGAATATAGATATCCATAGCAGGATAAATGCGTGTTTGTACTGGTATGGGCTTACCTTGGTCTGCAGTTTGAGGTTCAAGGAGGGGTCGTACCTATGTTCCCCGGTTAAGACCGGAGGAACGGGGAACCCCGCTTTACCTTAACGGGTCCAGCTCTAACCTGGTCTACTCTCGGTGCACAGCGAAGCGCAGGTGGCACAGTGCGCATACGTCACCAAAACCTCACAGGCAGGTTACCCTAACTCTAACCCTTCCAGTTCCAGCAGTCCCGGCGGCATGGGCGGGCATTGGCGGGCCGTGCCCGCCCACAGAGTCAGCCGTGCCCCCCCTTGGCTTTTTATACAGTCTATGGCTGGGAGCTGTTTATTTTATTTGGGTTTTGTTTTTTACATCGAAGTGGCCAGCTCTCTATTATTTCTATCTTGGTTTATCGATCATACAACTCAACCAATCCAACCAACGAACGAAAGCCACATGCTGGCCAATCACAGGTGGTGGGGGCGGGTCACCGATGAGATGGTACGCTGTTAGACGTTTATGGTCGCTAGTTACTAGCAGCGCCATTCACCGAAGCACTGAAGTAAAGAGTATACCTGGCGCAAACATTCATCAGGGGGTGCCACAAGTCTTCGTTTCGCTCACAGCACTGTCCGTTATTTTAGCTACAGGGCAATGCCCGTTTACCTGCCTCCCGATTGTTAAAATTAGTTTTTCGTGCCGTGGCACCGAAGTCCATGCACTGTTCACCAGTTAGCTCCGTTAGCTCCTTGTGTCGTTTAGCGTGCCTACAGTGGAACTGGAGCGGTCTGTTTATTAAAGGAAAAGAGCAGCGCTACAAATAACCAGCGTACCTGTGTAACTGCTTATGTGTGCCTCTGTTTTTAAAGTTTAGCGTTACTTAAGGGGCTAATTTTAACAATCGGGAACACGTAAACATGACGTCACACGCATCTTTTTCCGGTCAGTTGCCATGGAAATGTGTCACGCGCCGTATAGTGCCCAGCGCCCCAAAATATTTTTTTTAATTTTTTTGTTATCATGTAATATTCGTGAAACATTTAGGTAACCAGTAGGGCTGCAACAATGAATTAATCTTTAGAGAGGTTTTTTTTTTAACAATAATACAAACTTTGTGATTTGTTAGCTTCTTAAATGTGAATATTGTCTGGTTTCTTTGCTCCATTTGACAAAAAAAATCCTTAAAACTAGGTTCCAGGTGAGCCTAGTTTGAGTGAGTGTAACTCACCTGCATGATGCAGGTGAGTTACACTCACTCACTCACAAACTTTAGGTTACGTGTAGGCAGAAGGGAAACACTGCTTTGTGCTGCTCCTCGTGCTCCCCAGCTGCTGTAGCTACTTCTTCCAGTATGAATGTTTACTTCAGTGTTCAGGTTGACATCCGTGCTTCTTTTTCCAGTAGTGAAGCTGCTGTATGGTGCTATCTTCTTCAATACATGCTTTATTTGATAAATGTACACAGCACGACACATTTTTTTTTGTAGATTTTGTGATGAACTGCCCCTTTTTAGTAAGAGCAAAATTATTTCTCCACACTGTAGGAGTGGTCACAGAGCCATATTGTTCACCCTGAAGCAAATAAATAACTCAAATAGGCTATAAAAAACCTATAAAACCTATAAAAAATAGGTTGAAAAAGTTTGCCCCCCTGAAAAAATGTTATGCCCCCCCTTAAATGTTTTTCTGCAGCCGGGTCTGAGTTCCAGACACATTTAAATGCAATAAATAATCACAACAATCACTATTTAATGTAACTATCTGAATCAGCTATAGATATATCATCTATATCGATTGTTCCGTCGCCTCTGACGTCAGATCAAAGGCTGTTGGCGCGCGTAATGGAAACTCAGCCTGACTGAATGAACACAGATGAAACCAGGGACGGACTGGGACTAAAAAGCCGTTTTGATGATCCGCTTTATTTATTATTTACATATTGACAAAAAAAGTGACTCATCCATTGAAATTAGACCTATGTGTAATCTTGATAGAAACAGCAGAACTCGCTCCCTGGCAGCTGTCAGTGAGCTGCAGGTGAGTCAGAAGGAGAGCGCAGCACCTTCTTCTTTTTTTTTTTTTTACAGCAACATCCATTGTCCATAGTTTTCTTTGTTTGATACGTCAGGTAATGATGGAGCTTGTCCAAAATACCGACGCACGATTAAAATAATAATAATATAAAAAGGTCCTATGGACCCGGGGAACAAGGACGTCATATCCCTCGATCTCAGTTATCAGCTCATCGCTGAACGTCACTTTCTGTTCAGTGGCTTCAAATTTAATTCTGCGCTTCCGTTGAGTCTGCTCTTTCTCCATGTGGACAACTCTTGACTCGCGCAAAATCCTCATTTAAATAGGGCGGTCTTAACCACTTCTGCGCCTGTAGTCAATTGCGGCCGCAATCTTAGTAGTTCACCCGCAAAACATAATCCATAATCTTTCTGCTCGCGCAAGCAATTTAGCACTCGCTATTTGGAATCTTAGTAAATCAGGCCCATAATAGTGTATCAGTCAAAATACTCAGTAAAGGATGTGATTTAAAATGTAGCTCAAAAAGTAGAATTACACATTTTAAAAATGACTTGCACACAAAAAACCTACTCAATTACATTAAATCTGAATAGAGCTGCAACTTTCGATTATTTTCTCGATTAATCATTTGGTCCATAAAATAAAAAACGTTGATCAGTGTTTGTCAAACCTGGAAATGACCATGTTCTTGAATGTCTTGTTTTTGTCCACAAACCAAAATGATTCAGTTTTAATGATTTCTCTGTTATGTGGAGCAAAGAAACAAAAAAAATATTCACATTTAAGAAGCTGAAACAATCAGAAATCTTGTTTTAATCATGAAAAAAGTAGTAGTTGGCAAGTAAATCCACCTACCTCACAGATGTATGCATGTGAAACAATAATAATAAGAGCTGAGACAGAGCAGTGAAATTCTGAGAGAGATTGTAGTACTTACTCGTCATTGCCTGAAGCACAGAAAAAAACTCCTTCCCTTCAGTCAGTCAGTCAAACATAAGGCGAGCAGCGACTGCTCAAACCAGTCTGACAGATGATTAGAAAAGGTGCTGTGAGTCCTTCACACCCCACATGTCCACAGTGATTATTGGCGATTGAAGTGAAAGTGTTTCTCTCACCATAAGCCAGAGCGTTGAGTTTGATCTTTTAAAAATAACAGATTTGTGTGCTGTAAACCTGTCTCTATCTAGCACTCTCTGCCCAGACTGTGGAGATATTCAAGTTCCACCTCTGTTTTTTGTATTGCTTTTATTGTGTCTGCTACTGTGAAGCACTTTGGACCAAGTAGAATTGTTTTTCAATTTCCTGGAAATAAATCAACTTGGCCTTGACCTAAAATCCACATGTAGTTTGTATTTGAATACGAATGAATGACAGTGTTTTCACAGTGACACATGATTTTTAGCACTGTGATTGCTTGGAACCACACTGTTGGTGTAGTGTTTCGCACACTTAGCTTTACAGTAAAGAATGCACACTGGCACAGCCTTGCAATGCAAAAGATAGGAAAACTCTTGGGCGCACAATTGTGCTTTGACATGTCTGAAATTACATTTGTACCTGATACATTTAAAAAACAAAATGCTTTAAACGTGTAGCGTGACATTTCAAACGATGTCACTGCTTTTACGGCCTGTGCTCATTGAAGCATTTGGGATTTTAACAGATTTGACATTTTCCCAGTTTTTTCCAAAAACTGATTCTGACCAGTATCAAACCTAAGTTGATGCTTAATATCCTCTTGGCTCATCAACACACTTTAATTTATCCATCCGTCAGCTACCGCTTTATCCTCCACATGAGGGTCACAGGGGGGCGCTGTCCCAATCCCAGCTGACATACACTACCGTTCAAAGGTTTGGGGTCACTTTGAAATGTCGTTATTTTTGAAGGAAAGGTTCTTTTTTTTCAATGAATATAACATTAAATGAATCAGAAATACACTCTATACATTGTTAATGTGGTAAACGACTATTCTAGCTGCAAACGTCTGGTTTTTAATGGAATATGTACAGAGGTGTATAGAGGCCCATTCCAGTGTTCTAATGGTACATTGTGTTAGCTAATCGCGTTAGAAGACTATTGGATGATTAGTAAACCCTTGTGCAATGATGTTAGCACAGCTGAAAACAGTTTTGCTGGTTCTTTGAGGAAAGGGCAAAAATGATTATTTGGAATAAAAATCATTACTTGGAATAAAAATCATTATTTCTAATCTTGTCAATGTCTTGACTTTATTTTCTACTCATTTTGCAACTCTTTTGATGAATAAAAGTGTGATTTTTAATGGAAAACACAAAGAAATTGTATAGGTGACCCTAAACTTTTGAACGTTAGTGTAGGGTGAAAGGCGGCGTCACACCCTGGACAGATCAGCAGTCCATCACAGGGACACGTTTAGAGACAAACAACCATCCACTCTCACACCTACAGTCAGTGTAGAGCAGGGGTGTCAAACTCAAATAACGTGTAGGCCAATGAGCACATAGTCTGGTCCAAAGGGGGCGGGTCTAGAGGAAAAAAAGAGAAAAAAAACGATGATATCGCAATTAAGATATTTGTAATATTTCACAGAATTTCAAAGCAAACGTGTGTGCTTTGACATGGAATCATGTATGTACTTCACAATAAAAGCATATTTATGATGCAAGATAAATCTATTCATAGCAAAAACAGACAGTTAGATTTAATTTTTAGTGCTGGGCACTAGCCGTTAACGCACATTATCGCACAACTCGTTTCCACAACGACTGACTGGAAAAAGACGCATGTGATGTCATGTTTACGTGACTCCGGATTGTCAAAATGAGTCTCTAAAGTAACGCTAAACTTTAAAAACAGAGGCACACATACGCAGTAACACAGGTACGCTGGTTATTTGTAGCGCTGCTCTATTTTTGTTTCATAAACAGACCGCTCCAGACGCGCTAACGGCGCTAAAGGAGCTAACGGAGCTAACTAGTAAACGGTGCCTGCACGTAAACATGACGTCGCGCATGTATTTCCCAGTCAGTTGTCATGGAAACGCGTCGTGCGTTAACGTGCCCAACGCTAATATGTTACCTTAGAAACATGTGGACAACCATAAAACACTTGAACAACCTGATATTAAGTAGTGGGCTGCATGTATCTAGTGTGTGTGTGTGGGGGGGGGGGGGCCCTTCATTTATCATGACGATGATGATGATATATGAGCATAAACAAAACTGCCATTGATTTTCTTTATTTTTTTTATTCTTCAAGGGGAAATGTTATTTCTCTCTTTGTCATAGTCCTCAAACTCCTCTTTGTCCTTCATCTCTGCAGAAAACACTCCCCTCCTCTCGCCTCGACTCCTCCAAGTTAACCGAGGGGAAAAACACAAATGAAACGAAAACAAATACGGAAAAAAGGATGCATCAGGCCTGAGCAAAAACACTGTTTCAGTAGTATGGGGGACAACCTCCCCCCTCCCTCCCCCCCAAAAAACATCCCAAGAGTTAACAATCAACACAAGTCTATGGACAGCCAATAGAAATAGAATACATACAATGCACATTTTCTTTCATAAACTCATGTCCATTCTATAAACTCTTTGCTTATATGAATCTCTGGTCATTATTGGTCACAGGTCACATGATCGTTGGATGATCTCCACTGCACAGGAGGGACCAAATATACTGTCGCACAAGGCTGCGAGAGCTGGCTTTGGTACAAACATGATCAACTGTTTTGTTGCCATTGTTGAGCAAAGGCAGGGCTCATTCTTCCTGGATCATTGCAATAATATCATCCACAAGCCCTTATCGCTCCTTCTCTTAACCCCCCCAAACATCAGCAGTCCAGGCAGAGCGAGCAGACACACTTCCTGTTTCAGTGTTATTCTAGGATTAAGTTGTTGTTTTGTTTTTATTAACTTAAGGCAAATCAACTGAGCAAAAGTCGTCGTTTCACTGAAAAAAATAAAATAAATGCATGTCGAACCCACTGGAGCTGAAACAATACTAAATGAATCGTCAACTATTTTGAAGCACGCTTAAAACAAGATTTCTGATTGTTTTAGCTTCTTAAATGTGAATAATTTCTTCGTTTCTTTGCTCCACATAACATTAAATCTGAATAGAGCTGCAACTAACGTTTATTTTCGTAATCGATTAATCTGTCGTTTATTTTCTCAATAAATCATTTGGTCCATTAAATAAAAAACCTTGATCGGTGTTTGTCAAAAACTGGGACTGACGATGTTCTCCAATGTCATGTTTTTGTCCACAAACCAAAATGATTCAGTTTTAAAGGTGCCATATGTAAGAATGTGGCCAAAAACAGTTACTAATTTCAAATTCAAAATACCGAGGCATTTTAGGTTTCGTTTTCTGACGTAACTGGCAACCCGTGGTTGCTCGGCAGCTGAGACTCTACTGACTGCAATGATTGGTAGACGGCGGTAGGTGGCGCCACATGTCAAACAAAAATTTTTAATGCAAATATTTTGGCTGTGCTGTTGTTGTTGGTGAGTACAGTTTGTTATATGAACATTATTCCTGAGTCTCTGTGACATATTAGGAGGATTTTATGGCCAGTTGCTTTAGATTTATTACATAATGCACCTTTAATGATTTCTCTGTTATGTGGAGCAAAGAAACAAAGAAAAAATTCGCATTTAAGAAGCTAAAACAATGATCAACGTTGTATTTTTTTAAACCTATTTTTGACATTTTATGGGCCAAACGATTAATCTAGAAAATAATCGTTGCCGCTCTAGAACCCGCTAACTCTGCCCGTCCTGCTCACATAAGAGTCAAATCGGGGGGGGGGGATTTCACATGAGAGGTCACCTTTGATGTTTGACTGAGATTTACAATACTGCAGTTGTGGCATATATTAACGTATTTAAAAAAGCACAGTGAATCATCTGTATATATCTGTGTGTGTGTGTTTACTGTGTACATACACTCCGGTTTTTGGCTGCAAAGGAAGGCAGCTACTGGTTATTACTCACTATACATGGTCACGCCTATTGCCAGCTGAAATACTGTATTGTACGTTAATAATCGGAGTGAGCGGTGGCAGAGTTTGTGTTGGCTGCAGTTGATCAGTCGGTACCAGCAAGCGTGAGCTTCTTAACTGGCTTTTTTCTTTTTCTTTTTTTTTTTTACAAAGAAAAGCGTGCTGGTCTTTGATCCTTAATCGTTGGAATGAAATAATCAGAATAAGCATAATAATTAATCAGACTCATCATAATAATAAGAACATTAATAATAAGAATATACAAATGATGGGATACAGAAGTGATATAAAAATACCTCACGTTAAAACAATCAAAAGATGGGAAAAACAACAACAAAAACGAGATACCACAATCAGACATGCTTCAAAGCGGTTATGGTTTTGGCAAGAAAGCAAGTTTTTGTTGTATAATTAAAAACCTCACAGTGAAAATAGTTTATGCCCCCTCCAGGATTACAAAGCACAGTATTCAGTCAAAATCAATATTTGTTTTGTTTTGTAGTTTTTTTCCCTTCATCTCTTTCTTCTTCATAGAAGAATCGGGCTGTGTGGGACTACTGCGCTGAAATCCAACCCCTGTTCATCCCCAAACTCTATGATCCGAGTTAGCTTCATTACCCAAAAAAATACATCTCTGAAAGGGAAGGAGCTGTTGTTGACGACACACGTATACTGTTATGGCTGAAACGAGCTCAAAGAGGAACTAATCTGACATGAAGTGATCGTGAAGAAGAGGCCAATTCTACTCTCCAAACAGAGATAAAAAATATACTTTTCATATATATCGCTTTTTCAAAAACATATTTTCCTAGCGATTGGACGCCAACATATATATACTAGTGCTGTCAAACGTTAACCCATCAACAGCGTTTAACGGCATTTAACGGCATCAACATTAACGCACGACAAGTTTCAATGACGACTGACCAGAAAAAGACGCGTGCGACGTCATGTTTCTGTGACTCCCGATTGTTAAAATGAGTCTGTAAAGTAACGCTAAACTTTAAAAAACAGAGGCGCACATACACAGTAACACAGGTACAGCTGTTTATTTGTAGCGCTGCTCTTTTCGTTTAATAAACAGACCGCTCTCCAGTTAAGACTGTAGGCGCGCTAACGGCGCTAAAAGGAGCTAATGCAGCTAACGGAGCTGACTGGTAAGCAATGCCTTGGACTCCGGTGTCGCGGCACGTAAACATGACATCTCGTGCGTCTTTTTTCAGGTCAGTCGTCATGGAAACGTGTCATGTGTTATCGTGCGTTAACGGGCATTAACCTATTGCACAGCACTAATATATATGTACCGTATTTTCCGGACTATAAGTCGCGTTTTTTTGTAGTAGTTTGGCTGGACATGTGACCTATATTTAGAAGCGACTTATATATCAAAAATATTTGCTATGACCACAAGAGGGCACCGTCCACATGTGTGACAACTGAGCGCTGCTACTGCGCCACCGAAAGAATTACACTACTAAACCATAAAGACAGAGGGAACACGAAAAGAAAAAGCTATAGTGCAGAATTTCAACGACAAATTATAAAGTACGCAGCTGAAAACGGTGATCGAGCAGCAGAAAGAAAGTTTGGAGTGAGTGAAAAACTCGTCAGGGACTGACGAAAAGCTGAGGTAACTCAAACAAACAAAATCAAACAAGGCTAATCGCGGGCTGAAAGCGTGATGGTCAGAGCTCGAGCAAAATGGGTTCTCGAACGGCGTGACAGATAATACTCCGGTGCGACATATAGTCCGGAAAATACGGTATATAGTTTCCATTTGAATCTTTTTGCTTTTTGATGCCTAATTGACAGACAAAACAAAGTAATTGTACATATTTTATGCAACTAACGAAGCAGCCGTCGCAGTCTGGCAAACAAACTAATTCAAAATCATCAAAAAGGTCGAGGCCTGCTGCCTAACAGAACAGAGGCGCTCGGCGGTGGTCATAGCTGACGTCAGAGCGAGAACATTTAGAACATGTCTTGCCTTGCTTTTTAAGTAAATCCTTTAGTCTTTGGTCAATATATTCCTCCTTCAGTTTATACATATATTCATATACACACACAAACACACACACACACAAATATGCATGTACATACACACTCCTCTAAAACGTGTGATAAACTGGATATTTGTGCAGCTTCTTCATAAAGGACCTTTTTGCACAAAGAACACCGAGATCGGAAATAAATTATTAAGTCAGAAACGATACGTGAGTACCTGTTCATAATTCATGTGGAAGAAAAAACAATGATGGAAATGAACAAAAACAAAAGTAAATAATAATAACAATAATAATAATAATAATAATAATAATAATAATAATAATAATAATAAAAAGTAGCCTTATGTACAGCGGTAATCTTCTTTTGACACAGGCTAAGAGGCGTTTGTTTTTAAATAAACAGACTTTGCATCTTTCAAAAAAGCCTGAGAGAGAGGCTAGACATGAGGAAAAACCACTTGTCCTTCAACATGTGTACGTGAGCCAAAATGGCCGCTGACACAACCCCGAGAACATTTTCCTCTCATCCAGAACACTTCCTTCTGTTTTTGGAGTCTCGAAAGTTATTTTTTTCCTTTCCTCTTTGCTTGGGATTCAAGTGATGGCGTCTCTGCTTTTTAGCCATTGCCTCACACGGTGAGTCCTCACTCAGTGGTGCAGTGTCCATGCAGTGGGGATCCTCCCAGCATCTGCTGCTGCTGCTGCTGCTGCTGCTGCTGCTGCTGCCATGGCTGCTAACTGTTGGGCGGCCCCTCGTTCAGGAAGTAGGTCGTCATTTCCCCTTTACCTTTGACTTTAACAACGCCGCGAAACTCCAGCACATATCCTTTGTTTGAAAGCACCTGGTAGAGGTCTGTGGTCACCTGTGAGCGGAGCAGAAGGCACGTTTACAGGATATATTTAAAATGTCTACTTCAAAATTTGAAGATTTTCTTTTGCATTGACAATTTATTGTCAAATTGGTGACAAAATATTACATTTTACATGTTTTAACTGTCAACTGTGTTACAGTATATTACATTTTGTATAAACTTTTTCACTGTGGACAAGTTGAGGATCTAAAGTTATTGAAAGTTTTTCTTAATGTCGCACGATGTACAAGATTAGGGGGCGGCAAATTTGGCATTTTTCATCACCGACAACATGGTTATAACTTGGGAATGTCCGATCTAAACCAAACTTGTTATGATTGATGATGGGTCATGGCCGAAGATGTCTATGGTCAAGTTTGAAAAAACAGCGCCTCTTGGTAGTGACCAAAAATAGCAAAATTTACTGTACAGTTTTAGAGAAATTTCAAGTTAAAAGTCCCACATTCACACTTTTTAATGATCAACTTTGAGATGTAGTAAAAACTACATTTTTCACAAGTTCTGACCAGAACTGACTAGGTTGTGTTCAGGACGTCTATGACTAGTAGCACACTGTTAATCAGACATTGGAAGTTTTTCTTTGTCATTTTCAGCCATCGACAAAAGTAACTGTTATAACTTTGAGATGGAAGGTCCGATCCAACCCAAACTTCCTATAATTGATGATGGGCTATGGCTGAAGACGTCTATGGAAAAACAGTCAAGCTTGAAAACGGCACCTCTTGGTAGTGACCGAAAATAGCTAAATTTACTGGACAGTTTTTGAGAAATTTCAAGTTAAAAGTCCCATATTCACACTTTTTAATTATCAAATTTGAGATGTAGTAAAAACTACATTTCTGACGAGAGATGACTAGGTGATGTTCAGGACGTCTATGACTACTAGCATACTGTACATCACAAATTTTATTGTAGAATTTAAGACAAATTTCAAGTTAAAGGTCCCATATTTTTGCACTTTTTTAACTTTGAGATGTAATACAAACATAGATTTCCTATATATGACTATCCACTAATGCTGGTTGCTGCATATTCCACACACACAAAGAATTGTATTGGGAAGCAAAATGAAAATTCTCCAAATTTCAGGTAACTTGTGCTAAGAAAAAAAATATGTACCAGTGTATCAGTTGATTCTGCAGCTAATATATCAGCATAGACATTATTTACACATTTCGGTTTCACATTCATATTCACAACATCCGGTAATAATAGAGAGTAGAAACAGCTCCAGGGAGAGGGGGGGGGGGAGTGCATGTAATAAAATTGTATGTGCAATATTAAAACCAATAATCTCCACTTACTTTAACATCTGCTACACAGCAAAACACATAAAATATATTTTTTATATAATTGGAAATATGGTCAGGCATTAAAGGTCAAGTGTGGAGCAAGGGGGTTTTGCTGGCAGAAATTGAATATACTACCCATACGTATGATTGCACAAGTGTATAACCATCTTGCACCACCATGTTTCAGACCTTTTGGTAGTGAAGCAGAAGCTTACACACAAAGTATAGAGTATGTGAAGGCCATCGTAGTTCCCTGATGCACATAGAAATATTAAAGGAGGAGTGACGGATGCCTCCATTCTAAAATGCTGCTTTTATTGTTTTGTTTTTTTCCCTGAAGATAAAAACCTAACAACCTTACCTGTATGCGGTCAGGTACACCCGTGCTGTCCATACGACTGGCCACATTGACTGTGTTTCCCCAGATGTCGTACTGAGGCTTCCGTGCCCCAATAACCCCTGCTACCACAGGTCCAATGTTGAGACCTGGGAAGCAAAGATAAATTTAAAAAAAAGGATAAATGTCATTGCATTAACAGAAGCACCACTCATACTCAATACATATTAAGTGAAGTAACTTCCTGGTACCTATCTTCATCTGGAAGTTGTTGAAAGAATGCTCGTTGATGTATTTCATCTGTTCTCTTAGTCTCATGGCGTAGTCGGCTAGTGCTATGATATGGCTACGGCCTTCCTTATCGTAGGTGGAGTCGTTGAGACCTGAAGCCGCCATGTAGGTGGAGCCAATCGTCTTGATCTTCTCCAGCTGCCTGTACTTCTCTTCACTGATGATCTGAGACATGAAAAAAAATCACATAAAATTACAAGTTGGCACCAACCAAAGTGGAGGAAATGCACTCACAATCTGCAATTCTAATCCTGGGTTCAGGTGTACTATTATTTTTATGATAATTACAATACTATTATGCTAATCTTTAGTGTTTTCTTACATGATGTAGTCAGAACCAGAGATGGGAGAATGTCACACATATACACTTCTCAAATCTTAATCTTCAAGTCTCAAGCAAGTCTGAAGTCATTCTTGCAAGAATCAAGCAAGTCAAGTCATATGAATATAGAAGATGATTTCTCAGATATCCCACATTTAAATGCTTAAAAAAGAGTTTCATCTTTAACAGAAACATTATACTCATGCAATGTAAGGACTGTTTCATGGTCCCATACAATTGAAAATAAATAAAACTACAGAGCCTAATGTAAGAATACTGACATTAGGCCTGCATTAAACCATACATTTTTTCTTTTTTTTATTAATCTAAAAAACATCCTGTTTCAGGCACTTATCATAACCAGCTTTTGAGCCACCAAGACTTAGTAACCACCTGATCTCACTTGGTTGCCAGGTTTGTACGTCAGGCCGTTAAAGCAGACACCCAATGTTTTCCGTGTTTCAAAAAGAAATTGTACCGTTAACCTCTCAATAGTTGAGAAAATTTAAATATTCCATAAGACAAGTCGAGTCGAGTATTTCACCAACATTAGTCAAGTCTCAAGTCCTCAAAATTGTGAATTAAGTCAGACTTGAGTCACCTCTGTCCGAACCAATTAGAATGAGAACTTCTTGTGTTTGCACACACAAATTGATCATATTGAATTTTACGTCTGCATTTAACTAAGCTTATTATTATGGAAGAGGATTAGGGCCACACAGGAAAAAAAATATTTGAGTTCTGACTTGAAACTCAACATTCTGAGAATAAAGTCAGAATTCTGAGTTTGAAGTCAGAGTTTAACTTCAGAATTGTGAGTTTTAAAGTCAGAATTCTGAGTTTTAAAGTCAGAATTCTGAGAATAAAGTCAGAATTGTGAGTTTTAAAGTCAGAATTGTGAGTTTAAAGTCAGAATTCTGAGTTTAAAGTCAGAATTGTGAGTTTTAAAGTCAAAATTCTGAGTTAAAAGTCAGAACTCTGTGTGGCCCTAATCCTCTTGCGTATATTACACACCAGCAGTGACCACACGGATTCACACGCTAACAAAATGTACCTCATCAAAGTCGGCAATGATCTCATTGAGCAGCCGCAGACACTCCACTCCCTCGTTGTTTGCCTCCAGCTCCACGTAGAACTCGGAGAAATTGCTGATGGAGGCAAACATGACTGCTACGCACTCGCACGACTGATAGTAGAGCTCGTCATTGCGCCGCTCGCGCGCCAGGAAGTGAGCGGCGACGTCTTTAGGCAGAATGTTGTGGAGAAGGCGACGATTGTACGCTTGCAGCTCCTCCATGTCCTCTTTCTCCTCTGTGGCCTGAGAGCAAAGAGTCTTCATTAGATATTATTCAGCTGTGACATTAGAAAAACCCACATCCAGTATGTGAGGCAGCCTTCATCAGTCTGCTGGTGCGACGGTGCCCTCTTGTGGCGCGGCTCGTGCACACACACCTGTAATTTCCACAGGAAGTCGAGGCGTGCAGTGGATTCGACCTGCTGCGCGTGCAAGTACAGTGCCAGGACAAAGACTGTGAGGATGACTGGAGTCATGACCCTCAGGGACACTTTGGTCACAACAAACGGGCTGCAAATATACAACAACATGGTCATTAAAGGCACATTTACTGGAATTAGTAACAGGGGGCAGGAGAAGTACTCCACTCTTTTTCATACTGAACTGACACGTTGAGAATTTTAAGTGAATTTTAAGTGAATTTTAAGTGGATTTTAAGTGTGTCGTGTCACATTTCAACAGATCAGAACAGTTGCCAGTGATAAACATCTAAAATATCAACTACTGCAGTCAAAGAAAAAAAGAAAGAAAGAAAGATGTCAAGCAATAAAATGAAAGGGAAAATATTAATAAAGTACAAGTAAATTACTTAAAGGTGCCATATGTAAGAATGTGGCCAAAAACGGTTACTACATTCAAATTCAAAATACAGAGGTCTTTTAGGTTTTGTTTTCAGACGTAACTGGCCGTCTAATGATTGGTAGACGGCGGTAAGTGGCACCACATGCCAAAACATGATTTGCAGTCTGCAAAATATTTTTTTAATATTTTGGCTGTACTGTTGTTGTTGGTGAGTTCAGTTTGTTATATGAACATTATTCCTGAGTCTCTGTGACATATTAGGAGGATTTTATGGCCAGTTGCTTTAGATTTATTACATAATGCACCTTTAAATGACTTTGCATCACTGAATGAATGAGAGAAATTAGAATCAATGCGCGTGCTCTTACCACTGGTTTGTAGTTTCATTTAAACTGGACCTAAAAGTTAATAAATAATAAACAAAAAAGCACATTTTGGTAAATAAAGCATAATAATAGTTGAAATATAAATTAGAATGTAATAAGATCTTACCATTGAGCACTAGTTTCATTTAGATCACTGAAAAGCGATTCAAAATAAACAGAAATAGAATTAATACACATATAATTTAGAAGTTATTCTTATATTCATACACCAGATAAAGACTGGACTGGAAAAAAAATAAACTGGGAAGAAGCTTTATAACTTTACAAACAACGTATATACAGCACACTGTGACGCTTACATGGCATTGGAGGTGACAAAGAGGTCGGCGTTGTCGAAAAGTGCTACTTGTGGCCACTCCACCAGCAGCAGGAAGATGAGCTGGATGAGCAGCATGAGGGCCAGCTTCCCTATGCTGCTGATCTGCAGGAACACTGAGCAGGCGAGCAGCGTCAGCAGCACACTGTAGCTGAAATACTGACACCACAGAAAGAGGTTTAATCAGCAACACGGATGCAAATGTGACATTTCTCTTTTTCCGCAAACATTGCACTGGCGTTAGAAATGAGCGTACCTCGGGAAAGGGGCAGGACGGGCCGTGGCTGGGACAGCTCTCCAGACCCCCGTCCATGGACACATTCAAGCTGCGGATGAGACACGGCGTCACCAGCGCCGCCGTTGTGTTCAGCTTCTCTGCAACGCACGTCGCCAAGCTTGTAGTGTCACAAGCAAACTGCGGCGAAATCACACACACATACACACGCGTGAACATCATCCATCTCTGTGTGCAAAACTCTGTGTTTCAGTGTTGCACGCTCGTAAAACCAGCTTCACCTAAACAATGATCTACCAGCACAGTGAGGGTCGACGAATGTGCAGCAGTTAAGTTAAGACATTAAGTCAAGTCTAATGTTCACTGTGTTCCTTCATATTAAAGCAACATTACGTAACAGCCACTCATTGTATTTCCGTTTGTGCTGGGCACCAGGTTAACACACGTTTCTACGACTGACCGGAAAAAGACGCGTGTTTACGTGCCGCGACCCCGGAGTCCAGGCACCGTTTATCAGTTAACTCTGTTAGCTGCATTAGCTCGTTTAGCGCCGTTAGCGCGCCTACAGTCAAACTGGAGCGGTCTGTTTATTAAACAGAAAGAGCAGCGCTACAACTAACTAACTGCACTGCGTATGTGTGCCTCTGTTTTTAAAGTTTAGCGTTACTTTAGAGACTCATTTTAACAATCTGGCGTCACGCAAACATGACGTCACACTCGGTTTTTTTTCGATCAGTCGTCATGGAAACGCGTCATGTGTTAACGTGCGTTAGCGTTGATGCCGTATAACGCGCCCAGCACTAATTTACGTGCATGTTAATAGTCTGATTTTGGCAGGACTAGGATATAATAGTCCGACTAAAATAGAACTAGTCTTAGTCGGACTAACATACCTGGATAATGTGATTCATTTCTGTGACAAAAAGGTCAACAGGAAACTGATTTAATACGCACTAGCTAATAAAGAGATACAGCGCCACCTACAGAGTCAGACTAACACGGCCAATAAATCATAAAACACAAATGTACTCAGACTTGGCAAGTTGTCTGATTGCCTGTCTTAGTCGGACTATGACCTTAGCCCGATTAAACTGTGCATGTAAACGTGTTGTATGATTCTGGCAGTTTGAGCAGCTGTCTTTCATTAAAGAGCCAATGTATCAAAAGAAGCGAATGTTGACAATAAGAAGAATTTCTCCTTCCTTTCAAATGCAGCAGAAAACTACGATGACTTGCTTTCCAAGAATGGAACATTCTTCCACATTCACGTTCACACTGCTCTGGCTGGTTTGTCCATTTGGGCTAATGTAGAAACGTGGAGGACTCCGTAAGGCAAGGCCCTTGGCTTAAGTACATAAAATGCTTAATCTAAAGCTTTTAAAACTGATTATACACTTATATAAACATAATTATGGGTAGTATCTTTAATTTCTGCCAGAAAACCCTAAAGAAAATGTTACATACTGGCCCTTTAATTGTTTTCCTACCTGCTAACCTTCTTGAGGATAAAAAAAAAGGTTGCATAGTGTTGCTTTAATCATCAGCGTCGATGCATAGCATGCATTACCCAGTGTCTGTTAATTTTATCGATGAAATAATGTTTTGGTCTGTCCTACTTTTTACCAGCAGCTGCTTGTGATGCAGTTTGGAGAGATGTATCATGTAGTTTAAACTTGTAAACCGGGAAACACTTGAGTTTGTTTCCAGTGGTGTCTGTGCGTTTGTGTCGCATCATGTGTTTACTTGCATAATTACCATATTAACAAAGGCAGAGATGAAGACGAGGAGGATGGTAAAAACTCCAACGAGGGTGCTGTTGGTGCGAGACTGGACAATCTTCTTTGACACGGTCTGCATCGCACCTGGAAAGAGCTTCGTGCGACACAACAGCAGAGATCGATGAGTTACATATTATTTCTACAGTAAACACACACCAAGAATAATGAGTGTCTTAATGAGCTCCGCTCACCTTAATGCAGGAGTATATGGCACAGATGAAGAGGATGTTGGCGAGGATGAAGAAAATACTGATGTAGATTCCCAGCATGACCGGGGTGCTGCAGGAGGGAGCATGCGAGTGCAGTTATAACACAGAATGCTGTTTGGTTTGGTTCATTTGAACAGGAATAGAAGCTGTCAGTCAAACTTTGGTTAATCCAAGCAATGACAATAACACGGAGGATGTTGAGGATTTATTGAATAAACCTCTTGACACATTTATGTAAACATCACCTGTAAGCATGGTAACGTCTCAGTGACTGTACAAGTCAGTGTTTGAGGTCCTTGTGTGCAACTGTGTAGTTTATCACTTTATTAGTCTATGCTTAGGTCTAATATGATAAAACTACTTCATAATACAGCATGTAATGAGTTCCAGTTGCTTAGACTTGGTCTTCTTTTGACTTCCTGCCCATAGTTGACACTGTCATTTCCCGACACGCTCACTATCTCACCTCGTGAGTGTATTTGATATGGGAGGGACATTCATTCACTAACAAACAGCCTGAACTCACAAGCACAGACGACTGTGGAGTTCATTCCTGGATTAACTGTTGTAAGAAACTTAGAAGACAAAAGTAGCTTTATTAATGCATAATAGTGCATAATCACTTATTTCTCTGTGAGGACACACGAAACACCATGTGTGGAGAACGTCACAATCATGTCAATTCACATCATCTCTTAGAAAACTGTTTTCCTTTTTTTTCCCTGTTTACTTTATTGCTTCTGCCATAAAGATTTACATGAAAACCAACAGCAAATCAAACTTTGTGTACGTACGTAGTGAAAGGCGATGGCACGATTAATATGTCGCGGTTTCAGTCGGTACGTTACGTTCGCACGTGCGGTTTAATCGAGCGAAGGCCGAAGTCTGACTAAGACAGACAACCGGACAACTTGTTGAAAAACACCATTGACACCGTTGTGTTGTTTGTTCTTTTCTGGCAACAGTTTATGAGTCGTCACCTTCTACTTCCGGGGAGGAAATTAACTCCAGTCTGACTAAGTCTATACATGCAGGAGTAATCAGACTATGATTCACATTATACAGGTATGTTAGTCCAACTAAGGTGTGAAATCTGACTTTTAGCATGCATTTAACACACTGACCTAGAGAATGCCCCTCACCCACTTAGACATTTTTTATAAGGTTCAAACTAAATGAACAAAACCACAGGTTTAACAAAAAACATGAATGTGTATACATGCATGTCAATAGTCTGATTTTAGCCAGACTAAGACAGTAATTCGGTAAAAACTGTCCGGAAAAGAACAAACAATAGGATGGAGCGAAAGCTACGGAGAAGAGACTGATGAAGAGACATGTACAGCAGGTATGTATGTATTGTATTTATGTGATGTAAAGGTCAACAGGAAACTGATTCCATATACACTATCTTATACAGAGATACCGCACGTATACTCAAGAATCTGCAAGTTATCCGATTGCCTGTCTTAGTCAGGCAATCGGATAAGCTGGCCTTAGCTGGATTAATCCGCGAATGTAAACGTACAGAGCACTGAGTGCTGAGCAAATATTTGAGGATTATTTGGTGAGTGCAAAGTACTTACTGTGGAAAAATGACAATCTGTATGAAGGATATGAAGCAGAATACGAGGAGAGTACACGCAACGTAGCCTCCAAAACGATCATCCACTTTCTTAGAATACTGTCACAGGGAAAAAGAGGAGGAGGAGCATCAGGAGCTACAGCTGCATACAGAAATTATAAGCCAGTAGATTAAATGTTAGTTTTAATCTGAACCTTTTTCTCCAGGCTGGAAGTCTGGAAGGTGAGCAGGAACTTCTTCACATGGTCTTTTCTTAACTGGTCAATGCTGCGAGCGTCAATGGCTCGCCCAAGAAATTCATCCACCTCGTCTTCCGGGTTCATGGCCTCCTGAACACCACGGCTGCACAGAGAGGAGAAGGAGAAACAGATCAGATAGGAGATAAAGAGGGAATCGGTTTTCCCAAACACACATGTAAGAGCATTCAGAGTCAGAACTCACTTGTCTTTACTGGACGCCTCATCGATCCCCTGAAGAAGAAAGCGAATGAATGAAAATTGAGACTTGTACAGACGAGCTGCAGTTTTTTTTTTTTGAGGTGTGTTGATGTTGGGTCTCACCATTTGTCTGAAGACTTTAGAGTCTTTGGTCCTGGAGAAAGTCCTGTCAGGGACCCAGCGTGGCATCAGCCCCTCGTTAGAGTTGGCTCTCGTCCGCTGCATCTTCGCCATCATCGCCTTCTCCTCCTTCTGCTCACGCCGAAGAGCAATAAGGTTCACCACAAACACTCATATACAGTGATTAATATCAGAGGTCACTAAACACAACTCTTTAACTAGCATCTGTTGTCCAGAATAAAATGAAGAAGCCACCTCTAAGATTCTAAACTTTAGAGCACTGACCCTTTTCTGACTGCATCCAAGCACCAGAAAGGTCTCGATGCTGTTCTCCTTCAGATATGCATTCCTCTCGCCACCAAAGCCGGGCTCCACCTCATAGTCTCCGTTTAGATACTGCAGTGTGGCCTTCGTGATGTGGATCCTCCTGCACAGGAAAAAACATAAAAGAGAAGTTTACCCATCGTTTGACAATAGTGTGAAATTCAAGCTTATTGCTGTGAAAATTGATCTTTGATTATTTGACTAATAGTTAATTGAAGAAAAAAAAACGAAAAAACTTTAAGATTACAATCACAATCATTCTTAATTTCAGTCATAGTAAGAAGAGATTAAAACTAAACCACACAGCCCCTAGTTTTGTTTTCATCTCAATCACTTTGTTAAAGTTATAGTAGTAAAAGATTATACCAAATGCAAATTTTAAACAAATATAAGGAAGAAGAAGAGCAGGTTAATCCAGGACGGTGATGGAAATGGTCGTGTTTAAAGTCAGACTTATTGTTGTGTTTACTGAGAACACTAAGAACTTTGTATAAGATACTGTAAATATGTAAATATTTGGTTATAAAGTAGTATAGAAATGGGCGTAGGTACATATAAGTTTATACTTCTATCTATCTATCTATCTATCTATCTATCTATCTATCTATCTATCTATCTATCTATCTATCTATCTATCTATCTATCTATCTATCTATCTATCTATCTATCTATCAAGCTAGCTAGCTAGCTTGATAGCTATCTGTATAACAATATTGCTAGCTATCTATCTAGCTAGCTAGCTAGCTATCAGAATTTATGAAACATTTTCAAGTAAACCTCCTTTCTTCAAAAACTAAAAGGTCCAGTTTGTAACATTTAGAAAAGGTTTATTGGTAGAATTTGAACATAAATGTATGTTTTTATAAGTGTATGTTTTTGTAGCCTTTGTGCCTTTTGTATTTTGAAACAGCATAAAGTTGGAAATCCTTTGTGGTATGCCAAGGCCACCTATGTTTCTTTCTCATTGATTAAAATTTATCAAGTGAGCGGCAAATCAAAAGGAAGTTGCTGGGTAGTTGGCAGCTTTAATCTCCCTGAATATGAATATTTTATGTACAGTATGTAAAATACATATTTATGTCACCTATTGTCAGACATAAACAAGATAAAGAAATAGTTCCTCTACAAACTCACCCTGCTTTGCCTCCCGCTTCCATGTGATTGGCCAGCGTGACATCATTGGACCACACGTCAAACTGCCACTTCCTGAGTCCCAGGACGCCGCAGTGCACGCGTCCGCTGTGAATGCCCACGCGCATGTTCACGTTGACGCCCGTGACCTCACGCACCAACCTTCAAACAAACAAACAAACAAACAAACAAACAAACAACCCAGAGGATCAGTGAGTGTCGCCTCTGACTTCACTTCACAAACAACAAAAACAAACACAACTCACGAGATGGCCTCGATCATGTCCACGCCCATCTCCACGCAGCAGTGGGCGTGGTCCGCCCGCGGTTCAGGAAGTCCGGACACGCAATAGTAACAATCGCCCAGAATTTTAATACGAAGACAGTGGTTCTCCTAAAGAGAGGGAGACACACAAGAAAAAATGAAGAATAAGTTCCCAGTGATTAAAAATCTATCTTTTAAAATTCAGTACATCACATTTCTGAGGGCTTATTGACAGAAATTCAAGTTTGTGTCAGTGTATAATGGATGAAAAAGTTCAAACCTTGACTTATAGTTTTAGAGACGTTTAGAGACACATCTGTAACCGTAATCTTAATTACTCTTAAAAGCATTTTTTTTTTCTTTTAACTCAGCCCACTCCACTGAAGCCAATTTCTCAAAAGGTGAAACTATTCCTTTGACAAAAACACACACACACACAGGACGTATCCTTACCGACGCCAGCTTATCAAAGCGGGCGAAGAGTTCATTGAGCGTCATGACCAGCTCCTGAGCCGTGCACTGAGAGGCCAGGCTGGTGAAACCCTCGATGTCTGCAAACAGAATACTGTGGACACACAAGAACAAGAGGTGGAAAGAGACAGAGTGAGACACAGAGAAACAATAAAATATTTTTTTAAATATATCTCTGTGTAATTTTTCTGCAATTTGGGTCAAGGTTTAGTTCAATATTCACTTTGCAACATTGACCATGTTAAAATGTGATGAAAACATACAGGACCACACAGCACCATGAAAACTTAAACTATTTTACATTCTCTTGCAAGGAGGAGGAGAACTTTATTTTACTTTATTTTAATTTTCCAATGAAAATAGAACGGCTAAACTGCAGGTTTATTACGATTTGGTCATTCTGTTGTATCAATTTGCGATTTCGATTTGAATACGATAACTTGTTCCGGCCTTAGATGGATGACATTTTAAGTCATGGAAAAATAAAAAATGAAACTGGGGTTAGTATTATTATTATTATTGTTATCAATAAAGTACTTCAAAGGTGCCATATGTAAGAATGTGGCCAAAAACGGTTACTACATTCAAATTCAAAATGCCGAGGTCTTTTAGGTTTCGTTTTCTGACGTAACTGGCAACCCGTGGTTGCTCGGCAGCTGAGACTCTACTGACTGCAATGATTGGTAGACGGCGGTAGGTGGCGCCACATGCCAAAACATGATTTCAAAACATAAACATTTGCAGTCTGCAAAATATTTTTTTAATGCAAATATTTTGGCTGTACTGTTGTTGTTGGTGAGTTCAGTTTGTTATTTGAACATTATTCCTGAGTCTCTGTGACATATTAGGAGGATTTTATGGCCAGTTGCTTTAGATTTATTACATAATGCACCTTTAATAATCTAAACAAATGTATATAATGGACATTTCAGGCAGTGGATGTGTGATTGTGACTTGACCAGCTTGAAGTGAGGGTTGAAATCAGATACTGAAACCATACACCTGTAACTCCTGTGTGAATACTAACTTGTACTTGTACTACTACTATTAATACTGAGTTTTATTAAGCTCTCGAGTGGTTCAGTATCACAGTGTCTGAATCTCTGCGTGCCGAGTTCACTTTCATCAGAGCTGCTGACCTTGACAGAGACCGGAGATTTGACCTTAACGTCTTCTGAAGAAGATTTGTCAGTGTGTGTGTGTCTTTGTGTGTGTGTTCTTGTACTTGTGGCATACTGTGGACCAGTGAGGGTTTTTAACCAACAAAGTGAGGTAATTTTTACGAAGCGAGGACATTTTGGCCAGTCCTCACTTTGTTTTCATTGAAATCACTTCCTTAGGTCGTGAACATGCTATAGTCTGTTTTTTTTAACAGAGGTCCTCAATTAAGTACAAAACCCGGTTCCACCTGCAGACAAGTTAATGGTACTGCACCCAGTAGTTCTTTACAGATGTCATTCATAAAGTAGATATGTGTAATTGTGTTGATTTATAAAGTGGAAATGCTGGTCCTCGGTATGCTGCAAGTACAAGAATGTGTGTGTGTTTTGTTGTACTAGTGGCATACTGAGGACCAGTGAGGGCTTATAACCAACAAAGTGAGGTAATTTTTACGAAGTGAGGACATTTTGGCCGGTCCTCACTTTGTTTTCGTTGAAATCACTTCCTGAGGTTGTAAACATGCTATATATATGTTTTTAACAGAGCTCCTCAATTTGGTACAAAAACCCGTTTTCAGCCCTGGTGTTTTACACACTTCTTGCTCTAGGGCTCCACCTACAGACGTGTTATTGTACTGCACCCAGTAGTTCTTTATAGATGTCATTCATGAATTAGATATTTGTAATTGGTTGATTTATAAAGTGGAAATGCTGGTCCTCACTTTGCCAGCATTTTTTACCCGGTCCTCAGTATGCTGCAAGTACAAGAATGTGTGTGCGTGTGTGTGCGTGTGTGTGTGTGTAATTGAATATGTGTTGAATTTCTACATCTTCAGGGATTATCGTATCTTGGCTGCTGGTGATTAAATATCCCCTCCCTTATGTTAATTAGCAGCCACTCTCCCCTCTGCTGACACTCACACGTGCACGCATACGTGTGCGTGTTTTGTGCGTCAACTCACTTCACGGATTAAACTTATACCTACACAAGCAACAATAACATCACACTTGTGATGTTTTGTCTCCATTAAGAGCTCTACAGTAGAGGAGGAGCAGAATAAAGTTTGTTTTTCTTACACATCTGCAGAAAAACAACGAGAGTGGAGAGTGATTAATGCATGAGGTGAATATTATTATTATTAATAATAATAATAATAATAATAATAATAATAATAATAATAATAATAATATAAATGCTACTGTGTGCAGCCGACTGAATCAGTTAGTGCTGATATGCAAGAGTAGAAAAAAAAGTATGTGTTTGTCAAAGTCTCTCCTGAGGCTGCAGCTCTATCAGTCCTTCACACTGTTTGTCAGATTATAAAACCACTCAAATATTTGCTTTATATATATAAAAAAATAAAAGTAGGTGTAAGGTGATGGCGAGCAGCAGATGTCGAGCTACGCGATAAAACAGCGACCGGCCCGCTTCCTAAAGATAACAGGAAGTTTACACGACAAAATAAGAGTGTGCTCTTATCGGACGATTAGACGCCATAAAGTGCACGGGACGACAAACTATGAAACAATAAGGAAAGTAGATACTGTTCGTATTGTCAAGGCGATTAATAATTGTTGGTGTCTAGTTCTAATGCAATTTAGCACGTAAGAATTTAAGAGCATTGGTTCCAGCTATTTTACGGTGTATTCTACGTAGACGTCACTATTGGAGTTTCCAACAGGAACAAACAAATATTGTGGATTTTATAGACGAAATAGGTGGTACATATTAATTTAATGTACGTAAATGCTGCACATGGTTTAACTGAATGAGCACCTGTTATTTTCAGCCACAGAGGAATTATATATATATATAATATAAAACTAAAACTAATAAAAGACACTCCTGTGACAACACGTTAGGAATTAACAGATACTACTTAGGTTCTTTAAATCAAAATATTTTTATTAACTATAATATATAATTATATTATAGTATAAAATATACAAACGTAGTAATATATATATATATATATACAGAAGGGCCAGAAAATGTCCCATTTTTCCCAGAATACCACCTTTCAATACCTGGCAGTTATTTACAATTTAATGCACGTTAAAATAGTGTATTAACAATTTAAAATCAAAACAAAAACAAAAAGTACACTTTAGTTGTACATTTTCAAATGTGAACAGTATAAAACATGTTTAAAATAACATTTGTGTGAGTTTTTGTCTCAATGTGCAAAAACAGGCCTAAAAAATGGAAATGACGTACAGGCGTTTTTTCCTAAAGACGCTGATTTGCCGCCATCCCACAACAGCACGAGGGAAATTACCATTAAAAAAAAACACGCGTTGGCTTTGATGTGCAACTTCTCCGCTTTTCGTAAACTGTTGGATTTATTTTTTTCCGATAGCGCTAACCCTAAACCACGCAATTACAGTAATTACAAACATTTCGTCTGCGATACGCTCAGGGTTAAAAACTAGTCAGTGCATGAACTTATTATTACAGTCAAAATATGTCGTGCTTTTTTTTGGAAATATCTGGGGGAAAAAATCTTCTTTTATACTGTAAAACAGGTCAGATATACAGTAGGTTATAACTGATTAAAACAAATGAAGCTGTGAAAAAAGAGTGTCCCCCCTCCCTGCTGACCTGACATTGTCGTGTTTCTGGATATAGATCTTATGAAACATCATGTCTTCCTTCTTGGCATTGATGTCAGCCTTCATCTCCATGGCAACATGCCTTGGCAACACTGACAGCAACAGACGTTCCTGGAAAACACGGGGAAAACGAAACAAAAAAACACACAGATTGTGTCAATCACAACATTATCTCTCTCTGTGTCTCTGTGTACAAGTCAGACAAATGTGTGCGTTCACGTTTGAGCTTGAATGAGTATGTGTGTACGTCCATATTAAGCCTGTTACATAAAGTGAAATCAGCGAATAGTTCCCGCACACAGCTGCCGTGCATCTGTGACCGGGGACAGATGTTGAGATGACAGCGAAACAATGAGTTCTCTGGCGACTTTTCATGTGACATGAAAAGAAAAAAGACTGGAAACAACAATGAAGGGACACCTCTGACGAGTGTCGTCGCCTCTAAAACCGACACCTGATACACAACAGAAACACTGATGTTCGACTCCAGCTCCGGTGTCCGACAACCCCGTCACCATTTCTTTATTAGGAGAAAACTCGCTCTTCTGCCGCAAAGGAATTCAATTAAAGCCTCTGTTTTTAATTTTAGTGCAGGAACAGAGCGACATGAAGAAGTACGAGCCGAATCACGTGATCGAGAGGTCAAACGACTCAAACTGGAAGAAAGAAAAATCATTAAGAATTATTTAAGAAGATGGTGCCGTTGTGTAAGGCTGGCCGTTTACGGCAGCGGCGCGGAGCCTTGGGAGCCGGCGGTATTCACGGAAGATCGCGCGATAATCTTGAACGGACGCGAGTTCGCGAGATCCAGCGATAGACTGTGTGTATAAAGTAAACAACAACAACACAGCTTCTTTTCATTCTCCGACGTGGAAGAACTGTTGATCTGGGGCCGTATTTATCAAGCGTCTTAGAGTGCCGTTTTACACTTAAGCCCTGAGAATTTGTGAAATTTAGTCCTAGTCTCAAACTTAAGAATAAAAGCTATTCATCAACTTTCCTAAGTCTAAGAATCACTCCTACTCTCCCAGATATTTAAGAGACCTCCAGAGGTTTCTTAAGTGGTTAGGAGTTGCCAGCAGGGGATGGCACTGAGGTGAGAAGGATGTCCTGGCTTTGTTTGATGACGAGCAGCTGATCAAACGGCAGGGGCGCCGATTTATGTTTTTGCTGATGGGTTCTCATCATCGTGCTTGCATGATTGTTGCTATTTTGACACGCGCACATTCGTCTCATAGTAAAACACATTAGATCAATTAACAGCAGCGGCTGCGATGAACGCACGCACGCACGCACGCACACGGAAACGATCTCTTTCACACACACAGTCTACACACTGGTGATGCATTAGAGGATTTTAATCTCAATTATGCAACACTAACGCAAAAGACTGAAGAAGAAAAAAGAAAAATAGACAACCCAACACCACAGCCTGGATTGAACAGCGTAGCTACCGTAACCGCCTATAAGTTTTTAGGTAATAACAGCCTACCGACTCAACAGGAACTTCACTCATTAATTAATCAAAACCTGATATTAATTATACTGTCAATGATCACAACTGGCTTTAATGACACAAATGTAGGTTAAATCTAAAGTGTTACTAACTACACACACGGAAAAAAATCATCATAATCACCAAAAAACAGCAAAAAGGCTCAAATAAACGCAAATCATGGACCAAATCCGCAATTCAAAATCATTCTGACACATCCTATAACAAATATTTAATTAGTTGTTTTGTCACTCACCATTCTTTTTAATTATTGGTGACGAATATGTTTCCTCTGGTAAGGGTGCATCTTATAAACTGGTGCGCTATTATTTCCAGGTTGTTATTCTTTTACAATGTCTTGTGGTGGTTCAGCCTTGGTCCATTGTGCACCACTTTTCTGACATTACAATGCAACCCGTTGATAGGTAGTGGTCATTAACAAATCAATGACAAGCGTAGGCTGGCACATGCGAGTGCTTGACAATCTCCGTGGGTGCTCGGCAATATCCGGGAGCACCCACGGAATCGGCGATATTTCTTTATTCTTAGACAAGGGATTCCCTTTCGTGATTGGTCATTTCTATGGACACGGAAGTGACGTCACCTAAAATTCAGTTTACGGCACATAGTACTGTCTTAATTCAGCTCTGAGAGTGACACTTAAGATTCAGTCCTACACGTCGCTGAAAGTGTGAGTAAGACTATCGCCCTCCGAAATATAATAAGAACTTTATTCATGAGTTTTCTGAGGAGTAATTCTAAGACGCTTGATAAATACGGGCCCTTATTTGCCTTGCCTTAAGCAAATTATTGGATTTGCCATATTACGATTTCAAAAATAAAAATTTCAACTCAATTTCAAACAATCTGAACTACAGTTAGAGCAGCCAGTACCTGCTGCTGGTTCTCCCTCTGCAGGTGCAGCCTGGCCTGGATGTATCCTCTGGTCTCCTGAAAGGCTTGTCTCTGGGACACCTCAGCAGGGTAGTGGGTGCAGATTCCGATGATGTTGGTGCAGAGGAAGATCAGAACGTTAGCGCTCACCTGAACAGAAGAGGTGAGGAAAAAAACAACACAGGCATTCATAAGATGAGAAGACAGACAATAGATATACAATAAATGCTTTAAAATAATACTTGTTTCGTTCTCGTAGCTTTAAAATAAGCATTTTTATAGACAATATATGATTATATGCTTATTGGGATTACAAGCACTTACGCTATTTCTAGTAGCTGCATCTTTCCTCATGACTTATCATTCATTCATTTTGTTAATAGGTAGTTTGTCGAGGGTCTTAAGGGTAGACACAAATGACGTTGGTCAGACAGAAATGTCTTCAGTGATGATTTTTATTTGTATCATCACCAGATGTTGATCAACCAGCGCACATTGTTTAGAAAAAAATCAATACAAAAAAAGGAAAACTCTAGAAAGGAAATACTGAATAAATAAAATAAACAAAAAACTAGGACTATATTCAGTCAAAGTAAATTGAGCACTTGGCGCAGCAAGGCTTTACTAAGGTATAACCACAATACCTTTTTAGTGATATAGGGACTAGCGAATCTGGCATCACTTCCATTCCCTCTGAGAGCCCCCTCCAAATGAAGCTCTGCTGTATTTATCCCCTTAGGAAACCCACCCTTAATTGGTACCTACCACTAGGTTTCAGACAGCCAGGGGTGTTTACATTACATTTTACAAATGCACACTTAACTCAGTTAAAACGGTACCGGATCACTATAAACTACACATTAGGTCTAATATATTACCTCACTGCATGTACACATATCATAACATACTGAGTACATGGTTAAACAACACTTATTGATTTAATGCTGACGCAAGTGCGTCATTCGCGAACGCGCCCGTCCATATAGCCCTCCCGTGTCGGGAGCGCGCTTTCTAGACGCACACGGAAATACTCGGTGAAAGCGACGGTAAGAAGTTTTAACTTAACACCTAAACAGTTATGACTCTTTAATTAGGACAATACGTTGAGGCTCCGCGGTTTCCGCTGCAATTATTATCTTTCTACTAAACTACCAAACTGTGTTTTGCTGCGAGTGAGTGAAATGACAATGAATGAATGAAATGCGTGTGAATGCGTGGGAGAATGTTTGGTGTGCTTCAACGTCATGTATGCATCCATCAGTTAACCGCACCCAAACTAAACCTAACGCCTAACACAGTCAACAACGATACATGTTAACGGTGTGAACACATGCACCTTGTGAATGCAAATCCCTTGTTTATCTATTGAGGGATCGTTAGTGCGGCCATTATACGGACGCGTGAGGACGCGTGAGGACGCGCTATAGCCGCGGCGTCACAAACCCCCCTACTCAAGCTTGACCCTCCTCGTAGAGGTGGGACAAGAAATCGGCAGTCACATTGTCCTTCCCAGCCTTGTACTGTACAGTAAACTTATACGGCTGTAACGACAGATACCACCGCGTGATCCGGGCATTACTGTCTCTCATGCGATGCATCCATTGTAGTGCCCGGTGGTCAGTCTCTAGTACAAACTCTTTCCCCATCAAGTAGTACTTCAGCGTGTCCAACGCCCACTTAATGGCCAAGCACTCCTTCTCCACTGTAGAGTACCTAGTCTCTAGTACATCAGCCGGAGTTTCCGGCTGGATTGGCCTGCACTCTCCTTCTCCCTGCAACAAGACGGCTCCCAGCCCCAGACCTGAGGCATCCGTTTGGACAGTGAAGGGGAGGTCAAAGTTGGGGCTCTGCAACACTGGATCGTGACACAGGCTGTCCTTCAGATCCTGAAAAGCCTGTCCGCACTTTTCTGTCCAAATCACCTTGTTGGCGCTTGCCTTGCGGGTAAGGTCAGTCAGCACCGCAGCCCTGGTGGAGAAGTTGGGTATGAACCGTCGATACCACCCTACCAGACCCAGGAACGAACGCACTCCTTTCTTGGTTGTGGGTGGCAGGCAGCTCCGGACGGCCTCCACCTTGCTCACCTGCGGCATAATATTTCCTCCTCCGAGAACGTAGCCCAGGTAGCAAACCTCGGGTCTGGCGAGCTGGCACTTGCTGGCATTGACCACCAGCCCGGCAGCCTTAATCCTCCGGAACACGTCAGCCAGGTGGGTCAAATGCTCAGTCCATGACGAGCTATGGATCACCACATCATCGATGTAGGCAGCGGCATAGCTTTCCGTCCCCCTCAGCACCTGGTCCATCATGCGCTGAAAGGTTGCGGCAGCTCCATGTAGACCGAAAGGCATAGTGGTGAATTGAAACAGCCCCGTCGGGGCCTTAAAGGCAGTCAGCGCCTGTGACTCCGGCGTAAGTGGCACCTGCCAGTATCCTTTGCACAAGTCCAGCGTGCTAAGATATTGTGCTTTACCGAGCCGTTCCACCAACTCGTCCACCCTCGGCATAGGGTAAGGGTCAAAGGCTGATATGGCGTTGAGCTTGGAGAAATCCACACAGAAGCGCAGCCCCCCATCCTTTTTCGGGACGAGCACCACTGGGCTACACCATTCACTGCGTGATGGCACAATGACGCCCATCTCCAACATGGACTGAACCTCCTGCTTCAATGCAGGAATCAGTCTTGCCGGGACCCTCAGTGAAGTCTGGCGGATTGGCCCTGGAGACGTCAGCTTGATGCTGTGGTGGATCACCGTCGTCCGTCCAGGCTCCTCCCGGAATAGACCCCCAGGAACAATCTGCAGGAGCTCCTTTTGCTGACGACTGGAAAGGTGCTCCACAGAGGGATATGAGCCCTCGCCCCCAGCAGTGGGGAAATACTGCTCCTTCAGCTCCTCCTCATCGTCCACTCTGCGGGCCCACATCAGGTCGCTGGCGGCCCCTGGTCTGGATATCCACTCCTTGAGCAGATTAATGTGAAACACCTGCTTTGGCTTTCGTCGCTCCGGCATAGCGACCTCATAGGTTACCGGGCCCATCTTGCGCAGCACTTCAAAGGGACCCTGCCACTTGGCAAGCAGGCTGCTTTCTGATGATGGAAGAAGCAGGAGCACCTTTTGGCCTGGGTTGAAGGTTCGACTGCGGGCAGTCCTATCGTACCAGGCCTTTTGTTTCAACTGGGCCTGCGCCAGGTTGTAGTGGGCCAGATTGCTCAGCTCCTCCAGCTTATCTCTCATCTTGAGTACGTAATCCACAATGTTAGTCTGTTGAGGAGGCCCCTCTCCCATCCAGGCCTCCCTCAGGACATCCAGGGGACCCCTCACCTGACGTCCGTAGAGCAACTCAAAGGGAGAGAAGCCGGTGGATGCTTGTGGGACCTCTCTATAAGCAAAGAGGAGATAGGGAAGCCACTGGTCCCAGTTAGCTCCAGAGTCACTCACAAACTTCCTTAACATTGCCTTGAGAGTCTGGTTGAAACGCTCAACCATTCCATCTGTCTGCGGGTGGTAGGGTGTAGTTCTTATGCCCCGGATCCCTAACAGGGAGTATACTTGCTTCATAAACCTGGAACTAAAGTTTGTACCCTGATCTGTTAGGATCTCTCTCGGGATCCCCACTCGTGAAAATAGTTGCATAAGGCTATTCGCTACCTGCCTAGACTTGGTGTTTCTCAAGGGGAAAGCCTCAGGATAGCGAGTAGCGTAGTCACATATTACCAAGATGTACCGGTGGCCAGCCCTACTCTTGTCAAGGGGGCCTACAACATCCATAGCAATCCTAGTAAAAGGAACATCAATGATAGGGAGGTTAACTAGGGGTGCTTTCTTGCCTCTTTTGGAACGGGAGGTGAGCTGGCAGGTTGGACAGGATTTACAAAAAGCTACAACTTCCTGGTACACGCCAGGCCAATGAAAACGGGTAGCAATCCTGTCTAGGGTTTTCTGTTGTCCTAAGTGCCCTGACCAAGGGATGCTGTGAGCCAGGTTCAGTACTTTCGCCCGCAGAGACTTAGGGACTACAAGTTGCTCTCCCTCAGCTCCTACCCGCACCAGTCTTCCCTCTCTCAACACAAAGCACTCTTTTCCACACACTGCGGCCCTAGAAACATCCTCCTCACTCTTCACTTTGCTGAAATAGGAACTCAAAGTAGCATCAGCTTTCTGAGCCTGTACAAAGTCAATGCCATCCATCTCCCTAATGTCTAATGGAGGTAGGTGGAGCTGCTCTGGTACTGGAGTTCCTAAAACTTTGTCCCTCCTCTTAACCGACTTGGGTTTCTTCTCTTTTCCCCGTGACGAAGCTACAGGAAAGGGCAACTCCTGCCACATATCCGCTTCATTGGAGTTAACCTTAGCTTGAGCTCGAGTTAACACATAACTCTTCACTTGGGGTGTGTGCTGTTGTAATAACTCTGCCAACACAGGTACGTCCTGACCTAAAACAACTGGGTAGGGACAGTTGTCCATTATGCCAACATTAAGTAAATATGACTGCCCTGCAATCTCCACCTGTACCTCAGCTGTCCGGTGTTCACTTTCGTCACCATGTATGCAACGCACTTTGACACTACCCCCTCCAACTAAACCCTCTGGACCGAGACATGCTCCTTGGATGAATGTCTGGCTACTACCCGAATCTATTAGGGCCTTCCACACTTTCCCTCTGATTCTGACGGGTACTAAAACGTCCATAGAGCTAGGGGTTGCCTTGGCTAGCCCATTACCTGGGGTGTAACATAATCTACCCTCACTCGTGGATGCTAAAGGACACTCAGGTTTAATATGGCCAGGCTGTCCACAGTTATGGCAGATTATCTTCAGGTTAGGCTTACTCGGCTGATTAGGTCGGTAGGGCTGGTTGGGCTGGCGCGGCTTGCTATTTGGGCTATTAGCTCTTCTGAACTCACGACCACCACCCACAGACTTACCATACGGCTTTCGGTCAAAGTCCCTTTGGACGCCTTGGGTGCGACGGTTGGTTGAGTCCTGGTTCCCGAGCTGGTAGCCTCTCCGATGTCGGCGGGCAGCAACGAAGGCCTCTGCGAGGTCAGCCGCTTGCTTGGAGGACTGTGGGTTGTGTTCCTTGACCCACACCCTCAGATCCGGATTCAGCATACGGAGAAACTGCTCCAGAACGATGGCATCCCCGATCTGTTCTTTAGTTTTCTCCGCAGGGCAAATCCACTTTTGGTAGAGGTCAGTGAGCCTTGATTGAAGCTCTCTCGCCGTTTCACCGTCCAGGAAGTCCATGGAGCGAAATCTGTGGCGGTAGGTCTCCGGGTCAATTTCATATTTCGTCAAGATGGCTTGTTTTACCTCAACATAGTCTCGGCTATCGAGTATGTCCATTGCCACATAGGCTGCTCGGGCCTTCCCTGTCAGCAGGGGGACAAGATACAAGGCCCAACTTTCCCTTGGCCACTGGTTTGCGAAAGCAATCCTCTCAAACGTGGTCAAATAGTGCTCGATGTCCTCATCTTCGGCGTATGGGGTCATCCTAGGTGCACTCCAACTGAGCGGCGCTGTTGGGAGGAATGGCCTCATAGTGTCCGAAAAAGGTATGGCTGTGTCTGGTCCAGGCCTCTCGGACATGGCACTGTCAGAATCTGAAGCCATGTCTGGTCTGGGCACATTACCGGAGGGACGTGACGTCATCTGCGATGAGCCGGAGTGAGGGTTTGGCAACGGAGCAACGGGTGAGCGCCGTGCATCTTCCTCATCCTTCAGGGACTGATTCAGTCTTTCAGAGCTCACTAGCGTCTGAAGTTGCTGGAACTGGTGATGCAGGGACCTCCATCTCTGGCTTTGCAGCTGTGTCTCCTGCTCCTGTCGTTCCTCCCTAGCTTGTTGAGCCTGAATGAAGGACGTTACTGCAACCTCGAGCCTTGAGATGCGGTCCTCCGGTGGCGCTGACTGTGGCCTGGACTGGGTGCCTCCAACTGGAACTGAAGAGGACGATGCCATTGCGTCACTGCCGGGTGCGCTCCGCGCCGCAGCTACGCCTTGCCGTGTCTGTACTGACATTTTTTTTTTTTCCTTGCAATGCAAGTGCCGACCCTAGCAGACCACTGATCCCACCACTGCCACCAAATGTTAATAGGTAGTTTGTCGAGGGTCTTAAGGGTAGACACAAATGACGTTGGTCAGGCAGAAATGTCTTCAGTGATGATTTTTATTTGTATCATCACCAGATGTTGATCAACCAGCGCACATTGTTTAGAAAAAAATCAATACAAAAAAAGGAAAATTTTGGAAAATGCAATTATTATCTTTCTACTAAACTACCAAACTGTGTTTTGCTGCGAGTGAGTGAAATGACAATGAATGAATGAAATGCGTGTGAATGCGTGGGAGAATGTTTGGTGTGCTTCAACGTCATGTATGCATCCATCAGTTAACCGCACCCAAACTAAACCTAACGCCTAACACAGTCAACAACGATACATGTTAACGGTGTGAACACATGCACCTTGTGAATGCAAATCCCTTGTTTATCTATTGAGGGATCGTTAGTGCGGCCATTATACGGACGCGTGAGGATGCGCTATAGCCGCGGCGTCACACATTTATTCATTCATAATTAATCATCCTATTAAATTCCTTTTCACCCAAAAAATACGCGTCTCTGACCAACGTCAGTGCAGACAGAAGGCTGCGTCTGTTTAAGAATGTAAAAAGAATATATTAAAACAATTTTTTTTTCAGTCATCGCAATTATTTTGGTCACGATGATCGCGACATTTTACAAATCGTCCCATTAATATACGAGATCCTTCCTTTACGGAGGCCGACATCTTGCCAACTGCCATGTTTCTACAACAGCACAAACTGATGCTAAGGAGGAAACGGCAGCAAGAGAGGAGAACAGTTTACATCCTTTCTGGTATATGAAGGCCACCGTAGTCTCCATAGTTTGTGCGTAGGACTCGTTTTCCATTCATACAGTACCCGCTATAGTCATAGCAACAAGTAACTTGTAGAGCAGTTGTTTTCAGTGTAACTGAATCATTCTGAATCAGTTAATTAAAAAGATTAGTTCAGTACTTCCTGCATGACCGACATCTGCCACTTGACTAAAATACACCTGACCGGGTTGTGATTCGGCTCCCGACCACCTGCTTTTAGCAGTGCTGTCACTTAATACACCTCTGTATATACAGTCCTACGGATTTTAGACATTTCCTTTGCTAAATGCTGGAGGAGTTTAACACATGTATTAGAAGTCTTTTTCACTCGTGCTGGGCAGGTTAACGGCGTTTCCATGACAACTGACCAGGAAAAAGACGCGTGTGACGTCATGTTTACTCCGGATTGTTAAAATTAGTCTCTAAAGACACGCTAAACTTCAAAAACAGAGGCACAGGTACGCTTGTTATTTGTAGCACTGCTCTTTTTCGTTTAATAAACAGACCGCCAGTAGCTAACGGCGCTAGAGGAGCTAACACAGCTAACGGAGCTAACTGGTAAACGGTGCCTGGACTCCGGTGTCAAAGCACGTAAAGTTGTCGTTTTTTACGGTCAGTCGTAATGGAAATGTGTCATGCATTAACGCGTTAACATGCCCAGCACCATTTTTAACTGATGTACACTTTGGAACTGTTCAGTTTGATTTATTGTGTTGGACGTTGCCCTCATGACTCTTCAGTCAGTTGAAGGCAGTCTGATCGACGTCACATTTGAGGAACGGCTCAGCATGCTTTGGAACCTCGTCAGAAAAGTCACTAAAAAAAAGCACCAGGAACCAGGTACTATCGCTAATGAAAAAGCAAAAAAAAAAAAGAGCAAAAGCCAGGTCGAGGCGTGCCGGAACTGTGTATTGGAAAAGCGTCACATCTTGATCAGTTGTTCTTGGGGCCCCAGGAAGTCGCATTGCCTCCACTGCTGCAGCAGGCTAAAAGTACAACTCGGACTTTAAATAGATTCTTTGTTTATCTTCTATATTTATGTCACTGCTCTCCGGGACCAAAATGCATCTGCACTTTTATATTTTTACAGGAAGACAAAGAGGAAGCAACGTTTGCTCGCAGCTGCACAGTATTTGTAGCTAATCTATGCTTATAAATCACACACACACACACACACACACACACACACACACACACACACACACACACACACACACACACACACACACACACACACACACACACACACACAAACCATTTCCTCTGACAGGAAACAGCTCTGTTTGTGGGATCACTCGTTGTCCCCTTTGCTCCTCACAGTCCTGCTGACCAACGAGTCGTTTCTACTGCCTTACTGCCTGCTTTAATGTGTCGGAGAACAACAAAAAAAACATTCTCCAACTGCATTGTGGAAGTGCTGTTGACCCCACAATAGGGCCACTTCCTAAAAGAGCTGCTGCTGTTTACAGCCTGGAAGTGACACACTTCACTTTACAGGCAACTTGTGCACCAGGAGGAAGCCAAGATTCCTGAAAAGATGCACGATAGAACCTCCTTTTAGTGCAGAACTATCATGTATTTAATGAATAGTGTACCTATTTTTATTGAATGTGCAATTATTACTATTATTATAGTGAAACGTGCTATTGTTTTTGTGGCTTCAGTTTATATCTATATATAATATCTGCAACACGCATTATTTAAAACCTTTTTTTTTTGTCATTTTTAGGATCAATTTGTCTTCCTTAGAATCTCATCTCTGTGTTTGGTCCATAGGTTACCTCACGCTTCATTTGTCTTTTGCAGTTTGAATAAAAAATTAAAATAAAAAATCACATAAATAGTCAGGCTATGGAAATAGTCAGAGGTGTTTCTGAAAGCTGTAGTTCCTTGACTGGCCATCAGAGGGCAACAGCAGTGGCTGCTGGTCATTGTGTTTTGGCAATGAATTAAAGGTATAACCCGTTGTTGTTTTTTAAAATCACGTTGTGAGTGTGTGTGTGTGTGTGTGTGTGTGTGTGTGTGTGTGTGTGTGTGTGTGTGTGTGTGTGTGTGTGTGTGTGTGTGTGTGTGTGTGTGTGTGTGTGTGTGTGTGTGTGTGTGTGTAGCTGCTCTGCTCTGTGCTCTGGGTGTGGGATCAAAACACCTAATGATTGTTGTTGTGGTGAACGAAACTCAACAGACCTGGAAAACAATGAGACTTACGTGGATCAATGGCTTGGACAGGAAGTGAAATAAATGGATGAATAAATTAATTAATAATTAAATAAATGATGCTGCAGCTCTGCTGAGAGACGTTGAGGTGTAATCCTGCTGCTTCTCTCCTCTCACAGAGCCAGCTTTTGATTTGAAATAATTATAACATGAATGCAAAAGTCATGTTCATGAAGTAATTTTCTTTTTCATTCAACTGATTCCAAATCAAGATAGACTCATTAACGTAGCTTCGGGCTTCTAATGCATTGCACTTTTAAACGTTGATTTAAAAAAAAAATAAAAAAATGCATTTAAACACTAAATAAAAAACGACTTTAAATCCTAAAATAGCAGCAAAGGATAAAGGTGAACCACAGACACAATAATAGAGACAGACGGGTAACGAGCAGATGAGTATAAAAAGAGAGCAAACGAGGAGTGAGGCTGAAGAAAAAAGGAAAAAAACACACCTCAGAGTAATGGACAGAGCAGATGAATTGGAGAAATTGACGTGATGTTGAGAGAATGAAGGAAGGAAATAAGTGGTATGAAACAGGAAGATGAGGAAGGAAAAAAACAACACAAGAACAACAAGTAAGAACAGACAGACAGGCAGACAGATATAGGCCACAGTGACATTAGGCAGATGGCTCCGAGCGCTCAGCTCTGTTTACATTACTCTCACTGTTCAAGAAAAAATAGCCACGAGACAAAAGTGAAACCTGGAGCATGGTGTTTGTGTGTGTTTGCGTATGTGTGTATGTGTGTGTGTGTGTGCGTACTTGTATTAAAACACTGACCTCGTCAAGACCAGTAGTCCACATGGGGACCAAAACCAGAACCTCATTTATGAGGAATTAAGTTAAGTTTGTGGTTTGGTTAAGGTCAGGGTTTGTAGGTGAGTGCCTCCTGTTAGTATGTAGTACGTGATGAGGACATTTTGGCCTGGTCCTCACCTTCTGTCACGCCTTAAAATGGCCTTTTCAGGGTTAAGACTTGGTTTTAGGGTTAGGGTTAGAATTGGGCTTAAGTTAAGGTAACTCAACTCAACTCAAATGTATTTATTGAGCACATTTAAAAAACTAGAAAAGCACTCCAATTGCAGCTCAGTGCCTACAAAATACACCCTGCCGGCGCACCTGGGTCAGACAGCGAGTGTTGTAGCCAGTGATAGGGTCTACGGAGCACACCCAAAATTGGATCACTTGTTACTGGTCCCATTGCGGACATTTCCTGAAAATGTTATCCAAATCCCTCTGTAACTTTTCGAATTATGTTGCTAACAGACAGACAAACTCCGGCGAAAAACATAACCTCCTTGATGGAGGAAACTACCGAGGTTGACTAATGTGCTGTTCAGATTGACGTCAATAAAAAATTAATTCAGTAATAAAAAACAGAAAGTGTAAAAACCCAAAGGTGCAGTTTGTGATCAGGCAAGGCAGGCAACTGCTTGGGGCCCCGAGCTGATAGGGTGCCCCCGACACTCAGAGCCTGAGGGCTGTTTTTACTGAAATATGCAGGGACCAGCCGGCTCCCCGTCCCCCTTAAAAAACAATGGGCGATTTGCAATGACATCTCAGTAGGAAACCTCCCTAAAGGGGCCCCACCTCACATTAACCTGTGTGAAGTTATCGTTCTGCAAGTTGGAAAATGAAGAGGATTATTTACAGTGTAATGCATATCTTTTTTTACTCAGTTTATATATGTTTTTTTCAGTTATTTACAGTATTTTATTGTTCTATATATTTATATTGTTTTATAATGTGGGTTCTTTACAGTGTAATGTTTTTTTTAACTAAGTTTATATAGTTTTTTAAAAAGCTATTTACAGTATTTTATTGTTCTTTACATTTATATTTTCACATACTTTTTAATTACAAGGTTTTTCCATGTTATTTTATTAATTTCGAGAAAAAAAAAATATTTTGAACTCATACATTTTTCGTTGGTGTCCGATTATTTGTAACATAATGGTGATGAACACTGGTTGGAAGGAAGGGCCCCCCGGGAATTTTTGCTTAGGGCCCCTACAGACTCTAGAATCGCCTCTGAGCATAGTAAGAACACATAAAACTCAACCGGTATTAAACGCCATGGAGTAATAGTAGATTTTCAAAGACGATTTAAAACACTCTGGGCACATCTACGTGCCAGGGCGGGGCAGGGTAAGGGTAAGGCACTTTAGTTGTAATTGAATCATCATTAATCATTTAGTAATGATTAAAGTTAGGGTAAATGGCTAAGGATTTATAGTCATAGAATTATGACTATGAGGTGTGTTCCCTACAGATGCTGTGGAAATGTGTGTGTGAAGTTGTGTATTTTCCCTCCACATGTGATCAGCTGTGGCTGCTCTCAGCATTCATGTGCTGAGGTTCACTCAACATGCGTGTCACACTCCATGTGTCTGAGCTCACAGGCTCAAACTAATTGCTTGCTTTTGTCAAAAGGGCAGAGGTTGCTGGCTTTACAGAGCACACAGTAAAAATGAAAGTAAAAATCACTTTAAAGAGCTCAGTGGTACAGTCCTTACCTGCAGCACAGGTCTACATGTGCCCTCTGTGCTCAACCACACCCTCATTTATCACAACTCATCATGTATTATATACCATCTGCCTTTCCTGTGCCACTGAGTCCAGCTTTGTTATAATCACACATAGCTACTCTAGTAAGGACTGTCGACTAGGAAACACATCGCCAACTGAAATCAAACTAATAATATCAGATATGAAACTGTTTCCAACAAAGGTTAAGTGCTGGCTAGAGGATAAACAAAGCTGTACCCATTGATTGTTTTAGGTTTATTTGACTTGTAAGGAGTTCTAGTTTGTAATAGTGTAGTTTTAACATGTAGTTCTAGTGTGTTATTGTGTAGTTTTAGCATGTAGTTCTAGCATGTTATAGTGTTGTTTCGGCATGTAGTTCTAGCATGTTATGTGTACTTCTGACATGTTATAGTGTAGTTTTAGCATGTAGCTTTAGTGTGTTATTGTGTAGTTTTAGCATGTAGTTCTAGCATGTTATAGTGTCGTTTTATGTAGTTCTTGTATTTTATAGCGAAGTTTTAGCATGTAGTTCAAGTGTGTTTTAGTGTAGTTTTAGCATGTAGTTTTAGTATGTTATGGTGTTATTTTAGCATGAATTTCGCGTATGTTATAGAGTAGTTTTAGCATGTAGTTCTAGTGTGTTTTAGTGTAGTTTTAGCATGTAGTATTAGTGTGTTTTAGTATAGTTTTTAGCATGTAGTTCTAGTACAGAGGAGTTTTAGCATGTAGTTCTTGCATTTTATAGAGTAGTTTTAGCATGTAGTTCGAATGTGTTTTAGTGTAGTTTTAGCATGTAGTTCTAGTATGTTATAGTGTCGTTTTAGCATGTAGTTCTAGCATGTTATGTGTACTTCTAACATGTTATAGTGTAGTTTTAGCATGTAGCTGTAGTGTGTTATTGTGTAGTTTTAGCATGTAGTTCTAGCATGTTATAGTGTCGTTTTAGCATGTAGTTCTTGTATTTTATAGCGAAGTTTTAGCATGTAGTTCAAGTGTGTTTTAGTGTAGTTTTAGCATGTAGTTCTAGTATGTTATGGTGTTATTTTAGCATGAATTTCGCGTATGTTATAGAGTAGTTTTAGCATGTAGTTCTAGTATGTTATAGAGTAGTTTTAGCATGTAATTCTAGTATGTTATAGAGTAGTTTTAGCATGTAGTATTAGTGTGTTTTAGTATAGTTTTTAGCATGTAGTTCTAGTACAGAGGAGTTTTAGCATGTAGTTCAAGTGTGTTTTAGTGTAGTTTTAGCATGTAGTTCTAGTATGTTATGGTGTTATTTTAGCATGAATTTCGCGTATGTTATAGAGTAGTTTTAGCATGTAGTTCTAGTATGTTATAGAGTAGTTTTAGCATGTAATTCTAGTATGTTATAGTGTAGTTTTAGCATGTAGCTCTCGTGTGTTATAGTGTCAGCGTGTAGTTCTAGTTTGTTCTAGTGTAGTTTTAGCATGTAGTTCTTGTTTGTTCTAGTGTCGTTTTAGCATGTAGTTCTAGTATGTTATAGTGTCGTTGGCATTTTATGGCCTATTTAGGTGTTGAGTTTGTGAAGACTAAAATGAACCAGGAAATTAACATCATTAAAGTAGACCTCATATCTCTGGGTGTAGATGGTTAACATGACGATAGCAGCCAACCGGCCACTCTGTGGAAATAACCTCAGCCTAATCCCATGGATATCAAATGCCGTTATGTAAGAAATGTTCTGATATACACAGAACAGTAATATTGGCCATTCAGCACAACAGAGATTAAAATGTACTGTAGTTCATCACAAAAGGCCTCCACAGCACAGTCCCATGACAAGCTGATACAGAAATATATAATATGATATTAAAAGGTCCAGTGTGTAAAAGTTATGTGAAACTATTTTCATTTGGCAGAAATTGAAAATAAAATCATTAGTATTAGAAGTGTACAATCAACTGAGTGTATGAATTGTTGTTGACAATTCCCATTTAACCATGAGATATTTAATTTCAAGAAACAAAACAATTGAAAGTAAATCCAAGATACTCCTAGTAGTGTGGTGAGCGCTGCCTTTCACTTGTCACTAACCCTAACCCTATAGTGACCTTCTCCAAACTGGACCAGCAGACCAAGATAGTCAGGGTGCTAATGGAATATTCTCAATCTCTATTCCCTTCTCCTTTACGATGGCTTTAGTAGACCCACTATTAACTTAAGCAGGAAGTCTGTGGTCCTGACAGTGAGTCTATAAACATCAACTTTTAAGGCCATCAGGCCCCTTTTCAGTCGGAAAGAGTTTTAAGAGGAGAGAGGAACGTGGGAGACTGTGGACCACAAGAGACCTACAGGACAGACACAAGTCAGTGAATCAGAGGTCATCATTTTGAACAGATATAATCCATATTTTTACATAAACAATGGATCTTAGGGCTAGTTTTGACAGCCTTACACTGGATCTTCTTGGATTTCTTCATAATTTTATAAACCAAACCTTAGGTTTTAATTTAAAATCCCATTAGAAAAAAAATATCCAACTCAAAAGAGAGTGCAATTATGTGTTAGTTGACAATGTAATAAATAAATCATGATTCTGACAGTTAAGATGCAAAAATGATTAGTTAATTAATCCAGATTATTTGGGTCAAAATTGAACTCATTGACTTGAATGGAATTTATGTACGTAAAAAACAAAAAGTGGCTTTAAAAAATATGATATAATGAATTAACCATTTGAATTTACCTTACAATACGTACAAATGATTGCATGTTGTATACTAAGCATGTTTAACCCGGGGATTCCTCTGAACGCAATGTGTTCGATTTTCGCCAAAATTGCCGGATGACAAGCGGGACAGGAAGTCGGAAACAGTTACAACATTAAAATCGTTATTTTCAGAATAAAAGCTCCCATTTTCCAGACGTAAGTTGTTAGTACCTCCCTGCAGGCTGGTATTTTAACTCCGTATCAGAAGTAATCAAACTAAAACAACTCAAAACACATACAGCGATGTCACTTTTTGATACCAAAAATATGACCTCCCTGTTACAAAAGCATGACTATAATATCACCTCGTTGCAGTATCATTCACACACACAGTGGCTCGTCCTTTAATCGACCCCGTCCTGCCCGGCTCTCCATGTCACTTCAAAACACTCACAGGAAGATTAGCATGTGAATGAATGTATGTTCATGCAGAGGCACAAAAACAAGGCAGCAGGTCAGGGAGAGAGCTTAGCATTTTTACCCTGGCAACTGGTCATTTTGATGCTGCACTTCATATACGTCTGACTCAGTTATGATCAGTTTACACTGGCATCACTTACACGAGCATTCCTCTCTCACACGATGGAATCGACATTTTACGTCCGGTAATTTGCTTCTGAAACACTTGTGTGTGTATTTGTTGAAATCCTCTGTATGTGTGGTTATTGGGGTTTTGCACTTGCAACCTGGCAAGTATTAGACGACACCAGCTGTCCACTCATATGTGCCACGCTTTATCATCTTTACAACATTGACATCAAGAGCTGAAACTGGCGATTACTACCATTCAAAAAAGACTAGTCACAAATAATTACAGAGACGAAACAATTCCAGATCTAAAACTCACAATATAAAAGCAAAAGGGAAGTAGTTAAAGGAGAGTAAAAACAATAATAATACAGACAAAAAAATACATAAATAACTCCTTACAAGTTGATGTTAAGTTGCCGAGAACTCTGCTGAGTGTATTATTACTCTATGTGGATTACTTGTTTGTGGGTATTATGTTCACTTTCTTTATATGTATATGTATATATATATATATATATATATATATATATATATATATATATATATACATACATATATATGCAGCATATACTGCACAAGCATACTCTATATACAGTATATGTACAGATACAATTATTGTCATCATCACTTCACTGTCAGAGTTGATGAAGAGTCTCTCTCTCTCTCAGTCTTGTGAAAGGTTCTGCTCAGTGTTGGCCCGAGACTCACACCCACGGAGGCTGTGAATTATCAGAGACGGCAGCAGTGCAGCTTTCACTTAGCAACTATCACCCACATTCCACAGCCTCGCTCCAAAGACCTGCACTCAGTCCCCCACCCAGGTTCAGACAGGGTGCAGCGGCGTGGGGACCATGACTTTGTCTTATTAAGAGCACACGCTATTTGTGACTTGACTTGTTTTTAACTTGCCAGTTTTAGCTGTCAACAACAATTGTTTTTTTTTTTAAGAGTGGGCGAAAAACACAATAAGAACCACCACATAAAACACACTCAACAGAAGCTCCCACCCCCTGAATATCGCTGACTGTATCAACTTTTAGAACAGATTTAACGCCCGCTGCTACTTTCTTAGTCTTTGCCTGTCTGTTTCTATACAAATTACAGATTCATCATTTCATTACTGTTATTTAAATCCATTTTAGAATAGAATAGAATAGAACAGAAATACATACAAATGTATGTAAAGAAAATAGTGCAATAAATGAAAGAATGAATGACCCACAGAATCAGGTGCAATGGCATAAGGGAGAGACTAATATAGTCTGACTAATATTAATCTACATTTTCATGAGAATCTATGATTTTTAAATCTATTCCTGAACGTCAAGAGTGCAGAAAAGACGGAGCGCAGCAACCAAACACTGTACAGCGACAACATCTAAGTAATATTAGCAGTCTGTATGGCACTGTATTATATTCATCCATCTGTGACATTTAATCCGTGTCTGTATTCTGATCTGTGCTCAAATACAACACAAAATGATGACTGTTGTGTAAATGGATCTTGAGTTTACTGGGTAAGAGTGTTTGTTCTGTATTTTGTATGATGATAGCGCTAAATATAGGTTGTTATCTTTCATTAGCCTTCCTTTTCCACCACACAGACTTCTCATTTACCCGGGGTTTTTGAAAAACCTTGGCGAGTTTCCATCAGGGGAAAAACTTTCACTCTACCCCAAACTTTGAGCAAAAGAAGCACAGCACCTACTCACGACTAGGGACTTTCTTAGATTACCAGGAACTCTAAAGGGGCGAGGCTGTGTGCTGAATAACACTGATTAAGCCAGTGCTGCTGCAACCCACCTTTAAAACAAGACCCTTTAAATAAGATGTACGTAGAAAAGGACGTTGAACGATGAGAAACCAGTGTCGTAGTTCTAGTATGTTAAAGTGTCGTTTTAGCATGTAGTTCTAGCATGTTATAGTGCAGTTTTAGCATGTAGTTCTAGCATGTTATAGTGCCATTTTAGCATGTAGTTCTGTGTTCTAGTGTAGTTTTAGCATAGTATGTTATAGTGTAGTTTTAGCATGTACTTCTAGCATGTTATAGTGCCGTTTTAGCATGTAGTTCTATGTGTTCTAGTGTCGTTTTAGCATAGTATGTTATAGTGTAGTGTTAGCATGTACTTCTAGCATGTTATAGTGCCGTTTTAGCATGTAGTTCTTGTAAGTTATAGAGTAGTTTCAGTGTGTAGTTCTAGTTTGTTCTAGTGTAGTTTTAGCATATAGATCGTTGGGTTACTCACGTAACCCCGGTTCTCTGATAACCGAGTGAGGTATCTCACTATGGGAAACGCCCTCTGGCGTGACCGATCATGGAAGCTTCAATGACACCACGTCTGTCATATGACAGACCAATCATCTCGAGATGCACGGGCCAGCTCGCCCCCCTTATAATTGCACCTGTGCGCTGTACCCGCCATTCTCAATCGTATTTCTTCCACCCCACCTATGCAAGTAGGGCAGTGTTGTGAGATACCTCACTCGGTTATCAGAGAACCAGGGTTACGTGAGTAACCCAACGTTCTCTTTCAAACCTCCCTCGGTATCTCACTATGGGAGATAAAGCCCACTCCCCGATTTGCATGCTCCGAAGCCCACAAAGCCGCGACCCACAGTGGGTCGACACCCTAATCCCTCCTAAGGGGCTAGCACGCAATTAACCCGAATCCACACTCAGGACTGAATGAGCCAGAGAAGTCTTGGTCACATCCAGCCTGTAAAACCGAATGAACGTGTGTGGGGATGCCCAGCTGGCAGCGGCACAAATATCCCTCACTGATACGCCCCTGAACAGGGCCCAGGAGGTGGCCATACCTCTGGTGGAGTGGGCCCGAATCCTCTCCGGGGGCTGCAACCCACGACTCTTGTACGCCAAGATTATAGCCTCCACCACCCAGTGTGACAGGCGCTGGCACGTCAAGGCCCTCCCCCTGTGAGAAGGAGCCCAGGACAGGAAAAGCTGGTTGCTCTTCCTAAATTCCTTGGTCCTGTCCACATAGATGCGTAAAGCTCTCACAGGACAAAGTGCATTGAGCCACTCTTCATGTCCTCCTGTAAACGGCGGTGGGTGAAAAGCGAGCAGCTCAAGTGTGGAACAGCTGTAGGCAGAATCCCTAACCTTAGGCACAAATGCCGGGTTAGGACGCAGCATCACCCTCCTATAATCCGCGGAGAACTGCAGACATGAGGTGTGCACAGACAAAGCATGTAATTCACTTATCCGTCTAGCTGAGGTCAAAGCCAGCAGCAGGATAGTCTTAAGGGAAAGTACCTTTAAATCACGGCTCGAATGGAAACCCTGAGAGCGCCTCCAGAACCGTGGGTAATTAGAGGATTAGAGGATGCTGCCCGATAGGCGCACCTCCAAAACCCACATGACAAGCTGAAACAGCGGCCAAATAGACCTTAATGGTGGAAAAAGCTTTATCGCCGTCGATTAAGTCCTGCAAGAAGCATAACACAGCCGGGACAGAGCACTGAAACGGAATAATATCCTTAGCCTCACACCACCGCTCAAACACGATCCATTTATTATCATATAATGATCGCGTGGATGGCGCCCTCGCGCATTGAATAGTCTCAATCACCCTACAAGGGAGACCAGACTCGTGTTAATTCACCCTCTCACGTGCCAAGCCCAGAGAGCCAGCCGTTCGGAATGTGGATGAAAAATCTGTCCGCGCACTTGTGACACCAAGTCTGCGCGTAACGGCAGCGGCCATGGCTGACCGTGGACAAGCTGCATCAGGTCCGCCATCCACGCTCTGCTGGGCCAGTAAGGAGCTATCAGGATTAGTGATAGCTGCTGTTCCCTCACTCTAATCACAATCGGAGTGATGAGGCCGAGCGGGGGAAATGCGTAAAGCAGCCCGTTTGGCCACAGGTGCGCCAGTGCGTCCGCACCCAGCGGTGTGTTCCGGTCTCTTAACGAGAAGAACAGAGGGCACTGTGCGTTTTCGTGCGATGAGAAGAGATCTACGGACGCTCGGCCGAACCTCTCTCACACCCGGTGAAGCACCTCGGGGTTCAGTCTCCACTCTCCGTACAGGGGATTCCCCCTGGAGAGTAAATCCGCCCCGCTTTTCAGTACACCCGGCACATGCGCCGCGCGTAACGATAGCGATAAAGGTCCCTTTCCTCACCCTTGTCATCCGGTGACGCGGGCCAGTCGATACCCAGCCGGGATGCTGCCCGCTTACACACCTCATGCAGGTCGATCTCCGGAGGCGCAGGGGTGGGTTGGATTTCTCCGCTGGCGGGGTGGGATGTCTGGGCTGGAGGGAGGATGGCGTCCTCGTCATCATCCTCGTTCTCCTCGTTAAGAAGGTCCAGATTATCATCCTCCTCCACACACTCTCCTCCGTACTCGTCTTCCGAGTCGAGGAGCTGGTCGAACAGCGGTGGGAAGTCCTCCACCGGGAGGTTATCCCAGCTTGCGCTAGCTTTAGCCGGCTTCAGCTTAACCACAGTATCGGAGAGACAGGGGTCGGCTTTAGAAGCGGCTGAAACTCTGAGGCGCCACTGTAGGATCCTTGCTGGCATGTCGCTGCAGTGCTGGCAGCATTCGGAGTCCGCGAGTGATGCTTGCGCATGCTGGACTCCCATACAAGCAATACAGAGAGGATGTGGATCTCTCCCTGAAATTGTAAAACCGCAAGAGGCCGGGCACGGGTGGGACTCGACGTCCTTCACCTTGCTGCTAGCCATTGTCCCCTTAGAGGAAGCGGTAGTCATGATGACTAACCTCGACGGTCAGTTGCAGAAACACCACAAGCTAAACCCTGACGGCTAACGTTGCAGGAAATACACACGGCTTTCGCAACGAAAACAGCGATAATAAAAACGATGAGCAATCCTGAATATAAAATATTCACGCTCGGTGACTACCTTTACGGCGCGTCTGAAGAGCAGTTAAGTGAATATTCCGAAACAGGAAAGCTGAGGAGCTCGGTGATCACACTTATAAGCGCACAGGTGCGCTTATAAGGGGGACGAGCTGGCCCGTGCATCTCGAGATGATTGGTCTGTCATATGACAGACGTGGTGTCATTGGAGCTTCCATGATCGGTCACGCCAGGGGGCGTTTCCCATAGTGAGATACCGAGGGAGGTTTGAAAGAGAACTAGTGTGTTGTAGTGTTGTTTTCGCGAAGCATGTTCTAGTGTAGTTTTAGCATGTAGTTTAGGGCCCTATGATTTCCGTGTTAACGGAATCGCGGACGGAATCGCGGAATTGGCCAATAAAAACGGAATCTAATGTTAAACGGGGAATATCGCCGAAATTGACATAATGTGACTGAAATGCTGTCATCGTGAGGAGAAGGAACGTTTGTCTGGAGAAATGTTCCGGGGAACGCTCATTCGTGGCATCACCCGTGCATCTCCCCACAAACACTCACCCGGCCAGGGTTTCCCCCAGTGCGTGTTGCTTGTTTATTTACTTTATATACACTTTTTTTTCTAAACCGCGGAACAAGTGCACTGCGCCTGCATGTAACCGCCGAGCGTCCCCTTGTCCAGGTGCCGATTGAAACCCAAGTCACACCATCAAATACGCCATTATTACGGTTATATTGTTATTGTCAATAAAGATGTTATATTTAGGAATGCACCGATAATTCGGCGGCCGAACCACGGCGAGTAAACTGTGGAACATCGCCTATTAAATGCTGGAAAGTCTCTGCGCGAAAGTGAAACTTATGAACTCCCTGTGACTTTCACTTCACAGCAGAGAACATTCTCTCTCTTTGAGCAGTTAACTAAAGAGATCGGCTCATCTGATGCATCTGTTATTCCCTTAATTGCAGAGTTGTAGGTAATATTGCGTGTTGAGAAATGATCCAGTCGGATACGGAGAAGCGCACGGCGCAGGAGAGGGAGGAGAGTACAGCGCAGGGGCGGTGCGCAGAAATCCGTCTGCACCAGATGAGGGGACACTACCACTTTTTTATTTATGTTAATTTTTTTACTTTTAAATGTGACCAGCATTGCATGGCTTGTTTCAAAATTCACTGGCATTTACTTAATTAGGATTTAACTTAAGTCAAAACAATTAAACAATTGAGAAGTCAGTGGATTCAAGAAGAAAGTTGCATTTCATTGGACATTTTATTCACTGACACAAAAAGCACACATTCTATGGTGGTAAAGTAAGTATAAAAGGTAAAAAAAAAACGGAAAATGGAAAAAAATTAAACGGAATTTGGAAAAAAATAAAACGGATTTCATACGGCCCTAGTAGTTCAAGTATGTTATAATGTTGTTTTAGCATGTAGTTTTAGAGTGTTAGAATGTCGTTTCAGCATAGTATGTTAAAGTGTAGTTTTAGCATGTAGTTCAAGTATGTTATAGTGTCATTTTAGCATGTAGTTCCAGTGTGTTATCTTTAAGTTGAGATATTAATCCAGAAATAACAATATGTGCTTTACTATATTTTTTGTTTCTTATATAAAACAATCGATTTGAAAATGAATGGATGACAATAATGATGATATTTTAGCATTAAAATTATCGTTTTGGTTAAAGAGCTTCTCCATACTGGTGTATGAACCATTACAGAATCATATTTTGTTTGTTATCAATGCTGTTAGACAAAGTTAGGAGTTAGACAAACTGTCTTTTGACTGACTTGACTGAATGATCCGACTTCATTTCACACGACCTGCAGCTTTCGTAGACTGCAGAGGTCACTGCATGCAAATACAAGGACACTATTCCCCGCTGACATGGAATGAAACAGGAAGCTGCACTGTCCAGTAAAAACTTCTTTATAGAGAGAAAGAGTTGCTGATTCTAGAAGTCTCCAGAGGGAGAGCGGTGACTGATCACAATTTTCGCTGTTGAACTCGGGCCAACAAGAGCTTAGCCCTGGCCTTTGAGGAACATCTGGAAACTCCTCAGAACATCTGTGTCGCGTCAGGCCGTGTAAAACACAACTCTGTAAAAACCAAAACACAACGACAAAGCTCTCACTTGTGACAACAACGAGAGGCTCTCACGTCTAACTTTCACTGAGAGTGTTTTGTGTTTTTTATATATACATATCCTTTCATTTCCTGCTCACTCTCACTTTCAGCCTTTGTTTCAGTGCGTGTGTGTTTGTGGTGTCAGGCAGCTGCTGTGTGTGTGTGTGTTGTGTACTCAGCCTGAGCGTCGTGTCTACACACAGCTCTGGCTGCTCTTATCTGAAATGACCAGAATTGACCACATCAGCAGATAAAGAGTCAAGTGTGTGTGTGTGTGTGTGTGTCACTCTGTTCGCGCTGTCTTTACTATACACACACATGACTGAGAGGTGTGAGATGCTCTGTGAGCGTGTGTCTCAACCTGGTAAATGTTCATTTAAAAAGAATAACCCTTTAAGCTGCGGACACACAATAACAATAACATGCCCGTGTCTTAAAACGAGGGATCGGGTGAATTTGTGGCGAAGAGCAGGGCAGTTTTTGTCCAACGTCCAACAAACTGCCGTGTTTAGTTTCTAAAACTTGAAAATTGAAGCAGCATAATTTAAAGGAGTCATATTGTACCCTATTTCTTCAAGTTAAACTAGTTCCCTGGTGTCCTAATGAACATGTCTGTGACATGCTTTGCTCAAAATACCTTAAGGATGAAGCACCACAGCAGTTCAATCACCCTGACAAAACAGCCCTGTTCAGAACGCTTGGTTTAGCTGTATCTCTTTAGGTCCACCTTAAGTAAAACAAAACTTTAGGGACAGGAAATCAGCCACAGAGGCTACTGGAAGCTAACAGCAGTTAGCATTTGGAAAAGTGATAATTTGCAGGCTCCAGCAGGCACATTGCCGTCATATATAACATGTATCCACTGGACAGATAAATCCTCTGAGGCTGGAAGTTTGTGTAGAACTATGTGCTGCACTGTGGAGCCAAGAATAGAACTTTTCGCAGACTTGCGGTTTTTGGATACTGTTGCCCTCTCCAGCACTCTCACGTGTTTTACGGACAAAGTGGAGCTCCGCGAGACAACAATTCCAGGAATTTAGCGCATTATGACGTCCCAATGAGTGCAGAAGTCAACAACGCATGTTTTATCTCCTGTACTTAGACTGAGGAGGACCACAAAAACATGACTGAGTCATCTTTTTTCACACTTTGCCGGATGATAGGACCTCCAGAGTCCCAAATATAAGGATTTAAATGATTAAAAAGTTGATTTTGCATAATATGTCCCATTCAAACAAAAACATTCATTCAATAATTATCAAAAGCTTTTGGGTAAAATACAGAACGTTCACACTCACAGTCACACTGGACAATCCTTTTATTCTCTAGTGAACCAAACATGATAACAAAATTGGAGACGCTGATTCGCCGGCTTCCTGCCAACATCGCGAGTGAAATTACCGTAATAACCACACGTTGGCTTTGACGTGTAAATTGCAGTAAAATAAATGCTTTGTGGATCCACTGTGATCTGTAAGTGGTTATGCACGTGTGTAAGTGGTAAACCTTTGCATCATATTGTGGAACTTGCACTTGTTTTTCTCAAGAAATTTCAAATCAAAATACAGAGGTCTTTTAGGCTTTGTTTTCTCCGCCGTTGTAGCTCAGACGTAACTGGCAACCCGTGGTCAGAGACTCTACTGACTGCAATGACCGGTAGAGGGCGGTCGGTGGCGCAACATGAAACCACAAAACATGATTTCAAAACGTAAACATGATTTGCAGTCTGCAGAAGATTTTTTTTAATGCGAGTATTTTGGCTGTACTGTTGTTGTTGGTGAGTTCAGTTTGTGATATGAACATTATTCCTGCGTCTCTGTGACATATTAGGAGGATTTTATGGCCAATTGCTTTATATTTATTACATAATGCACCTTTAAATGTAAAACAAATGGAAATATGTGGAGAAGCTTAAATCCCCTTGCCCCCTTTCTTGTGTCTCTTTACAAACCTCTCCCTTTTTTCCCTTTTGTCCTTCTCTACATCAAACATTTGCCCCTTCAGTAGTGGGAAGCAAAACCATGGGCACCATAAGTAAAATAGGAGTTTTCCCTTTTCCTCAGTTTCTTGGGAGACAGAACCCTCACCGCTAAAAACAAAAAAACTACTCCAGACCGCACACATTTGTGTTGGCAACCAGTGCCGGTGTGAGTTCTGTGGAGATAGTGTGACTATTAAAGCGTATTTTGGCATTGAATGAGAAGAAGAAGAAGAAGAAGAAATTGCATAAAAAAGAGGGAGTTTTGAGGAAAATTTAGTATTTTCACAACATTATCAAGTTCTTTGGGAACACATGGGCCCCCCTGCAAGGCTGTGAGGCTTCACACGCTGTGGACCGACAACAGGTTCAGCAATGACTGCTGTGTTTAAACAACTATAAACGAATAGCAGAAGAAAACAAGGTCTTGAAGTGGTGCGAATCTCTCCAAACGTGCCCGGTCACCGCGAGTGACCGGGCAGATAAACGTCCATGAACCAAGAACAACTGTAAAACAACAACATCCTGTGCTTCCCTTTCTCCACTCGTACCACCTCTCCTCTTTCATCAGCACATTTAATGAGGGACTGTCTCATCTCCACAAAGACGCTTCAGGAGGACGGAGAAGGTGAAGGACGCTCCATCCCTCCAAAACTGGAGAAGGAAACCACTGTAATCAATTCTGACCCGATTTTCTTTTCTCGCCTTGTCTTTTTTTTCTTATCCTTGAAGCAACGGTTACCAAACTGTACACCAGCGAGCTGAACTGGGTCTCGGCTGCTTGAGTTGTAAGTTGTTTCCATGACAACCACAGGGTCTAACTGAACACTGAGGGAAGAAGACACACACACACTGTAGCAATGTTGTTTGTTCCCCATCGTTTTCAGAAGTGATGCTTTACTGACCGCAACCTTTTTCCGGTGCTCGTATTGATCCAGATATTGACCGTCTGTATCCATTTAACCCTCATCCTGCTACATTTCATATAATATATAGATAGATATCTATATCTATCTATATATAGATAGATACAGATATATAGTGCTTAACAAATCTATTAGACCATCATCGAATGTAAGGTTTATGCCACAGCTACCCTAAATTAACAGCATTGGTAATCGTCAATATCATTTTGTATGTTTCTTGAGGGTTAATGCACCAGTAAAGAAGCTCTTTAACCAAAATTATATTTTTAATGCTACAAAAAAAACAGTATTATTTCTTGATTAAGATGTCAAATTATAGTATTTACATAAAAAAATTGAGTATTTGTTGTGCTTGGTTCATTTCTCAGAGAAGAAGCCCAGGTCAAATTTGGGTATAAAAAGGTGAATTCAGTTATAGTTATTATGCTAAATCAATATCTATAACATTTTTCAGAAAAAGGTGTTAGGCCCAAATGAATAGATAAATAAGAATATGATGCTATACTGCTTCACAATATAAAAGCTAAAGAACTTATCCGACTCCAGTCTGAGTAATCAGACTATGAATCACAATATCCACGTACGTTATCTTAGTCCGACTAAGACTAGCTCGATTTTAGCCGGACTTAAGTGTTAACATGACAGTGAGAAAACCAAACTATTGTCTTAGTCCGACTAAGACTAGCTTGATTTTAGCCGGACTAACGTGTTTACATGACATTAAGAAAACCAAACTATTGTCTTAGTCCGACTAAGACTAGCTCGATTTTACCCGGACTAACGTGTTTACATGACAATAAGAAAACCAAACTATTGTCTTAGTCCGACTAAGACTAGCTCGATTTTAGCCGGACTAACGTGTTTACATGACATTAAGAAAACCAAACTATTGTCTTAGTCCGACTAAGACTAGCTCGGTTTTAGCCGGAATAACGTGTTTACATGACATTAAGAAAACCAAACTATTGTCTTAGTCCGACTAAGACTAGCTCGGTTTTAGCCGGACTAACGTGTTTACATGACATTAAGAAAACCAAACTATTGTCTTAGTCGGACTAAGACTAGCTCGATTTTAGCCAGACTAACGTGTTTACATGACATTAAGAAAACCAAACTATTGTCTTAGTCTGACTAAAATCAGACTTTTAACATGCAGAATTGATTGACTGAATGAATGAAGAGCGTCTGCCTCAACACGCCCTCTTTCACTTGTTATCAGTTGCCGGTTTAGCTTGTGGATAGTTGTTAGCATGTTGAGTGCCATTCCCAGACTTCCTGCAATCAATGAAATGAAAATCTGCACACGCTTTGTAGATCCTATTTTATCTTTTCTCTAAAACCTCAACCTGCTGTTCTGGCTGCTTCTATTATTTCCAGGTATTAGCTGGGGGTAAGAACGGTGACATACACATATGCAGAGCACCCAGGCTGGTTGACATGTTTTCATGCACTTTAATTGTCAGATTTTTATGTAAAAGTACTGACAAAACTAACAATAAAGAAAAAGACGGGTTAAACATGACAAAAGGGAACATTCATCGTTCTCAAACCTTGATACACTGCAACCTCTCTAAGTAAAGCTGTAGTGTTTTCCCCTCTGTGTTTGAGTGTGTGTGTGTGTGTGAGTGTGTGTGTGTGTGTTGCGATCAGTCAGTGCTCATCACGGTCGGGAGCAAAGTGTACATGTGACAGGTATCCTCATCAAAATGCTGCCACCGCGTTAATCACACAAATTATTTATCGAGGAGGCAGTGGAAGGCTCTGCGTGGGGAGAATATCGGATTTTCTCCTCCTCCCTTTACCTCACACTCGGTGTCTTATTCTATAGCCGGCGCTTTTTGCACAAGGGCGATCGTCGCCACCTGATGCTGGGATCTAAGTTTCTCACGGCTGCGGCAGCGGCGAGCACATAAGGTTAACCCAGTGAACAGCTGATGCAGTGTAAATATATATTTAATCCTGAAAATTAGAAATGAAACAGGAAACGTCCATTGACATGAGGCCATCTTTCCGTCTGAGTGCATCTTTTCCCCTCGATCTTAATACAGAACACTTTAAACACTTAGTGGCAGCTTGACATCATGGAGACCAGTGAAACATATTGACTGTCTCCTGACCTGGAGTCCACGTAAAGGCCCGAATCTGCCCACCGATAATGGGCTTTTAGGGGTTAAACCATTGTCTCTGCTGTGGTCAAAGAAATCCACAAATCATCAGAAAATGCACCAGGGTCTGCTTTTATTAATGTAGTAGGTTCATAAATAAACTGCATGAACAGCGGCTGCACCTGTGTGTGTGTGTAGTGCATGTTATAAGGGACAATTTGGCCAGTCTTTAAGGGCTTTCTAGGGAATAAGGGCTGTGGTGAGGAGTAGTTGCGTGAGGACCAGACATTCTAGTTTGTCTGTCCCAGTTTCAAGTCGCGCGTCAAAACACTAAAACATTTACTGATTTTGTAAACCCGTTTATGACACAGACTTTTATCATGTTCTGACCCACCTTTAACAATAATAAAGAGAAGAGAACAACACAAAGCAGCATGTATATGATTTGTCTCTATGTGTGTCAATCAGACAATGCTGTTACGTGGCCTATGGGCCTTTTGGTCGTTGCGACAGAAGAGAAAAAGGTGTTATAACATATCATCTTCATATTGGACTCTTTTTGAGAAAAAACATAATTTTTGGAAGCAGAAGCATACACGTGCATCTATACTGAAGGGTTACGGTTTGGACGTTTGGAAAATATGGTCAGTCTATGCAGTTTAAATATATATAAAGAGATCGTTTAGATTGTTTGAGGTACTGACTTTGACTTGCTCGCGCCACCAAGGAGCCAGAGACTCGCTCTCCGCGAGGAAAATGGCCGCCAGCAGAGACGGAAGGCAAAAAAAACCTTACACCTAATAAAAATGCCTCGTAAAATCTACACCTGCTTAAGTCTACGATTGTGTTCCCTCGTTTTTTATCAGCCTTTCCTGTTTGGAAACTGAACCGCTCACTCTCCTGCACCAAAGCCCATAGAGAAAACCAAAGTTTTTTATATCGCAGGGACACACAAATGATTTCTGATTTATTAAGATTAGAATCTTTACCTATCATTTGACGCCAAAATGACTGAAATCGGCTCAGGAAATGAAATTCTGATGTAAAAGATAGTTGGAAATGGCGCCATTTTGAAATTTACGTGATGGGATTTTTCAAAAGAATGACCCAAGAGGTATGTTCAGTCAAATTTTGGTGCTTGCTAACCTGCTCTACGATGACCAGTAGTCCTCAGGGAGACCAAAACCTGGTCCTACTGAGGCAGAACTAAGATTTAGAGCTCAGATTTGAATTGTGGCCAGGTTAGGGTTAGGGTTAAGCATCAGCTGGTTATGGTTAAAGTTAGGGATAACACTTTTGGTTAGGCTATCCAAGACTATAAGAGTCCTTAAAGAGATAGGCATCCGCGAGTCTGGGTTAGGCATCAGCTGGTTATGGTTAAAGTTATGGATAACACTTTTGGTTAGGCTGTCAAGACTATAAGAGTCCTTAAAGAGACAGGCATCCGGGTGTCTGTGTGTGTGTGTTTTGTGAGATTGCGAACGTCCAGGTCTGGCTTAAATGCAGAGAAATGAGGGGGGACAGACGAACCTGCCTGTTGCTCTGACGCAGGCTCTGATAAGACTCGTTCCATGTGACGCAACAGTTAGCATGAAAACGCCACGGGCTCGGTATTTTTAGGAACCAGTCTTCGACCTCTCGCAAGTCTGTGTGTCAACAACATCCACACAACAATGCTCGCCATTGTCGGCCGCGTCACAAAGCAAACACTCGCCGCAGTCAAAGAATGTGCAACTTGAAGATGAAATCCAACAGTTTTCATTGATTAACGTTATCAGCGCAGAGCGGTGTGTGTGTGTGTGCGTGACAAAGGGAACATGTACGGAACATGTGTGAATCATGACAATATTCATACTTAAACATTCAGTTCAAACAAACGTTCAAAAGAGAAGGCCTTAACCAGAACAAAGGATGGGATGTGGTGTGTGTGTGTGTGTGTGTGTGTGTGTGTGTGTGTGTGTGTGTGTGTGTGTGTGTGTGTGTGTGTGTGTGTGTGTGTGTGTGTGTGTGTGTGTGTGTGTGTGTGTGTGTGTGTGTATTGATGGGTCACTGGGCGGATCACGCACATGTGTGTGCTCTACTGCAGCGGCTAATTGATTTCAGCTGAGGAGTCCGAGGATCAGAGACGCTGGCGAAACAAAACAAAAAATGAGAAGAAACAGCAGAGAAAGGCTCTGAAACATAAGAAACCACTGCCGCTGTTCAGGCTACAACGTTAAATACAAGGAAACAAGCAGATAATGCAGTTAACGACGTACGCGTGTACCATGGATGTATTATATGAACTGGATAGAGCACTGCCCCTTGCTTCCGTTCATTCCTATGAAGCTGCTCACCCAGCGCATATGCCAAAAAAGTGTTTGACTCAAGCGTTTATTTCCGGGTTATAGGGCCCATAGAGCATGCGCAGTAGTGTCACCACCATATAAAGATCTATAAAAGCCTGTGTCCATGTCTTGAGGTGTCCTGTGGGCACTTTTACAAGCGTCTCTTTTACTATTGCGGTCAATGGGAAATTTGCTTTTGGGCTCCATGGGGTTTTCTGTTGCAGTACCCACAGTGGCCACCATGTAAAACATTTCTTCAAGGCAGAGGGGGGCGGAGCTCTATCCAGTTCATATTATACATCAATGGCGTGTACACAGTACATCAGATTCTGCTAAATGCACCTGCAGAAACACACGCACCGAGAGCAACACAACTTCAGAAACAACCAGACGTGTGTTTGAAGTCATAAGTTTAGCTGAACATGAAGAAAACACAACAGAATCAAGATGTCTGCTTCTATTATTGAATATTCTCAGGATAATCATATTTTTAAACATGTTAAAGGCACTATATTTTCCTACTGTTTTGTTTTTGGGTGTCTTTTGTGTCTCTAATTTGGGGCAAAGTGAGCCAAAGTTAGTTTTTTATCAGTATATGACCCTGTAATATGCGACAGGTTATAAACATTCAAGTTTAAATATTAAGTTTGTAGAACATCGATTCCATCAGTTCAAATAAGAACTTTAAATCTAAACTTTTGATCGCCATGTTGACACCAAATAATCAGTTCTTGGCCTTTATGAAAAATGGTAATATTTGAAATAAAAGTCAAACACCTGTTAAAATGTCAAAAGACCTGCTACAACTGTCACAAGCTCGTAAAATATGGTCATGAACGGATTTGATCGACAACATCAGGACCCATCCACAAAAATGTTTTAAAAATTAAATGTTGCGCAAATGTCTTTGGTAACACGAGATTAGGGAACACATATTCACCATTAACTAGGTGCTTACTAACATATATAGGGCCCTATGAAATCCGTTTTATTTATTTTTTATTCTGTTTTTTTTTTACCTTTTATACTTACTTTACCACCATAGAATGTGTGCTTTTTGTGTCAGTGAATAAAATGTCCACTGAAATGCAACTTTCTTCTTGAATCCACTGACTTCTCAATTGTTCAATTGTTTTGACTTAAGTTAAATCCTAATTAAGTAAATGCCAGTGAATTTTGAAACAAGCCATGCAATGCTGGTCACATTTAAAAGTAAAAAAATTAACATAAATAAAAAAGCACCAGATGCATTCCCTCATCTGGTGCAGACTGTACTCTTCTCCCTCTCCTGCGCCATGCGCTTCTCCGTATCCGACTGGATCATTTCTCTACACGCAATATTACCTACAACTCTGCAATTAAGGGAATAACAGATGCATCAGATGAGCCGATCTCTTTAGTTAACTGCTCAAAGAGAGAGAATGTTCTCTGCTGTGAAGTGAAAGTCACAGGGAGTTCATAAGTTTCACTTTTGCGCAGAGACTTTCCAGCATTTAATAGGCGATGTTCCACAGTTTACTCGCCGTGGTTCGGCCGCCGAATTATCGGTGCATTCCTAAATATAACATCTTTATTGACAATAACAATATAACCGTAATAATGGCGTATTTGATGGTGTGACTTGGGTTTCAATCGGCACCTGGACAAGGGGACGCTCGCCGGTTACATGCAGGCGCAGCGCACTTGTTCCGCGGTTTAGAAAAAAAAGTGTATATAAAGTAAATAAACAAGCAACACGCACTGGGGGAAACCCTGGCCGGGTGAGTGTTTGTGGGGAGATGCACGGGTGATGCCACGAATGAGCGTTCCCCGGAACATTTCTCCAGACAAACGTTCCTTCTCCTCACGATGACAGCATTTCAGTCACATTATGTCAATTTCCGCGATAATCCGCGGTTAACATTAGATTCCGTTTTTATTGGCCAATTCCGCGATTCCGTCAACACGGAAATCATAGGGCCCTACATATATACAGCAAGTCGCATACTAGCCCTTTATGCAGCAAGTCGCATACTAGCCCTTTATTAGTTAATATCAAGCACGTATTAGCACCTTATTTAGGATAAATCTTAATTCATGTTGTAATAGTAGAATAAGGTTATGTAGAATAAGTATATACGTGTATATATACGTATATATATATACGTATATATACGTATATATATATATATATATACATATATATATATGTATATATATATATATAACATAAATTATGGATTTCATGGAGTCCCTGATATAACTGAAGGACGAGTAAGGAGTCGTCCAGTGAAACAATCAAGAGAGCAACAGAGGGATTATGTTTGGTCGGACAGCTGAAAAATGATACTAGGGTGTGGAGCAACTTATAAAATGTCCAAAATACACAGATTCTAAAAGTCTAAATCCAGAATTACTGTCCCAGTCAGCAATAATTTTTCAAAGTTTTCACAACTTTATACCTGCAGCCAGTCTTATATGTATATGTATAAAGCACATTAAAGGAATACTTGAGTAAAAATGACCAGAAAATGTCCCTTTTTGATCATATTACTTGAGTAAAAGTCTTAAAGTATGTGACATTTACTTTACTTAAGTATCAAAAGTAATTTTCTGATATAAAATGTACTTAAGTTTTAAAAGTTAGTCTTTGAACTAGAAGGTTGTGGGTTCAATTCCTGGCTCTGCTAGTGTATGTGTGTCCTTGAGCAAAGACACTTAACCCCACGTTGAAGCGCGTGAATGACAAAACTATAGTGTAAAGTATAAATACAGACTATAATCAACTCTTCTTCTGATTGTATTTATTTTGTAGTATCGAGCAACAAATATAGAGGAATTTGCTAAAAAGTATAAATAACAAAGTAAAGTACAGATACGTGAATTTTGCACTTAAGTATTTGCACTCTGTTACATTACAACACTGCCTGCAGCAGTAAAGCATGACATAGCATTAACCGTAAACCACGACATAAAACACCACGATATCCATGGTCGCCCACAGAAACCCAGTGAGGTTAATGAGTGACTGCAGAAAGAGGAAATAGTTTCACGCCAGCGTAAAGCAGTGATTAATGACGTCGTATCACCATGTCACACGTTGCGTGCTGACGACCATGGGGATAAACGGCATCGCCGCGGCTGCGGCTGCTATCTCGCGAACATTCATTCACTTAAACGAGGGCAAACAATGCCGTGATGGATTGTCCTCTGGTTTATCATTCATGGATGTTAACCGTGACTTCCCACGAGTCCCCAAACTCGTACTCTCGCCTGTACTTCCCTTCCACATGTTTACAACAAACACAACCACAACTTTCTCAGAAATCCTAGCGAACACACGTGAGAACATCATTCTGATTGCTCGCGGCGTTTTGTTTTTTTTTGGCTCTATATCCCCTTATTGTTTTCTTGTAACGTTCTGGTCATTAAAACTTCTCCCCAAGGAGAAGTTTGTGAAAAAATAATTGCTACGGCTGCACAGAGAGAGAGAGAGAAGGCAGCTACCATACTGGGCCTGGTATCACCCCACCACCACCACCACCACCCTTGGAGAAAGGACAAAGCGTCCCTTGTGTTTAGAGCACAGAGACCTGAGTGATACTGCTTTATATCTTGGTGTTCTCCCCACTGTCCCACAACACACACACACACACACACGGAGCGGTCCAGTCAGCCCACTGACCTTCAGCAGGACCCTTGGTCCTTGCCATAACACACGATCAACACACTGCACATTACAACACATGCGCTCCAGAGTAAATATACAACACAGGGACATAGAGCATCTATAGCACATCTATATAGAGCATGTGACCAGTTCTTAGGGTTTCACATCCCGCACACTAGCTTCAAACGAATGCCGCAACCAACGCTTGTTTTCATAATCGATTAATCGCTCGATTAATGTTCATTTCTATAGCTCTGGTGCGTCAAGGTGCTTTGCATAAAACGGCGAGGATAACACATTTCAAAATAAAATAAGGAATAGAATAGACAAAAGCACAAACAGTAAGTTAAAACAATAAATTAAGAATATGTGTCTGAATTTTAAAAGCCACTCTAAATGAATATGTTTAGAGGTTGTTTAGAAGAAAGCAGAAATGTCATAATATAAATTATATATATATATATATATATATACATATAATATAGATTTAACTGAATTTTTTTTATTATTAAAACAAAAAACACTTTGACCAATTAATCAATTACCAAAAAATGCATTTAGTTATCAATTAATAGTCAATTAATCAATTAATCAGTGCGAATTTTATTTTCAACTATAAATATCACAACAACTGTTTCAGGGAACTAAAGCCTAACACAGCGTCCTTAAATATTGTATTGTGTCTCACCCATGAACAGATTCCCATTCTGTTAGATATTAGTAAATTTGGGAAGTTTCTCACAATAAATATTGGTCCAAATATCAATTTTTTTTTTTATTTCATGCTACCATTTGTTGGCAGGTAATTTGAAGCTAAATCCTATTCAGAGCACAGATGTTAATTTAGTTCATGTTTGTCAAAGGTGTCTCTTCTCATGTCCAGCATTTTATATTTGTCTGATATATCTATTATTCCCTGGTTTGGACCAGTGTCAGATCAGTATTGACACACACTCACACTCTTTGACCCAATTTCCAGCAGCAGAGGTCTAACTTCAGCTCTAAAAGAAACAAGTAGCTTTGACAGAGCAGCAACAGGCTGAACAGCAGAGAAAAGATCAGCTAAAAAAGATCTGATCATGGCAGGAAACTTGATGAAGTTCATTGTCCAGGAGCCAATCACAGCTGACATGGAGCTGTAGCACAGCAAGTCAAGTCCACAATCAACATCTAGAGACTAACAACCATTCACTGTCACGTTCACACCTATGGTCGCCGTCGTAGACGAGTGTCTAATTAACCTCTGCGTGTTTTTGGACTGTGGGAGGAAACTGGAGAACCAAGAGAAAACACATGAGGAGGACATTCAAACTCCACACAGAAAAGGCCTCAGTTAAACTAGGATTCACACTGGTGACCTTCTTGCTGTGGGGCAAGTGTTCAAGCCACTACACCATTGGTTCTCAAAGTGCGGCCCGGTGGGCCAATTTCCACTTTTTTTTCCCTTTGGCGGCCCTCAGTCCAATGTTGGGTTCCTAAATTGGCCCTCGGGTATCAACACTTTGAGAACCACTGCACTACACCCATTCTACACCCATTCTTGCAAGATTAACTGATTTGTTTCTGGATCAAATCAAAAAATCTAATATTTCTTCCAGACAAACACACTATCTTAACCAAACACAATAGCTCCCTCCACGCTGTGTTTACCTTTTTTGCAATGTTGCCAACATGTTAAAGGTCCCCTATTGCACAAAATCAACTTTTTAATCTTTTAGTACTTATATTTGGGACTCAGTGGGCCATACCAGTCCCCAAAATGTAAAAAAACAAGACTCAGTCATGTTTAAGTGGTTCCACTTTGTGTAAGTATAGGCGATAAAACATGCAATGTTTTAACCTCCCTCGGAATGACGACATAGCAAGCATTTCACCGTGAATGTTGGCACCCCGCCAGGCAGAGTACTTCACAGCTCCAACGTAGCTCCCCCTTGTCCCTGTGAAATACGAGAGTGCCGGCGAGGGAGGAAGAGTGGCTGCACAGCGGAGCACAGTGTTTTACACAAACTTCCAGCCTCAGAGGACTTGTGTGTCTAGTGGATATATTTTATTTATGAAAAAAATGTTCACAAGCTTCACAAGCCCTTTGTTGTTGATCGTGTGTGTAAATTCCTATGCTGGAGGGACACCATGAACGCACCAGTTACGTGCCTGCGGTTAGCGAATGACATGTGTGGATCGGTGATATGAGGAGCACGCGTTTGAAAGCACTGCAGAAAGATGTAGATGTTGTCCTACATTTCTTCTCAACCAAAGGCTGCCTTTCTGTCGTGTTTCCACGCTCCTCGTGTTGTTGATCAACACACGTCAGTTGGAGCTGCAGTAACACTGGTGCGTTCAGGGTCTTTTTCTAGCATGGGGATTTACATACACGCCGTGCCGCGCGGCGCATTAATCGTTTTTCTTCGATTTTAATGTTTTTATGATCGCGAGAAGCTAAAATCGTGGTCACTCTATGCATTACGGTGAAACGCAGTAACAACGGGTAAACGGACATTACTATGGGGTATACAGAGCGGGGGTTGTGAGGACGGTGCATGACAATAGGTGATAAGTGGCGACACTCCCCTGGAAGCAGTGGATGTGTGTTTACCTGGGTCCCATTCACATGTAAATGACCAGGCACAAAACCGAGCGTTCTGAAAAAGGCTGTTTTGGCAGGGTTATTGAACTGCTATTGTGCTTCATCCTTATGATATTTTGACTAAAGCATGACACAGACATGTTCATTAGGGCACCAGGACCTAGTTTAACTTGGGTTAATAGGGTATAATATGGAACCTTTAATCTAACCTGAATATACCTGAACCCCGTAGGTTAAACAGAAGAGGTGGATAGAAGGGACTGGACCTTTACTGAGACAGCCTCTAATTTCAGGAAAAGACCTGATTTCATCTGCTATTATGAAATATTGTAGTCTACTAAAGAAAAATTTATGAAGTTTTTTTGAATGCTTTTTGTTTTCTCTATTTATTCTCTTATGATGAATATTTTATCTTCTATTTTTTTTTATTCTGTTGTTTAAGCCTGTTCCATACTACTCAATATCAAAAATATGACATACTTTAACTTGGCAGAATGTGACAAGCCCACAACTTGATCTTTGCATGACAGAATCACAAGCTGGACAAAGACTGTGATTTTCTTTTTTCCAAATATAGAACAGTAGTCTCCTGAACTCTTTTCACACCAAAAAATCATTAGAACCTGAACAATACTTGGCTCCACTACATCAACAAAGCATCAACAAGTTTAAAGAGAAGAAATATAACCAGACTTAAGCTGATCCATGAACTTGATTAGTTAACACAAAAGTCGCACTGGCACCAAACAAACAAGGCAATCAGAGATGGCAGACTTCACCTCTGGCGGCCTCTGTTGGTCATATTGGCAAGTGCAAGTGTGGAAGCACAAACAAACACACAAACAGACAGAGCCACTAAAAACAATAACAAAGAGAATCTCTCACCTGTTTCCAGAGGAACTCGTCTTCCTGGTTAATCATCCACGTCGTGACCACGTGGATGACGGACAGCACCGCTCCACTCAGCACCGCCGCCCTCATCCTCACCGGCAGCAGCGTGTAGATGATGTAGATGAAGAACACTGACCACCAAATGCCCTCTGAGGCGCTCCTGGGCGCCACCATGAGCACCCCGAACACCTGCACCGACACCAAGACTCCGATCACCAGGTAACTGACCATCCACATGTAGTCCTGGTGGAAGCCGTTGCGGTTGCACACCACCATGAGAGCCATGAAGAGGGCCATGGCCACCGAAAGCGCCGACGCGTAGGCAACGTGAGGGGCGGCGTGAACACAGTGGAAGGTCAGCATGATGCCGCACACGATCACCAGGACCCCCATGAGCATCGTGAGGGAGCTCTGGTTCAGCCTGAAGAAGTAGCGCTGGTACAAGCGTTCCAGCTTGCGGGACTGGAACTTCTTGGACTGGAACACCCGCACCACCCTGTGCCAGCAGTCCGCAGCCGTCACCACCCCTGCGGCGCCGTTGGGACCCTCGTCGCCCATGTCCCCACTTCCTCCGTTACACCCCGCCTTCCTTCCTTTAAGCTCCCCGTCCTCAAATCCCAAGTCAACCGATTTCAACCCGACCCCTTCGCCCCTTTTGCCGTAGTGGTCCTCCTGCCAGCCGCAGCGCACGCCAAAGTTGCCACCACCGCCTCCCGCAGCCCCCGCCACCCCTCCGCGGTGATGCTGATGGAGGGGGGCTCCGGAGGGGGGTTCCATAGCATCCGGGTCCCGCAGACAGCTCATGTAACGCGGGTTGCAGAGAGATGAGCCTCCCTTCCGTTTGGATTTCTTGCCATTGCGCTCCCCCCACGCAGTCTTTCGGTCATCCACTCTGGCGACTAAGAAACCACTGAACCAGGACATTCTAAACGAGCACAGAGAGACACTGTGAGGACAGCAGGTGCAAGAGACACAACAAGAACCTCCTCTATCAACATGTGATTGTACATTTACCTGTTGGGGTTCTGGTACATGGCCCCGCCCTTTGTCTTGCTGCCGGTTCACTCATTTATCCCCCTGGACAAAATTCTGAAGTAGTGAGGAGGGGTTTGTGTGTGGAGGCCACACTGCAGGAGCTGCAGGGTGGTTGTGACAGGAGATGGTGGGGAGGGGGAGTCAAAATGTGCACCAGTCTACTTCACAAAAGCTCCAGATGTTTGTGCCAGAGCCAGGAATCAGGGACCAAGGTTAATCCGTCTCTGCTGCCAGGAACTCTATCTCCGTGGCTTCTGCTGGGTCTACGGGAAAAATGCACAGTCAAATTGTGAAAAGTGACAAACAGGAAGAGCCAGAAACATCAGATGAGAGACATGAATGCACTTTTTCGGCTGCTAAACTTACACAGTTCAACTCATTCAGGACATTGATGCTATACAGAGTTCTTCAATCCTGGTCCTGGGGAACCACGAACCAAGTTTCCTTCTCCAACACACCTGATTGAAATGATCAGGTTTCTGCAGAGCTTGTTGATGAGCTGAACATTTGAATCAGGTGTGTTGGAGCAAGGATGCTTCTAAAACAAAATGCAGGACAGTGGGTCCCAAGGACCAGGATTAAAGAACCCTGCTATAGACCCTTTCATTGTGTACAAACATTCCAAGCCTAGCAAGGATGTGCACGCAGTTTGGGTCAGAAAACGTCACAACCGGTAAGCGAAGAGCATGTATGTCCACAGTCGTCCACCCAATAATTCTGAATATGCTCTTTCGTTTTCGTCGATTAAAGACCGCGAACAATACCTACATAAATTAGTACTAGCCGACGGCAATAGTCTACCTGACCCAGCTTCTACAAAATATTGGGTAGATGATAATCTACCCAATATTTTATAGAAGCTGTTCACTCTTACCTTCGTAGATAAACCTAGCCCGTACATGTGAAAAAGTCAACCTGCTTAATACCTAGGGTTAGCCGCGCTAACTATAAGCTAGCTATGTCCAAGACCACAACATAACGTTCATATTACATATGTGCATTGACACACCAATTTCTGTGAAATCCAGGCTTTTCAGCGTAATCTAACAGAAAGGGCTGATACATTAAGCTAGAACTACAAACGCGAGCCTCTTTGACTGCAGTAGCATCAGCCCAGTCCTGTCTGAAAAAATTGCTGGTTCTATTTTCACAGCCAACTACGCTACAAGCAGGTATCTTATGTGATGGACTTTCAAGTTAACGGTATGTGTTTTTTGACCCCAAACTGCGCATGTATATATCTTTGACGTAGCTCTCGAAAGGGTCTATTGTTGTCCTTTTACCCAATATGTCTTATTATAATATTTTACAATGTGCCATTTTTTCCCTTCGGCATTCTCCAGCTGCAATTCGACAGATTCACAGATTTTTACCGGAAATAAAATGCATCAAATGTTCTGCTAAATGCACATGAATCTAATTTCCTGGATAAGCAGGCACACACTAAAAAGCGAGTATCAGAGAAGGAAAAACAAGCAGCTTTCAAATCTATGTTGCAAGAAGACAGGGACAAGGCCTTGAAATAAGTGGGTCTTTAAAGGTGAACCAAAACTTGAATACAGCGTTTTGGAGGCACCTTCTTTTAACTGTGGCTCTGTTTATCGTTGCTTTCAATCATACAAGATGGAGCGACAAACACAAAGATAAATGCTTGCTGGACATCAGGAACACTGTCAAGACAAATATCCACACAGTAATAATATATACGCCATGACAGGACCTGCAGCTCTTTTTGCATTAGATTAAACCCTTCGCTGCTGAGACATTACTAGTTACTGGTCTTGGTCACAAACTCTGTGGAATTAGATTTGTGTCAATGTTTTTCAAATGACACTTTAATGCAATATGTTTCCATTTTTGTTTGCTCGATTCATAATCATTCAAAAATGATTGCATTTATTGTTCTTCAAGGAACTGTAGTCCAGTCGCTCTCCAGAGAACATTTGTTGTTGTTTCTTTGCTTACTGGAGCTGCTTTTTTTATGCCGTCTCTTTTGGTAAGTTTATGTAACTCGAGGTAAATCCAAACACTAAAGTCACAACATAACATGAATTTACTGATGGACAGAGGAACAGTTTGTGAACAGGCAAGGCAGGCAACTGCTTGGGGCCCCCGAGCCGATAGGGGGCCCCCGATACTCGGAGCCTGAGGGCTGTTTTTACTGAAATGTGCAGTGAACAGCCGCCTCCCCGTCCCCCTTAAAAACAATGGCCGATTTGCAATGACATCTCAGTCGGAAACCTCCCTAAAGGGGCTCCACCTCACGTTAACCTCTGTGAAATTATCGTTCTGCAAGTTGGAAAATGATTACTTACAGTATAATGCATATCTTTTTTACTCATTTTATATGTTTTTTTTCAGTTATTTTCAGTATTTTATTGTTCTATATATTTATATTGTTTTATAATGTGGGTTCTTTACAGTGTAATGTATTTTTTTTTTTACTAAGTTTATATAGTTTTTTAAAAGCTATTTACAATATTGTATTGTTCTTTACATTTACATTTTCACATACTTTTTAATTACAAGGTTTTGATATGTTATTTCATTCATTTCGGGGGAAACAAATTATTTTGAATTCATACATTTTTCGTTGGTGTCAGATTATTTATAACGTAACGGTTGGAAGGGCCCCCTGGGAATTTTTGCTTAGGGCCCCTACAGACTCTAGAATCGCCTCTGCTGATGGAAGCAGAAGTGGATAAACAGATGTAAAAAAAAATCACTGAGTTTGCAAACTGCTAGTCAGCGTTCCATGCCCCCCCCAAGGTTGGTTCACGGAAAACCTTGCAACCTGAACTGTCCCTTTAAAGTGGGCCAGACGCATCATTATGTTGACCTGATCACCTTTCTATGGTATTTATATCTGCTGTGATGTCACTACATAACATCCTTAAAGCACTTAGTCAATAGCAGATGTAATAACAGCTCGGTGGAGGAGAGATCATTTATGTCCTGAATGAATTATGAACACACACACCACGCACGCACGCACGCACACACACACACACACACACACACACACACACACACACACACACACACACACACACACACACACACACACACACACACACACACACACACACACACACACACACACACACACACACACAGTATGCCATCATCATGGTCTGACCACTGACCAGGCCTCCAGGATCTGGACGAGATCCGCACAGTGCGCACACGCAGATACACAAACGCAGCCACTGCTTCTTCTGCTGCTGCTGCTGCTGCTGCTGCAGCCGCTGCCGCCTCCTCCTCCTCGACCGGCGTTTTCAGCGGAAAGTCATGCTGAGTTGCTGCAGCAAAAAAAATAGCATTTCCTCGCTCTATTTCGCCTGTCTGCCTGCCTGCGTGCGTCCGTGCATACGTGCATACATGCGCCCTTCTCTGGCACGTATCCGTCCGGGCTGTATCCCTCCTCCTCCCAGCAGCTGGCAGCGGATCGACCACATTCAAGGAGAACACCACCACCACCACACCTCCTCCACCTCCCTCTCTCTCACACACACACTCACCGGCTGCTGCTGCTGCGTCCCTCACTCCCCTGCACAAGGTCGCGCTTGTAACCCTTTTTTGTGTGTGTGTGTGCAAACGTTGCCACAGTCGCGTTTGGTGCGCGTTTGCCTGGTGCCAACACACACACACACACATGCAGAGGGAGATGGGGGTGACTGTGACTCTGACTGTTCCCAGAAGACATTTTCAACCGGACAGTCTCACACATATTTACATTGTTACAGGCGTAAACAGCAGCATTATACTGTACTGCACAATCACTCATGGAGGCCAGACGCACGCTCTCTCTCTCTCTCTCTCTCTCTCTCTCTCTCTCCCTCTCTCTCGTCATCCAAGCAATACAGATACGTAAATAGATCATGCAATCACATGAACATGCTTTATTTATACATATATATTTATATTTGCCCCCCCCCCTGCATTCCATCTGTGTTCCTTCTTGATGATGATGTGTTTGTATGAGAACCATGCACAGGCACAGGACGGCATGCAGGCCGTGCGCGCGCGTGTGTGTGTGAGAGAGAGAGATAGAGGGAGAGAAGGGGGGGGGGGGGGGGGGGTGGCGCGCATTCAAAGAGCGTAGGCTTCTTGTTACATAACACTGTGGCCTGTGTGACAACCATAGAGGGAACCATGAAGCCATTCGTCCGGTAGCTCAACTTAAAACACACACACACACCTATCTCTCTCCCTATGTATGTGTGAATGTGTTTATTCATTCATTTATTTATTAATCCAAATGCTCAGCCCGCAGCAAAGCAGTAGCGCGCAGGATTATAGTGCACTGACAGGAGAAATAACATGGACAAATAAACACACACTAACACACACACACACACACACACACAGAATATAAACATGTTGGTGCTGCTGCTGCACATTCCTCAGCATCTGTCAGTGAAAGAGTGGCGGACTAACACTCATTTAAAACAACACACACTGTCTGCATATATATGTGTATATATATTATATTATATATTACATGTATATGTGTGTGTGTTTGTGTTAACAGCAGAACACACGTGATGCAGCTCATCCTCATTATCTCATGCCTCACACACATGATTAATCCTGTTAATATTGGACATTGAGCATTTACCGACAGTTTTTTCGTGTGTGTGTGTGTGTGTGTGTGTGTGTGTGTGTGTGTGTGTGTGTGTGTGTGTAGGCCTTAACAGCAACTGTCGCCAGCTATGTCATTCACTCCAGCAGCAGCAGCAGAAATGGAGAGTATTGACAGACAAGTGGCAGAGCAGGCGTTTCATGTGTGACACATCAGCTATTTATTGTTGATATTATTATTGTTGTTGTTATTATTATATGTGGGCCTGCTGTGTGTGCGTGCGTGTGTCAGTGTGCGTGCGCGCGCGTGTGCGTGTGTGTGTCAGCGTCAGTTTACATGGAGAAAGACATGGACTCACCGTGACCATCTTCTCGCTCTGTTCCCACAGACAGGACAATCGTCAGCGTTCGGGATCCGGATCGGGACGATGCCTCCTCTGCGCGGTGGTCGCCGGGTGGAGCGGTCAGGGTGGAGGGGCATTCAGGGGCCTCACTGTCCGAGGATGGTGCGCCTAATTTGGTCACCCTGTGGCTGGTCTTCTCCTGTCGTCTTCTCGCTCCACTCCCTTGCCTCTCCTCCCCCTGACCCTCTCTCAGCTCCGAGCACCACCGTCAAGACAGGAGGGGAAGACACACGCATCACTTCCGGTTACTTTTTTCAAAATAAGAGACAACAGCAGCAGTGTAGGTGGTGGTGGTAGTGGTAGTGGTAGTAGGAGAGGTAGTGGTGGTGGTTAGCAGTGGTGGTAGTAGAGAATAGTGGTAGTAGTAGAGGTTGGTACCACTAGTAGTAGTTGTAGTAGTGGTTAGCAGTAGTGGTAGTAGTTGTAGTAGTTAGCAGTGATGGTAGTAGTAGTTGTTGTAGTGGTTAGCAGTGGTGGTAGTAGTAATAATTGTTGTAGTGGTGGTAATAGAGAATAGTGGTAGTGGTTGGTACGACTAGTAGTAGTTGTAGTAGTGGTACTAGTAGTGGTTAGCAGTGGAGGTAGTAGTAGTTGTAGTGGTGGTAGTATTGGTTAGCAGTGGTGGTAGTAGTAGTAGTAGTAGTTGTTGTACAAGTAGTGATTAGCAGTGGTAGTAGTGGTGGTAGTATTGTTAGCAGTGGTGGTAGTAGTTGTAGTTGTTGTTGTAGTGGTGGTAGTATTGGTTAGCAGTGGTGGTAGTAGTAGTGGTGGTGGTTAGTAGTGGTGGTGGTTAGCAGTGGTGGTAGTAGTAGTAGTTGTAGTGGTAGTGGTGATTGGTACTAGTAGTAGTTGTTGTTGTAGTGGTACGAGTAGCAGTGGTGGTAGCAGTAGTTGTTGTGGTAGTAGTTGTAATGGTGGTAGTAGTGGTTAGCAGTGATGGTAATAGTAGTAGTGGTGGTTGGTACTAGTAGTAGTAGTTGTTGTAGTGGTACTAGTAGCAGTGGTGTAGTAGTAGTTGTAGTAGTAGTGGTGGTGGTAGTCATCGTGGTAGTAGTGGTTAGCAGTGGTGGTAGTAGTATATATTACTATTACTTAATATTTGAATATCGATAGATATGTTTCAATTCATTGGCTATATGTTGTTTTGTGGTCTTATCGTCTGTTTATTTTATTTTTTAGTTCACAGATAGCAGGACAAGCATGCAGGTTTCTGCTGTCAGGTAGTAGAATGTTTGTGCTACACAAGTTGACAATGACAATCATTTTAACATTAGGACGAACGGCATCTGTAGAACCATAATTACCCATAATCCCTTCCGTCCCACATTTAAAAAGAAAAATAAATAAATAAATAAAAAAAACACAGCAAAGCCATTAGGGTCTCTGGTGACGGTAAAGCCCATTAACACAAATTATGATTTATGTTAAATGAAATTGTTTTGTTTTGGTTGTAAAATAAAATACTGCGTTATTCAGTTAGACTTTTTTTTTAATGCTTTAATTGTGAAATAGAAACACGCGCAGTTCCGTTGTTGTGGTGTGTCACTGTGGCGGTTTTGACTCAGCTCTGCTCAGCTCACACCACTCTCCCTCCCCTTGTTCCCACTTTCAGTAACTCGGCACGCCCTCTAGTGGTGAAGTGGCGTCTGCGGCGAGCTCAGCTCAGCCTGTCAAACACAACTGTGTGATCTCCAGCATGAGAGAGAGAGAGTGTGTCCTTCAGGGTTAAAGCAGAGGAAGGTGAAGTCTCCTCCTTTGTTTGTAATACTCTTTAGAGTTCATAGCTGTTGTTTCTTTCTTTTGTTTTTTAATAACCTCCGAAAATAACCCTGGATAAAAAATTTAAAAAAATTCTTGGGCCATTAGTGAATCTACATGTTGTTCATTTTGCTATGTTATTTCCCTGATGCACACAGGACAAAATGGAAGCAGTTAAATGACAAAATATTATCAAATGAGTCCATTATATCAGGAGTAGGTCATTTCTGTAATAATCAGATAATTTCTAACTGATGAACAGAGTACTATGATCACAAGAGGGACTCAAAGCAGCTTTTAACATTTCATCAGAAAACAAATGGGATATGAACATTTGAGACTGTTGTACCAAGTATATTAAATACAGAGTAAACTTTGCACACACATGTAAATATATATCCTGAATCCACACATTTGCTATTGTTTATTATGTGCTCATCTTTTCCTTTTGTGATAAAAATCGAACCAAACTCTACAGCGTCAGAATATCACTTAAAGGTGCCATATGTAAGAATTTTTTTTAATGCAAATATTTAGGCTGTACTGTTGTTGTTGGTGAGTTCAGTTTGTTATATGAACATTATTCCTGAGTCTCTGTGACATATTAGGAGGATTTTATGGCCAGTTGCTTTAGATTTATTACATAATGCACCTTTAAGTTTTCCCAAGTTCCCGATCAACCTACTCTACCTAGAAGCAGGTGCGGGTGGTGAAAAAATGAAGCTCAGCTTCCTCTAAAATGTCTCAGTCAAATATGTACTGTGTTGTGTTACATTTCAGTACTAATCATGGCGCTTAGAATGCAATTTGAACGTGTGTCACGACTTCGTTCTAAATCAGCCGTTTATCAAGGATGACAGATCGTCTTACGTGATTTTCATATTCCCGTAGCAGCCTCTGCATTATAACCGCTTGAAGCTCAGCTTCAAATGTTCATTTTTTTTCACTGCGGCGAGCTCGACGGTGATTGGGACAAATGCGGCAAAATGGTCACTTCCACAGAAGCTCGGCTTCTCTGGGAGTCGGATCCAAACGTACGCAAACACAACCCTGTGACTTCACAGAAGGTAAGGTTGGACTTCTCACACAGGTAGGTAGGTAAATAAAAGAAAAAAAGTAAGGTAGGTAGATAAATAAAAGTGCTAAGTAGAACCATATGAGGTTCTTCAGCTTGTCCTCATAGGAGAACCCTTTTTGGCTCTGGGTAGAACCTTTTTATAAAGGTTCCACCAAGAACCCTTTTAAAGACCTTTATTCGGGAAAGGGGTTTTAAAGGGTTCTCTGGACAGAAGCGCAGCTAGTGAACAGGCAAGGCAGGCAACTGCTTGGGCCCCCCGAGCTGATAGGGGGCCCCCGACACTCGGAGCGACACTCGGAGCCTGAGGGCTGAAATGTGCAGTGACCAGCCGCATCCCCGTCCCCCTTAAACAACAATGGGCGATTTGCAATGACATCTCAGTAGGAAACCTCTCTAAAGGGGCCCCACCTCACTTTAACCTGTGTGAAGTTATCGTTCTGCAAGTTGGAAAATTAAGGGGAATATTTACAGTGTAATGCATATCTTTTTTACTAAGTTTATATAGTTTTTTTAAAAGCTATTTACAGTATTTTATTGTTATTTACATTTATATCTTCACATACTTTTTAATTACAAGGTTTTTTCATGTTATTTCATTCTTTTCAGAAAAAAAATTATATTTTGACTCTGATTGGAAGGGCCCCCCGGGAATTTTTGCTTAGGGCCCCTACAGACTAGAATCGCCTCTGCGTGTAGGTAGGTAGCGAGAAAAACAGTAAGGTAGGTAGGTATAGCCATCTAATTTTCTATTTTTATACATTGGAAATGCATACGTGTTGGGGGGCCCACTGACACGTTTTTGCCCCAGAGCTCCTATAGAAGACGAATACGGCCATGCTGATCACAACATGGTCTCACCAGCTCCTCCGCTTCTACATTATGAATCCCGACATCCACAGATATCATGAGACTTCCCGGTGTATGAACAGAAATAACATAAGCATAAAAACAGTATGTCAGTGCGAACAGATGGTTTTATTTATTGCCGGTTAAACCATCCCTGACACCCCACACACACACCACCCCCCCACACAAACACACACTTAGTACAGACCTGTACTGTTGCTCGAGCGATGACGCTTCAGTCTTAACGCTTTATTATCGCTCCGCTGTTTTTCCTGTCCGCCTCACATCTTATCCGATGTAACTCGCGTTTTTTTATTATTGTTATTTTTTTAAATCATTATTATTATTTATGTTGTAGCAATGACCTCCTCGTCGCGTGGACGTGGATTTTAATCGCCTTTATTGCCGCTTCCCCTTTTATTTATCCCCTCTCTCTTTTTATTATTATTATCATTATTATTATTATTATTATCATCATTATATTTTTTTCTGGATATAGATGAATTTGCCATCGCTTGTTTCCTCCGCCAGTGTGAACCCATGTCTGCGTGCATCCCGCCTCCCTGCGCTCTCAATAGATGGTGCAAGTCAAAATGTCCAAATCGCCTGTCGTAGACCCTCTGTCTGCCATGGAAACCGGCTCTCAGTCGCACTATTTCCAGGTAAAGATGTCCACACTTGTGTCATTTCATCAGTCACAGAGAGGAGTGAACCGCGGTCACTCAGCGTCTCCTCCGGCTCTTGTTGAATTCGAAACGTCGCGTTTTGGTACCGAGCTACTTTTTTTGTTGTCATTTATTGATATATATATATGTTTATTCTTATTTTTTATTAATACACATCCATCAAACATCCAACACATGGAACTGCAGATCGGTGTTTGATCAATGAGAGAAAAAAACGCCATTGGTGCGATGATACAGGGTTGCGTTCAGGGACACGGTGAAACAGAAAATCTGGGTGCATTTTTCTGCTTTTTTACATCAGGCCTTTTTTCTGTGCATCACTGTGTGTTGATGCTTTTATTTATTTAATGCAACACACACGCACACACACACAGGGCAGTAAACAGCAGCCACCTCACGCGACTGTTGTGTTTAAAAGGTGTGAGAGACAACTGTAACTCACCTGTAGCCTCAAAGCTTTTCACTGCAACATCCACGCTTTTGTGTGAGGTGGAGGAGGAGGAGGAGGAGGAGGAGGCCTCTGATCACTGACCAGCAGGTGCAGCTCCATTCATCTGTGATTACAGCGAAGTTACGGCTGGTGATGAACACAAATCCTGCTTGAATTCAAACAAATGTACTGTATTTTGTCAAATGTTGGGGTTTTATTTACCTGAGACAAGGAAGAAATTGGACTTAAGGGAAGAGCAATGGATTGAGGAGCCTTCCTTCCTATCTACCTCCTATCTACTTAAAGGTGCATTATGCAATAAATCTAAAGCAACTGGCAATAAAATCCTCCTAATATGTCACAGAGACTCAGGAATAATGTTCATATAAAACTGAACTCACCAACAACAACAGTACAGACAAAATATTTACATTAAAAAAAAATTATTTGCAGACTGCAAATCATGTTTTGGCATGTGGCGCCACCTACCACCGTCTACCAATCATCAATTCAAATTCAGAATAGAGAGGTCTTTTAGGTTTCGTTTTCTGGCGTAACTGGCAACCCGTGTATATACATACACAGCCTTTAACTTACTGTTATTATAATGTAGATTATACCTCATGCTCGGTCAAGAACCTACTGTAAATGTAGATGCAGATGTTTTATTGTATTTTACCTTCTCATCATTGTGTCTCTCTTTGATCACAGCTGCCCAGGAAGTTGCCTAAACGCAAGAGCCGCTTCAAACGCTCCGATGGAAGCACGTCGTCCGACACAACGTCCAGTTTCATCAAACGTCAGGTACAAATCTCTCTGAGACATTTCATTTCCCGTTGTTTTTTCCCCCCCCCTTATCCACCCCAGATATAATCTGCTATAAAAACAACACATTTATTCCACTGGAATCCAGTTCATGAAGGTTTCTAATCTGCATCTTCACCCACTGACGAGTCGCAGTTACTGTTTGGGGCAGTAGAGGGCAGCAAAATGCTTGAAAGTGGACTTTTGTGTTCCATGAAAATCCCAACACAGCCCACTTTTCTTTTTTTTCTTTTTTTTAATTAATGTTTTTAGGTCATGCTCGTGTCTCAGAAGACTCGGGAGGAAGTGTTATTTAAGACAATCTGTGTGAGCGGAATTGAAAACGGTGTATCATAATCAAAGTGGTTTGGATTTCACCTCAACGCGTTCGTTTCTGACGACGCGTTTCGACTCGTTTCGGTACAAACACAGAGGGGAGACTTTGACTCCTGTAAGCGGGGAAAAAATAAGTAAAAAAGGAGTTGAGAAGTTTGATGAAGCTCAGTCCAAAAACCAAACCACCAGATCCCTGAGGTTCAGGAGCCTCGATACATCGAAGAGGACAGAACGTTCCTCCTCCAAAGATCACGCGGCATCTCCTCGTTCTTCGCCCTCAGCTTTGATTTATTAATCGAGAGCTGAAAACATCAGGAAAAAGAACAGAATCGTTGAACTCCTACATAGAACTTTTCAAATATTTCAAAACAACAGAATTATTCCTCCATAATAAACCTCCTTAAACATGTTCACAACTCCCACTTTACAGCTATTATATTATGGGATCACAACTATTAGGCGAGACCGGCACGTTACTTCACTGCCGGGTGGTTTGAAAATCAATAAAGGGATCAATAAAGATTTATATTGCCTTTATAATAATAACAACAACAATACGTTGCACTTTATTTGCTGATTATACAAAGTAAGAGCATTTATCAGCTAAATATTGTGGAGTAAACAGTACAATGTTTGTGAATTGTAGGAGAAAAGAGGCAGAAAATGGAAATACTTGAGTTTATTTATTAGTTAATTTACTCGATGACCTTTTCCTTTTAAACTTTAAATGCAACTTTAATAATTATTGGATAGCGTTGTAGAAACTACTGTAGTAGCCTGGTATTCTTAGTAAGTGACCGCTAATCTAAAATGAATCAGGTCTGGCAAAAGCCTAAAATGACTAAAGATATTTCATTTACTACCAAACTATATTGTTATATTGTAGAACAGAACAGAAAAGAACAGAACGAAAAGAACAGAACAGAACATAAAGGAACATAAAAGAACATAAAAGAACAGAACGAAAAGAACATAATGAAAAGAACAGAACATAAAGGAACATAACAGAACATCAAAGAACAGAACGAAAAGAACATAAAAGAACAGAACAGAAAAGGCCCAGGTGGAAAGTTCCAATAACAAAAACAAATAAGGTCCTGGTCAACAAATGACAGAATCCTAACAAAATAATCATAAAATGCGTATAATTTTCTTTAAATATGAGTAAAATATAAGAATATAGTAGTATTTGGGAGGGTCTGCATGTTTAAATCCATGAAACTGCTTTTCTGGCCCGTTAATCACAAGTGAAAATACCTGAATACAGCAGTGTTCTAGCATCAGGGCAGAATGTGGACATGACTTATCCTGATCGGGGGCTATTTAATGACAACACTCGGCACGGCGTCAAAAATTCATGACGCTTTGATTTTTGAAGGCCCCCGTGGTGTTGGTGTGGTGTTTCCATGATGTTGTTGTTGTTGTTCTTTTTTAGCCTCATTTCAAGTCATTTCACGACCTCCTCACATGACACTGGTGTTTCCTGCAGACAGAGACAGAGAGAGAGCGGAGTTTCATTTTCACAAACACACGGCCAGATAGTTTCCTTTGCCTTTGATAGGGTGGGGTGTCTATGGAGGAGCAGTGGAGTATGACTCATTTCTGCAGCAGGATACAGGATGCTTACTGCTGCTGCTGCTGCTGCTGCTGCTGCTGCTGCTGCTGCTGCTGCTTCTGCTGCTGCTGCTTCTGCTTATGTGCTACCATCATCAGTGTGGATGTATGGCATGTGAATCTATACAAGTAGGACACGCGTGTGATCGAAACTGGGGGGGGGCACTTAACCCCCACGTCTGGTGCTGTGCTTCGTTGGATTGTCTTGAATGGATGGAGAATGTGTGGTTTAAATTGAAAATGAAAAATAAATGAAGTGACGCAAACAACCTGCGTTTGTTGTTGTTGTGGTTGTGGTTGTTGTTCGTGCGTGGAATGTGATGTGATGGTCTGAGGTGGGGTGAGAACAGAAGAAGAAGAAGCTGCCTGCTTCAGTGCAGGTCGTCCCTGGTTAGGGGACAGAACACAGAACAGCAGTGTCTGCATTTTACAGCATTACAAAGAGGGAGGGACCACTAGCAGCAGCAGCAGCAGCAGCAGCAGCAGCATCACATTCACCAAGTAAGTACAAATGACTCCCATCACAAGTCTGCGTGTCAGAAAACTCCCCTCACGCTCTTCCATCTCATGTTCTCTCTCTCTCCACCCTCTCCTTCCTTCACCTGTCCTTTACTCTCTGATTGACGCGTGACGTCTCCACACGTCTGTAAGTCTGCTGCGATTGATCCCTGTGTGTGTGTCGCGGCGGTCCTGCCCCAGTCAGTCTGGGACGTTTGAGCCATTTATTTATCGAATTGTGTGAAATGTGTGTGTGAGAGAGAGAGCGCCGTCCGTGCATGTGCTGACATTGAATTATGACCCGCGCAGTTAATCGAACACTTTTTGAAATTGGATATGTGGCGACTGGATTTTTCAAATCACTGGAGCGTGCAGTTTTTTTGCCCCCCCTCCAGGGAAAGGTGTTTCAGCCTCCTGAATAATATATTCTGCTGTTGTGCAGAATAAAGACCGAGAAATTTTAGGAAATTTTTTTTTAGCCTTCCCTGCATTTTTTTGTTTTGTTTTTGCATAACGTGAAAGTTGTCCATTTATACAATTTACACACTGACACAAAGTATGGTTTTTCCTAATGTCCAGGTATGTACAGTGTTGTTTTAAGGACATATTGGTCTAGACTGAAATGAAAATGAAATGAAAAGGGTACAATGGTCCATGGTTTGTGCTCCCTGTGTGTGGAATTTATTTGTTTACTCCTCCTCCATTAACCGGAGACTCTGACCTAATTGTAGGTGTGAATACGAGTGTGAATGTCTCTATAAACTGGCGTGGTGATATGTCCAAGGTGTCAACATGGGTGGATGGACAGATGGACAGATGGACAGATGGACAGATGGACAGATGGACAGATAGATGGATGGATGGATGATGCTTGGTTGGATTTGTAGTTGTTTGAGTTGCGTCGTCACCGTTTCGTTCTTTAAAGGTGCTTTATGTAATAAATCTAAAGCAACTGGCCATAAAATCCTCCTTATATGTCACAGCGACTCAGGAATAATGTTCATATAACAAACTGAACTCACCAACAACAACAGTACAGCCAAAATATTTGCATTAAAAAAAATATTTTGCAGACTGCAATGTTTATGTTTTGAAATCATATTTTGGCACGTGGCGCCACCTACTGCCGTCTACCAATCATTGCAGTCAGTAGAGTCTCAGCTACCGAGCAACCACGGGTTGCCAGTTACGTCAGAAAACGAAACCTTAAAGACCTCGGTATTTTGAATTTGAATGTAGTAACCGTTTTTAGCAACATTCTTACATATGGCACCTTTAACGCTCCCATAACCTCCGTCTGGAATTCTGAGTAATTACCAAAAACGCTGCTATCTGCAGAAGCGCCTCTGCCTCACATGTCGTCGAGATCCGTGGTTCTCAAACTATGGTACGTGCACCACCACCAGATTCAAATCTCATACAAATACTTTGTTACTGTACTTAAGTGCAACATTCTCATATCTGTACTTTACTTTTTATTTGTATTTCTAGCAACTTTTACTTTTACTCCGCTACATTTCCTCTAACTCTCTTTGTTACTCGTTACTACCAAATAAAATCATGAGAAGAAGAAGAACTGGTATTATGGTCTGTATTTATGTAGAGCTTTTCTAGTCTTGATGAACTGCTTTACACTACAGTTGTCATCCATTCACTCATTCACACTCTGCAACATGGGGTTAAGTGTCTTGCTCAAGGACACATATAAGACTAGCAGAGCCAGGAATTGAACCCACAACCTTCCAGTTGAAAGACAACTTGCCCTACCACTGAGCCTCCATGGCTCAATCCTTCTTCTAAACGTACATTTTATAGCAGAAAATGACTTTTGATACTTGAGTACAGTAAATGTCATATACTTTAAGACGTTTACTTGACTTCAACTTCTACCAAAGTTATTTTCTTTGTTGATACTTGTACTTTTACTCAAGTATCCCTCTAAGGTAGTTTATATAAGACTGGCTGTGGGTTGATACAAAAAATATATTGTTTTTTTCATAATAAAGATACTTGTAAGATGTACATTATAACATAAATTTTAAGAACTCATTTGTCAGTAGCTTGAATGCAATGAACATCAATCTATATTAACAAGTTACACACTACATCCAAAGTCAGCTCAAATCCATGCGTTAGCATTGTCACTGTGAGTGCGCTACAATAGCATGTGTCACTGCTGTGACTCAGATGCCAATATGCTTTGTGTTTGTCAGATGGTCAGACATCTTCCACAGCCCTGTTCCTCGTCCAACACTGGTTTGTTTTCTCAAAGCAACAGTGTTTTTCTTCACATAATAGTTGACCGCACAGTTGTGTGAAAGTGAGAAAAAAAAGAGAAACTGACCTTCTGTTGTTTGCTTTTGATGTGCAAAATGAAGAATGGCTTCCAGGTCTGTCTCGTCTTTGTTTTTTTTATGGCATTTTTCTTTTATTGGACCTGATCAGAGAAGACATGGTTATTTGGATCAGTTATAAACAGGATGAATGGCACTTGTGAATTATTGTCTAAAAGCAAATTATAACCCTGCATTACTGGCATCAGAAACTTAATTTAAATCACAGTTTACAATAATACATTTGACTCTTTAGCCTCCTATGACTCAAGCTCCTGTTTGGTTTGCATATGTTATTTTTTGTTACTATTTCTCCATAACCTATTAGTATTTCCTGCCCACATTTACCTATTTTGTGGGAACAAAGTATTTCGTGCCCACTTTTTACACATTTCTTGTAACAAATTAGTATTTCGTGCTCACGCTTTACCTATTTCGTGGAAACAAATAAGTATTTTGTGCCCACTTTTTACACATTTCTTGGAAGAAATTAGTATTTTCTGTTCCCGCTTTACCTATTTCGTGGGAACAAATTAGTATTTCCTGCCCACATTTACCTATTTTGTGGGAACAAAGTATTTCGTGCCTACTTTTTACACATTTCTTGTAACAAATTAGTATTCCGTGCTCACGCTTTATCTATTTCGTGGAAACAAATTAGTATTTCGTGCCCACGCTTTACGTATTTTGTGGGAACAAATCAGTACTTCGTGCCCACGTTTTACGTATTTTGTGGGAACAAATCAGTATTTCGTGCCCACGTTTTACGTATTTTGTGGGAACAAATTAGTATTTCGTGCCCACGCTTTACCTATTTTGGGAACAACTTAGTATTTCCTGCCGACGTTTTACCTATTTTGTGGGAAGAAATCCGTATTTCGTGCCCACACTTTACCGCTTTACCTATTTCGTTGGAACAAATCAATTTCATGCCCACGCTTTACCTATTTCCTGCCCACGTTTTACCTATTGTGGGAACAAATTAATATTTCATGCCCACTTTTTACACATTTCTTGGAACAAATTAGTATTTTGTGTTCACGCTTTACCTATTTCGTGGGAACAAATTAGTATTTCCTGCCCAAATTTACCTATTTTGTGGGAACAAAGTATTTCCTGGCCACGTTTTACATATTTTGAGGGAAAACATTTTTATTTCATGGCCACTTTTTACCTATTTTGAGGGAACAAATTGGTATTTTGTGCCCGTGTTTAACCTATTTTGTGGGAACAAATTAGTATTTCATGCCCACGCAATTTCAGTAAAAATAATTGCACTCAAATATTTCAGTCCTACTGTTGGACCACTTGGTCCTCTGGAGGACTAGACTTGTTGGATGACA
>NC_139810.1:7520217-7815217 GCF_963457635.1 Microchirus variegatus | reverse complement strand
GATTTGTAAAAGAGGCTGAGCTGACGTTGCGCTGAACTTTGACCTCACAGAAGTACAACAATGACTGGTGGATCGGTCGGCTCGTCAAAGAGGGAGCAGACATCACGTTCATCCCCAGCCCTCTGCGACTGGAGGCCATGAGACTCAAACAGGAGCAGAAACAGAGGTCAGTTCACACGCAGTCACATGACTTCATCTCCACCACACACACACACACACACACACAGGTTTGACACATGTATGTGTTGTCCTGTTGCAGGAAAACAGGAGGCAACTCCTCCAGTTTAGGGGATATGGTGACTGGCAGCTGGAGGACCACACCGCCATCTGCAGGTGAATGTAAGTATTACAGATCTGCTGGAGCGCAAAGCAGCTGCTTCACTTCATCTTTAATCTTTTTCTCTATATTGATGGTTATTTTCTTGTTTTTTTTCAAGCCAAACAGAAGCAAAAACAGGTAAAAACGGCACTCTCTCTCGTAAAGTATAGATGTTGACTTTAAGGGTCGTTATCAACACTGATTCACGGGATAAAAACATACATTTGTTGAAAATCTAAAGTCTTTTTAGATATTATTATGTTTACTGTAGGTTGCCGGAGTAACTAGGAAGGGAACTCATTTATAATGTGCACACAAAAAAAGAAGAGAAAAAGTTAAATCAATTTGATAAAATAAAAAAAAGCTCAAGTTTCATTCAGTCATACAGAAAAATAAATTTTTATGACCTCGACATGTTTGGAGACTTCACTTCCTGTGGTCGTCCACAGAGGGGGTCATGTGACGTGTCTCGCTTCCTGTTTGATACAGGTTTGTCGGACAGCAGGGCAACGACTACGCCCCCTGCTGTCTGACGTCCTGTTGAGGACAGTGTCCCAGGTGTGCGATTGTGGGATGTGAGGTCTCATATCCGTGTCAATTGTGCCGTTTCCGGAGATCCGGGTTAGATCATGTGACCTTAGAATGTTATTTTTCTTTCTGACTGAAAGAAGCTCAAGTATATCATTATTAGAGTATGAACCTTTTTGGATTGTTTTGGATGTTACCTTAACTCTATTAACTTAATATTTGTGGACCTTTCTGCTGTTTTTTTGGAAATTATTACATTAAATGGTGATAAAATTCAGGTTATTTAAGTGTAATTGGTATAAAAAAAGATATCAAAGGTGCTTTTTGGTGAAGAGTTTCTCATCTTTTATTCTTTTAACCTCTGTTCTCTCCGTTCTTCGTCCCTCACCTGTTGTCCTCCCCTATTTCTGGCAGGAACATGTCCCTCCCTACGATGTGGTGCCCTCCATGAGGCCGGTGGTCCTCGTGGGACCATCGCTGAAGGGCTATGAGGTCAGTGCAGCGGACACGGAATGAATTGTTGAAATTGACCGCTGCATCATTTTAATGTTACTTCCAGCAAAGTTAAATGTTGTGTTTCCTCTAAATCTTTGCTCAAGGTTTTATCAATTTGTCCATTTTTCTTATCCTCCAAATCAAGGTGACAGACATGATGCAGAAAGCTCTCTTTGACTTCCTGAAACACAGATTTGAGGGAAGGTGAGTTGTGCAAATTCAGGTCGTTTAAAAATGTTCTCGTAAAAAGAATGTCTGGCCAAACATTTATCTCCGTGCCTTTTATGACTTTTGTAGAATCTCAATCACCCGTGTAACTGCCGACCTGTCATTAGCCAAGAGATCCGTCCTCAACAAAAGACCCATAATGGAGAGATCCAACACTCGCTCCAGCCTAGGTAATGCATCATTTCACCACACTGTACAGCTCCTGCTGGCTACACTCACATCTGGAATTTATTCTCATTTTAGTCTTTTTTACCTCCCCCCCCCCATCTTTACCATGAATACTGGAGTGTTTTTATATTTTCTCCAAACATTACAGACGTACAGTTGTTCAGTTAAAAGGTACTTGACTTAAATGATCTTTTTACTACATCAAATACAAATCATTGGATCGGATGTGAGATGGCAGCTGTTTTACACTGTAAATATGTTTGTTTTAGAGTTTGTGGAACTTGCAACATCTTTCTGTGAACATTTGTGTGACATTTGTTTTATGTCTGTGAATTTGAATTTCCACTTGACTTCAGTGACTCACTGAACATGATATAATGGCATTTTAAATGGTCTGTATTTATATATCACACTTTTTTTTTTTTCTCACAAAGCTTTTACACTGCAGTTTTGCCATTCACACTGTTGACTCAGGCCTACATATAGAAGGGATACGGGGACGCATCGACATGTAGTCTAACGCAGCCAAGGCTGAGACTCAATTCTCTATCTGTCTTTTAAAGGTAAAAAAATGGATTCTATTATGACATAAAATAATGGCTTTACTGATAACAATGATGCTGTCGGTGTACTCGCAAGAAAGCATTTCATTTGCAGGCTGCAAACCGTGTTTATGTTTTGGTATTCAGAACAGTACTCAACCGATAAATCCTCATCTTAATAGTCGGCATCGCCGTGAACAAGGATCCGTTAAAAATATTTGCAAACCTCTTAAGGAATAATTTTAATGAATTTTTGAAATTCAGGATATGATCCATTTGCCCTGATGCACTTTGACAGTGAGCGGACTTTAGTCTCAAAAACAAAAAGTATCTCGGAATGACTTGAAATTTACCATCATAATAGTCGGCATCACCCTGAACAAGGATCTGTTGAAAATATTTGCAAACCTCTTAAGGAATAATTTTAATGAATTTTTGAAATTCAAGAAATGATCCATTTGCTCTGATGCACTTTGACAGTGAACTGACTTTAATCTAAAAAACAAAAAGTATCTCGGAATGACTTGAAATTTACCATCATAATGGTCAGCATCACCCTGAGAAAGGATCCGTTGAAAATATTTGCAAACCTCTTAGGGAATAATTTTAATGACTTTTTGAAATTCCGGATATGATCCATTTGCCCTGATGCACTTTGACAGTGAGCTGACTTTAATCTCAAAAACAAAAGTATCTCGGAATGACTTGAAATTTACCATCATAATAGTTGGCATCGCCCTGAACAAGGATCTGTTGAAAATATTTGCAAACCTCTTAAGGAATAATTTTAATGAATTTTTGAATTCAAAAATAAAAAAAAAAGGAATAAAAATAGTAATAATTACAGTACGAGTATCACAGACTCTAGGCACTGGACAGGAAAGGTTAAAACAATTAAAACTTCCATTTATTTTTAATGTGAATATAACTTTAAACCAAACTTTATCTATAAAACTCATGACTTGCCGTTTGCTTTTAAGAATTGTTTAAACTTTTCCTCTGTCCTTCGTCACTCTTATCATTATTATATAATAATAATTATATTATTATAATCCACATCAACATGATCATTGGTTAAAAAACATCTGAAAAGATCACTAATTAGCAACGTTTTGTTGCACTTTCTTTGGATTTAAAATGTATTATTATTTTATTTTGACACAGTATAAGGCCTTTATCGTCTTCCAGCCTCTCCTGCACAATGCTAAGCCTTTTAATCCACTATTTCACTGCTTTTATACGTATACAATTATGCAAAAAAAAAAAAAAAACACGCTGCATTTGAAGCCACAGATGGAGACATATTCACACGCCACCCTGTCCATCAATCTGAATCATCATTTGAATCTGTTCCCCACTTTTTATGCAACTTTCTTGAAACAAGACAGTAAAAACATATACTTTTTCTTTTAATTGTTTTCTGTCAGAATTAGTGAGAAATACTGACATCTAGTGGTGAGACTGCAACAGACAGAGGACTCACTTACCCCTTTCTTTCCCAAAGTGGAAACACACTCACAACTCTCTCTCTCTGCTGATTCCTCCATCTTTTCCCTTGGTTTACGATTCATATTCTTGTGAGCAGAGACATTTTATACTGCTTATTATACACTTGTATGTATTGTCTCTAAATATCGTGGACTATCGTTAAATCCAAATGTGTGCAGCGGAGGTGCAGAGTGAGATAGAGAGGATATTTGAACTGGCCAAAACCCTGCAGCTGGTGGTCCTGGACGCCGACACCATCAACCATCCCGCTCAGCTCGCCAAAACCTCCCTCGCGCCCATCATCGTTTACGTTAAAGTTTCCTCACCAAAGGTACAGTAGGTGTATCGTCACTCACCGAGCCGCGCCTTGTCCTCCTCGATCTCCGACGTCATCTTTTCCTTGATCTTTTTCCTCTCTCAGGTGCTCCAGAGGCTCATAAAATCCAGGGGGAAGTCTCAGAGCAAACACCTGAACGTGCAGTTGATGGCTGCAGACAAACTCTCTCAGTGTCCCCCTGTGAGTGAGGGGAGTGGGTTAGATTTTTCTTCTTTTGAAGCATGCTCAAACCATATTCCCCCGTCACCAATCTGAATGCTTCATACGACTAAAACATGACATTTGTTTACACAGACATTTGTTTACTGGTCAAGTATCAAAGAAAATATTGTCATTTATGCTGTAAAAAGTCCAAAGTTTGGAATTTTCGGCACTCAAAACCTTGTTTTCTCATCTTGAAACTGATTTACACCAAACCGACACACACACACACACACACAGCTGTGATATACTAAATAGGCACTAACTCATGTCGAGCTGTAACCGCTGATAAATATTTACATAATCCAACCTCCGCGGTTTATTTTGAGAAAAGGAGAACGTCAACATCCTTAGTGTTGTGTTCAATGTGTCACGTTCAAAACAGAAACACTAGGTCACTTTCTACTTACTATCACTTACTTTCTTTTACTTGTTATACATTTATTTATTAAATGTGCACGCTGGATTTTCTATGAAGCAATTAAAGCTCCCATAGAGTGGTCCTGTTGCACATATATGTGAGTTATGGAGGTCTACTTACATACATTAACTTGTTTTCATGGTCAAAAACCTCCTAGTTGCTGGAAACGAGCCAATCGAAATCTCTCTTTTCTGAAGCTCTTGTCAGCTGCGATATTTCAGACATAAATCTCACCACCAGAAGACAGAGTGTGTTGTGATTGGCCAGCCAGCGTAAAGCCTTCCCAACTGTCTTGTGATTGGCCAATACCCGGAAGTGACATATTTAGCACACCAGCTCTCTGAAGCGCAGCTCCCCCCTCTGGAATGGTGGATGCACTGCTTCTCATTATCAAAACATTGTTTTAACAGTGTTTGAAAATAGCTTCGTCCACAACGGACATTATTCTTCTTCTTCTGCGGTTCAATGTACGCAACCGGATGTGCCCGGACTAGTGCCTGGAGCAGGAGGATCTGCTGTTCAGGAGTACCGCTGTTGACGTAACCAGACCGGGTTTTTTCAGAGATCTCGCTGAGCCCGAGATTACAATAAAACACAGCATTCTCAGCAATGGCTGAACTGTTTGTTTCGAACCTTCAGGGCTTCGTAAACAAGTTAATGATGCAGATACACACAAAAAAAACAGCGTTAAAGGTCCACTTTAAACTAACGTCACCAAAACAACTTTAAATTACCATGTCAGTCATCGTGAGCCAGATTCGGCTCAAGTCTGACTCTCCTTTTTTGATTGATTTGTGTCCATAGCTGGCCCGACCCGTCCCGTGTATCCATGCTCTAGTCCAGTTTTTCCTAATCCTGGTCCTCATGTTTTTGACGTTTCCTTGCTCTAACACACCTGATTCAAATGAACGGCTCGTTATCAGGCCTCTGCAGTTGCTCGTTGTGGAGCCGATCGTTTGAATGAGGTGTGTTGGAGGCAGGGAAACGTCAAAAACATGGCAGGGCAGGATTGAGAATCTCCCAATCCTGGTCCTCTGGGACCACCTGTCCTCCATGTTTTCCCTGCTCCAACACACCTGTTTCAAATGACTGAGTTGCTGTTGTCGCTGATGGCGAGCTGAATCAGGTGTGAAGATGCAGGGAAACAGCTAAAACGATGCAGGGCAGGATTGAGAATCGCTGATCTAGTCCACAGTGACTAAAGACATCATGGATCGTCCAACTCTAACCCTAGCCCTAACCCCACCCCAACCCTATTTTTTTTTTTAAAAGAACATTTTAATTCTAATGTACCTACAGCAGGGCTCTCAAACTCAAATGACCTGGGGCCAATGCGCATCTATTGTGGTCAAGAGGGGCTGGCCTAGAGAAGAAAAAACAACTGTTCACACTGATCACACATATACTTAATAATACTATTTATGATGCAAAATTAATGTATTAATATCAAAAACAGACATTTAATTTAAATTACATAAATAATAGTGTGAACAACTGTAATTAAAATTCATACCAGGGGCCACTGCCATTCAGCTCAAAGATGGTGAGGTCGTGGGCCATGTTTTCATGATAACATGATATTAATTGGGGGGGCCACATGTATTCGATTTGGGGGCCGCATGTGGCCCCCGGGCCGCCAGTTTGAGACCCCTGACCTACAGGTATATATAAAAGTTACAAAAAGGTCAAATAGATTAAATGAAAGGGTTAAACAAAACTTAAAATAAACTAGAACGTAGATCGACTTTTTGTTCGTTTTGGGCTATAACATCTTTCCACCAAGTTTTGGGCTCTGTTCTCAACTTAGGGGAGTGCTATAGAGCCCTTGAGCAACGCACAGGTCATAGCCCAATGCCAATATCGCATTTTCACCAGACCTGACCTCCGTGCAAAGTTTCAATAGTTTTTTATGCAAGTTAAACAAGTTAATGAATACAAACCCAAAGATGTAATAACAATAATATGAAGGATAACGACAGGTTCCTCGCACAAATTCATGCTAGGGGCCGTTTCAGCCTCAAGCATTTGTGGCACTATTTTTTTTTGGTTTTTTTTAAAGAAAGGGAAATACCAAATGTTAAAAATTAAGTTATTCCACTAAAAAAATATTGCTTATTGGTAATATCACACTGTCTAATCCCACTGCATAGTCTCAGGTTGATCTGCAGTTGATCATTTATTTGATGAATTGATAGATTGTTCCATCTCTTCAGCAGATCAGCTGCATGTTTGTGAGCATGGTCCAGTCCAGCCTCTGTCTCTCTCTCTCCCCCTACACGTGGCTTTATTTTGTGTCTCATTGTGCGCCTGCAGGATATGTTTGATGTCATTCTGGATGAGAACCAGCTGGAAGACGCCTGCGAGCACTTGGCCGAGTACCTGGAGATCTACTGGCGCGCCACTCACCTCCCTGGAAACACGCCCCTCAATCCCTTACTGGAGCAGAGTCTGATGACCCCGCCCTCTGCCATCTCTAGCTTACAGGTGAGTTTGGTCTATCGTGTGTTTTTTTTCAAAACGCAGTAGAGCAGGGGTGAGTCTGAATAGTCCATGTGATTATTGACGAAAATAAATGAGCGAGTGACAGAAATATGACGCCCTTCAAATTCTCTTCAAATTCTCTTCATTCCCTTTCCTGTTGTCTTCTTTATTACTTCCGAGTGAGTGAAGTATTGTTTTTAAGTGGCTCTGTCTGTTTGTGCTTTCACACTTGTACTTGCTTATATGACCAACAGAGGCCGCCAGAGGCTTTTTGCGTGAATGGGTTGAAGTCTGCCATCTCTGATTGCCTTGTTTTTGTTGCTTTATGCCCAGGGGCGCAGCTTGTGAACAAGCAAGGCAGGCAACTGTTTGGGCCCCGAGCTGATAGGGGGCCCCCGACACTCGGAGCCTGAGGGCTCTTTTTACTGAAATGTGCAGTGACCAGCCGCCTCCTCGTCCCCCTTAAAAAACAATTGGCGATTTGCAATGACACTGGTTCATCACACCATTATGTTATAAATAATCTGACACCAAGGAAAAATTTATGAGTTATAATTTTTTTTCAAAATGAATGAAATAACATGGAAAAACCTTGTAATTAAAAAGTATGTGAAACTATAAATGTAAAGAACAATAAAATACTGTAAATAGCTTTTAAAAAAAACTATAGAAACTTAGTAAAAAATACACAACACCCACATTATAAAACAATATAAATATATAGAACAATAAAATACTATAAATAACTGAAATAAAACCTAGAGTAAAAAAGATATGCATTACACTAAATAGGTGGGGCCCCATTAGGGAGGTTTCCTACTGAGATGTCATTGCAAATCGGCTTGTTTTTTAAGGGGGACGGGGAGGCGGCTGGTCACTGCACATTTCAGTAAAAACAGCCCTCAGGCTCCGAGTGTCGGGAGCCCCCTATCAGCTCGGGGCCCCAAGCAGTTGCCTGCCTTGCCTGTTCACAAGCTGCGCCCCTGACCTTGTGGTGTTTTCAATTGCTGTCAATAAAATGAAAAGTGTTTGGGAAAGAAGAAAGGACTATTCAGATTGACCTCAGGTTGTTACTGAACTGTGTTGATAACTCTTGTTGTGAACGTGCTCCACGTACTCGTGTCCTGAGCAGCTCTACCATCACAGATTTTTGTTATACTGACTGTCTCAGGTTGTCTTTGTTTGTCCTGTCACTCATCCGTGCTTGGCATTTTTGCAGTTTTCTGAAACACAGGAATTAATTGAATGACCGCTTACAAAACGGGGTGAGTAATCGGGTTTATTCACATTTGTACTCTCAACCCCTCGACTCTCTTACTTCACCTGAACACGACTAAAGCGGCTGAGACGGCGAATGAACCGCATTGTTTTTATTCATTCAGATCTCACCACAGGAAAAAAGACGTGTTTCTTTTTTTTTTTTTTTTTTCTTTTTTGCATCTTTCTTTTTGAGTTTGATGGTCTCAGGTGAACCTGAGCTGCTCCACACACACGCTTTCCTGGGAGAACGTTCACGACACATTTCAGCTCCGGCTTTAATTGATTTAACGGTGAACATCACGTTTTTGGGGAATCATGAAATGTTTCACCTCCGTTTTCCTTTCTATTTCCTTTTCCCAGCATGCTTTGTGAATGATGCTCACAGTGGCACATAATGCTACCCCCGAATGAGTTTTTAAAGACACATGATCGATGCTTATTAATATACCGAGTGGAAACAAATGCAAATAAACTGAAACCAAACCCCAGCCCTCCATTCAAATGTTTCACCTGCATTTCTTCTGTTCGGTGTCTGTACATATATATATTTACTGTATATATGCAGATAAACACTGTAAACACTTCACTGGAGGACTTTGAAGAGAAGCAAAACAGCGCCATCTATGGGGGCTGTCGTACACTTAGACCTGTGCATGTTGAGATACTGCATCTCACTCCTTATATGAGCTCAGATTTGTGAAAGCGTGCAAGAATTTGCTGTACGTAGTTTTGTGAGTGTGCATTATGGGAAAATGCAAATGTGCAGACACAGACACACACACACACATACTCTGATATATCAATAAAGATGAGATCTGTGGAATTATAAATGAAGTAAATCAAGATTACAAGATACTGAGCTTTAGGGCCACAAAAAAAAGAGTTAGAATGCTGACTTTTTCGATAATCTCTGTATTTTTTTTTACAAAAATACCCAATAAAGTAAATACTATTTACTAAAATTAAAAAAATGAGGTTTTTTTTGTTTTTTTTAAGAGCGGATTTGCAATTTTCTTATTAGTCTTTAATCGGTAACGCTTTCTTTTACAGTCCCCTAATTACCAGGTATTTACCTGGTAAATTCATGGTAACACCAAAGTGTTACTAGGTAATTACCAATGGTAATAAGAAAGTAAATACAGTGAAACTGTTGCCAAAATACTGGGCATTTACCTGGTAACTATATAGTTAATTATAGCGTGTTATTACTGCTGTTAATAAGAAGGTATGTACAGCTAAACTATGGCAAAACTATGGTAAATGTAAGTGTATTATTGGGTTATAAACTGGTAATAAGCAGGTACCTACAGTCCCCTAATTACTAGCTATTTACCCAAGGGGTAATCTAACAAACCTAACCCTAAAAATGTGTGTAATTACATGGAAACAAGCTTGGCTTTCTTTTACAGTACAGTTTTACTTTACTTACCGAGTACATTACCGTGCATTACCCAGTATTTTGGCAACGGTTTCACTGTATTTACTTATCTTATTACCCTTGGTAATTACCTAGCAACACTTTAGTGTTACCATGAATTTACCAGCTAAATACCAGGTAATTAGGGGACTGTAAAAGAAAGCGTTACCCTTTAATCTTTTGTAAATGCTTACTATTCGGTTTTATTCATTTTAGTGTATTTTTTTGTAATATGGAGTATTTGCCTGGTGCAAGATTCAAAAAGGTCATAATAGGATTAACTTGCATAGCCTTGTGGCCCACATTGTAAACAAAAACAAATGAAAAAACAAACAGCATTTTATTATAAATGAATGAATATAAATCCTTTCAAAATTGCCATCAGAGAAACAAAAAATTACACTTTATATGAATGAAATATATATACATATATATTTATTTATTTTAAACTCGTGTTTCAGTTAACAAAAATGTGTTTTTTTTCAATTTTAGTTCATTATTTTGTTAGTTTCTAGTTAAAGGTGCATTATGTAATAACTCTAAAGCAACTGGCCATAAAATCTTCCTAATATGTCACAGAGACTCAGGAATAATGTTCATATAACAAACTGAACTCACCAACAACAACAGTACAGAAAAAATATTTGCATTAAAAAATATATTTTTTGCAGACTGCAAATCATGTTTATGTTTTGAAATCATGTTTTGGCATGTGGCGCCACCTACCGCAACTGACTACCAATCATTGCAGTCAGTTGAGTCTCAGCTGCCGAGCAACCAAGGGTTGCCGGTTACGTCAGAAAACGAAACCTAAAAGACCTCGGTATTTTGAATTTTGAATGTAGTATTCATTCTTACATTTAACTATAATAACCCACTAAGTCCATTTGCCTACATTTTCACCCTGGAACCTGAATAACAGACTGATTGGCTTGAACCATCTCTTCAAAATCCTTCTTTAATGCAGTGTTAGCTTTGTTTTGTCCACCCTCTCTCTCTGTGTGTGTGTGGCAGAAACACTTACTGTGAGATGTGAGCTTCTTCCTCTTTTTCTGACTCTTGCCGTGTCTTGCGTTGTTTTTCCCGAACCAAATCCTCCAGAACAAGAACCAGCCCCAGCCTGGTGAGGCGGTGGGTTTGGAGGCTGACGAGGAGGAAGAGGTGGGCGAGGAGGCCCGCTCCCCGCTGGAGCAAGACAGTCTCATGCTGTCCGACGAGGCCAGTGATTCCCTGTCTCGTGGCTGCAGGGGGAGCCCACGCCACAGGGGGGTGGAGGAGAAGGAAGAGGAGGAGGAGGAAGAAGAGGAGGAGGAGGAGGAGGAGGAGGAGGAGGAGGAGAACGAGTATGCCTCTCCCTGCCATGCTCGCACGTACAGGGACATGTACCCGCCTCACCGTGGGCACACGGGGAGCGCTCACAGTGCCAACGGGCACGAGTCACAGGACAGGCTGCTCCAGCGTGACGCTCAGCAGGGCCACAACCAGAGGAACAACCGCCAGCGCAGCCGCCCGTGGCCCAGAGACACCTACTGAGGAACCAGGTGGAACCAGGTGGAACCCCCTCCCCCCCAGCCTCTCTCCTCAGCATCCACATCACCCACAGCCCGCCGCTGTTAGCCAAAAACAGCCCCCTAGAAAAATCAGACACAGTTTATGAAACAGTATTTACAATCTCATTCTTCCAGACTCCCACATTTAATTTCTCTCTCTCTCGACTTTGACCTCCTCGAGGTCAAGGTCATCCAGATTAAAGTCAAACAGGGCTACTCGACCTCTGCAGTGGACAGGTTTCAGGCTACCAGCTCTACGCAAACTCAAACTTTAGCTGCTTTGCGTAAAAAAAAAAGAAAGAAAAAAAAAGATTTCTCTCTAATGTACGATGTCTCATTTACTGGCCTTAAACTTCCTAAACTTTGAATTATCTTTACTATTGCATGAGTATAATTATTTTAAGACTATTTGCACATTAAGTCAGAACAGGATGAACGATCTGTACAGATTAACCCATGTAGGAATGTCTACCGTCGAAATCAGTTTATTGGGGAATATGCAGCGATGCATTTGATTTCAATGTATATACCGAATGGGCACCTGGTTTTGATCCATCACTACGTTACTTATCGATTGATTTGTTCGTTCATTCGTTTGTTTATTACGGACTTCTTTGGCGTTTCGGAAAGAAGAAGAAAAAAAATGCTGTCATCCATGTGTTGTCTTTTTTTTTTTTTTACTCTGAAGACGGCGAATGACATTTGGGAGACTTGCACACATACTGTAAAAAAGAAAAAGTTCAGAAAAGTTGCAAGGTGAAATTTTGAGTTTTCTATACTTATTATAAGTATAGTTTATATACTTATAATAAGTATATAAGTTTAGTTTATGTATGACTTACAAATTTTTACAGTGCACACACACTGTAAAAAAAAAAAAAGAAAACTCAAAATTTCAAGGCAACTTGCTGCAATCAATTTTTGATTTTACAGCCCAACAAAAGATTGCGAGTTTTTAAAAAAGTTCAATCAACTAATGTTATTTTGTTAGACAAACTTGTAAATTAGAGTTGTGCCAACTCAAAATGCAATTTTTAAATTATCTGAACAAACTGTTTAAAAACAGAATTTTGATTTGGCACAACTCTAACTTACAAGTTAGAAAATAATATTAGTTAATACAGAACTTTAAAAAAAAAAAAAAAAACTTGAGATCTTTTGTTGGGCTGTAATATACGGAAAGTTGCCTTGAAAATTTGAGTTTTCTCAACTTTTTTTACAGTGCATGCACACACACACACAGTAAAAAAGAAAAATGAAATTTTTTTTTAAAAGTTCAATCAACTAGTATTATTTTGTTAGACAAACTTTTAAGTTAATGTTGTGCCAACTCAAAATTCAAAATTTAATTTTTGAATACATTGTTTACATTATCTGAACAAGATTAGTTAGCCAAACTGTTTGAAAACAGAATTTTGAGTTGATACAACTCTAACTTACAAGTTTGTCTAACAAAATAATATTAGTTGATTAAACTTTAAAAAAAAAAAACTATTTTGAGGCTGTAAACTCAAAAATTGATTGCAGCAAGTTGACTTGAAATTTTGAGTTTTCTCAACTTTTTTTTTTTTTTACAGTGCACGCAGTTTGTCATTCTGTAGAGAAGACAGTGTGAAGCTGCAGTACATTCATGTGTCTTTGCTGTCGCACAATCACTCTGAAAATGTACACACACACACACAAACACAAAGAATGTTAACACAACTGAGAAAGGGAATGTTGTCTTTCAAACTGCTCGTTTACATCCACATCATTGATATTCTATTTCTATTTCAAGCACACGCAGCCGCGGCTGCTCGTCAGATCCAGGCTTCTGAGAATGTACTGTAAGCTCGCATGCCTTTGTTCGCACCACCCCGGTGTCTCTGACCCAACCGTAAATTGGATTGTAGCACGTTACTGATTGTAGCATCCACATTTCCTACCACCTAAACCCCCCCCCCCTCTTTTGTCTTTCATTTTGTGTACTGCAGTTATGTTTGTTTGTCTGTTTAAACTAAGGCAGATCCTCAGGTGTTGAGTCTCGCACACTTCATCTCTCGCTCAACCTCATGTGAAAAGAAGGTGTCATGCTCCTGGAAGACTCCTAGCACCGACCGTGGCACAACATCGTTCTGTTCCTGCGCCATTTTTAGCCCATGAGCCGATAACACACACACACACACATATATAAATATATCTATATAAACACTACTCACAAAATGTTAGGGATGAACTTAAGTTAACCTTCTCTAATCTTTTGAATGCACACGTCCAATTGTTCAATGTTTCAGTATTTATCGATAATAAAAAAAAAAAAGAAAAAAAAAAAAGTACTTATCGATGCTAACATGCTAACACGCTAACGAGGCAATTAACTGCAAAAATCACAACTGTCCGATGTAGTGGTTCAAATTGAAATGTTGACATCATGAAACCAAGACAACACTTTAAAACTGATCAAGTTATTGAGACATTGAGATGTTTTTGTTGTGGTACTGCCGTTTGAGATAAAGAAATGACCATTGCATCATTCTACTAAAACGCCCTGCAATCATGCTAGAATGTAGCATGTAACTTTTCATCAAGATAATCTGGTCAAATATCCCTAACTTTCGTGAGTAGTGTGTATATATATATATATATATATATATATATATATATATATATATATATATGTATATATATATATATATGTATATATATATATATATATATATATATATATATATACATATATGTATATATATGCATGTATATATATTTATATATATATATATATATATAGTTGGACGTTAAGTTCACACACACACAAACGCGCACACACACAGGGTCGCGGTCTGCTTTAGGGGTTTTACTGCTTCCACGTCTCACAGGTATTGCGATCTAGTGTTCTGTATATTTTTGAAGAGGAAAAATTCAGAAAAAAAAATAAAAAATCAGCATGATTTGAGAAAAAAAAAATGAAAAGAAAAAAAATCTATGCAAGTGTTGCATGAAATCTGATTGTTTCTTTTTACGGTTAAGTATTTTAGTAATGCATCGATTCTGATTCTCCTCGTCGTCTCGTGGTGATAGTCTTGTCTTCGGGGCTACTCACTCCTCACAACACCTAACACAGCACTGTTATTACTAAGAATCTGAACACACACGTTGATTTAGCCACAAGATATTGGAGAACATTTTTACGTGATATTTGGGTGGACATGCTTTTGGTGTAACTTAGATTTAGATATTTGGCCCAGATCAGGCCTATGATTTGTTTTTTTAATTTAAAAAGAAAAAGGGATGGAGTGAATTCTTAAAGCCCTGCATGTCTCACGTCACCACTTATTTCATTATATTTTGGCAGAGTTTTTTTCAAAGCGGACCAATTTAGCAACTGATGAAGCAGTTGGAAGTTTTTCAATTTATGAAGCACAATTTTTACAAAGGTTATCATTTAATTTCCTCTGTCTTATTCTGTATGCAATACTAAGCCGAAACATTGCGAAAAAAAAAAAAAAAACTTTGAACGCCTTAGACCATCTAGACTTCCTCTTTTATGTCAGAAGAAAAGAAAAAAAAAGGAAAAAAAATTTGCACTACTTTGTTTTAGGGATGGTTGCTTTGTAATGCAATAACTGCACTAAATATAAAGATGTATCCACCAGATGACCACAGCGTGCTAGCGTGACCCGACACGCCTCTTCCCTCCTATTTAAAACACAAGAGACAGCAAAATGTGTAAAAAGTACAACATTTCCTGCCTGATGCTGTATAGAATGCTTTCTATTTGAAAACAGATTTACAATGCTGAGGAAAAATATGACTTCCAAAGGAAAAAAAAAGAGGAAAAAATAAACATGACATTTTATGTACTTTTAACTGTTTGTGTCATTCTTGTGTTTCATTAACCATTCGTTCCCAGGAGATTAGGATTATATTTTCCCCAAATGTGTCCCTGTACCTGTAAAAAGATCTATAAACCACGCATTTTTAACCCACTTTTATGAACACGTTTTATCGGATCTGTTCTAGGGCTGAACAATTCATCAAAATTTTATCTAAACTGCAATACAATCACAACAAAATGTGTGTCAAAATATCATTTTAGGATGAATTATTGTTTCGATCTATACATGTCTTACTCTACAGACTGAAGAGAACCTCTTTGTCTCTCACAGATCTGCACAGATACCACACAGTAAGCGTTTTATACATGTTTTTGGAATGAAAATGGTGAATAATTGGTTTAATGGTGAATAAAATAAAAGTCCGTTTTCTTTCCGATTACGCGAATGGTATCGCAATTCCTGTCATAATAAACGGCAGTTACATATTTATTCAAAATCATTCAGCCCTAATCTGTGCTGTTCTGTTCTTACTTTTGCGTTTATCTGCTGGCGCGGGTCACTTTCGCTTGCACCGCATCCTGGAAAAAAAAAAAACACCAGAGAATGCCGAGAGAATCTTTCCAGGTGCTGAACAAACAGGTTAAAATTATCATTTAGTCCTGCAGTTATCAGCCTTCTTAATGGATTTTGATTCTATTGTTGTATATTTGTATTTGTTTCCTGTGATGTGGCACTAATAATATTTATATATCATATATTGAGGAAAATTCTTCAAATTTTAAAATTAGAAAAAAGCGGTTTGAATTTCAGGACATGCACAAAAAAAACTAATGTCACAGAAATGCGTTATATTCACTTCATACAAATGTATTTAAAACAACAAACTGCAATTAGTACATCTGAAGAATTTGAAGTAAAAGCACTGGCATTGGTCTCAAATGTTGTAATGGTTTCCAAAAAAAACCAAAACATGATCAAAACTTTAGCACTTACTACACGTGTCCAGCTGGTATTAATCACACATAACAGAGAGCAGCCATTTTACAGTGCAGACGGTCAATGTCCTGCTAAGTGATCCAAGTCTCGGAAATGAGTAAACATACTCACATTTACAGACAGGATGAAAACTGACCATGACGTATTTACTTACACCATTTATTTCACTCAATTCTGTGGCACCTGATGTGTTTGTTTCCGTCCGAATGGGAAATAAGGTGAGGAATAACTCCAGCACAAATCACTTCAAAATCTATGATGTAGAACAGAGAAAAGACAGATTGTGTGTGGATATGACAACGGGGAGGACAAAGAGAGTCTGAAAATCAGGCAAATATGGTCTCCTCGCGTCGCTTCTTGGTCAGGATGGTTCCAGGTTTGTGTTGAGCGTCCGGGTGGTTGGTCAGCTCCGGAGGGCAGGTGGAGACCGGGCTTTCCAGGATGGCCTGCTTCAGGTCGTAGAACACGGCCGAGTCCTCTTTGGTGAGGAACGTCATGGCCACACCGCTCTTACCCGCACGACCCGTACGACCGATACGATGGATGTAGTCTGGGAGACGAGGAGAGACAAGGGGAGCGCTCATTAAATAGTAGAGGTTTTGCATCTCTCCATTAGAGGACATTTTGATTTGTGTTTAGATACAATGACAGGTAATAGAGTTTTTATTCTGGGACAATTAAAGTTGATGAAATTCCATGGAAAACAATATTTTGATCAATGTAGACAGAAAGAAATGTAGAAATACTTCATAAAAGACTGGAGAATCCTGTGCTTTTTCTTTTTATGACAAAAATAAGGCAGTACCTATCTGTTAAAGTGTTTACTTTGGCACAGTAAGAGGAAAAAGAACAGTTTTTAATTGTCTAATATTAGTTTCGAGAAAGTTTCATGCTCGGTTTTCCCTCCACCGCTTAACGTGAACATTTTAGAGATCGTTACTATAAAGACACAATTGTGTCAATAATATTAAACTTAAACAACATTTCAGACACATCCATGTTGTCATTCCATGTTTTCAGTGTTTCAGCCAAATCGTTTTTAACTTGTATCCTAAACTAGTATCGCAAACATATCGAGTGTCGTGAGAGGCTTTTTCATCAGTTAGAAGCAACACAATTAAGATATTAGCAGCACTGCAGCTCTATTAAACAATGTCATAACATTAGAATAGGTCACTGATCAGTTCATACAGATGCACATTCATGTATTTGTAATTTGCTGCACTCACTGTATGTATTTTTTTTTTGTAGTTTCAAACCAAAAACAACAATGACAAACAACAACTCTTACCTTCAATGTTCTTAGCCATGTCATAGTTGAGGACCATGGAGACGTCCTGGATATCGATACCTCGACCAGCAACGTCTGTGGCCACCAGAATATCTTTGGATCCAGCCTTGAGATTGGAGAGAGCAAACTCTCTCTGCTCCTGGCCTTTGCCACCGTGCAGTGTGCAGGCATTGTACTGTGACAATGTGGAAGAGACAGTCCAGGTTAAAGCATCGGTTTAACACGTTTAATCCATTTTACTGAATGTGGAGGACAGTGTTTCCATGTCTGGATAAAAATTCAACACATTACACAGGAATAAGAGGAACACCAACATGTTGAGTTTAGCTTAGAGTGTAGATCAATCATAACTGAGGTTCACTACGTTTCAAAAGTTTGGGGTCTCTTTTTTTCAATGAATATAACATGAAATGAATCAGAAATACACTCTATACATTGTTAATGTGGTAAACGACTATTCTAACTGCAAACGTCTGGTTTTTAATGGAATATGCACATAGGTGTATAGAGGCCCATTTCCAGTGTTCTAATGGTACATTGTGTTTGCTAATCACGTTAGAAGGCTATTGGATGATTAGAAAACCCTTGTGCAATGATGTTAGCACAGCTGAAAACAGTTTTGCTGGTTCTTTGACAGAAGGGCAAAATGATTATTTTGAATAAAATCATTATTTCTAATCTTGTCAACGACTATATTTTCTATTCATTTTGTAACTCTTTTGATTAATAAAAGTGTCAGTTAATAGAAAACAAATTGTATAGGTGACCCCAAACTTTTGAACGGCAGTGTACATTTCACTAAAATCAGAAAAACCCTGTGGTCCAGGCCTTGTTACTTACCCCCATCTTCTCCAGAGACTTGGCCAGCACATCGCAACCCTTCTTCTGGTTGACAAAGATAATAATAGGAGGCTCGAAGCCATGGGACAACACTTCCAGGAGCTTCTTCCTGCATCACACAAAAAAAAGCCCAGAAACACTCAGTTTGTCGTTTTTATCAGATATAAATAGAGAGTAGTAAGAGTTTACAGTTTGCCTCACCTCTTCTCTCCCTCTGACATAAGCAGGACCTTCTGTTCGACTCTCTCGTGAGGTTTGCCAGCAGACCCGATGTACACCACCGCAGGACGTCTTAAGTAGCTCCTGGCCAGTCTCTCCACAGCTGGAGGCATCGTAGCTGTGAACATGACCGTCTGCAAGGTGAAAATGCACAGTTAAAAAAAAAACTAAAGTGGTAACAGAAGAATCAAGATCTTTGCAAAAAAACACAGACAGATAAACATACTTGTCTGTATTTATGTTTTCCTGATTCAAAGTTCATTGTCATCTTCTCAGGGTCCTCTGCTTCGTCTGTGTCGGGTTTCTGATTGGTCACCGGGATGTACTCGAGAATCTTTTGGACATCTGGCTCGAAGCCCATGTCAATCATACGATCGGCCTCATCAAGTACCACGTAGGTGCAGCGGCCCAGCACCAGATATCTGTTCTCCAGCACGTCTATCAAACGACCGGGGGTCGCGATGACAATCTGTCGGATGAGGAAAATGAGCAATGATATATTTTTTTTTTATTTCTCTTTGAGATTAGGTATACTTTGGAACTACAATTCCCATAATGCTAAGCATGAGTATGCAAGCAGAATAAATAATAGCCATAGGCTACATCTGAAACTGGTTTGCACATTTAAAAGTATGGAGAATATAGTACAATTAAGGTACTTCAAACTGAGACTTTTGTTTTACAGTTTTTCACAGCATTTTGTGGTCACTAGGCGCCAACTGTATTCCCGTGGTTAAATTAAGTAGTTACTGTTTTAGTGGCTTTTCTCAATTGTAATTGCTGAATTGTTTCACCTCGCATCCCATCCTGAGACGGAAGCCCTGGTCCTCTCTGGAGATTCCTCCAATCACAGCCACTGTACGGATGCCGAGAGGTTTACCAAACTTAAGAGTCTCCTCTTCAATCTGCTGCGCCAACTCACGAGTGGGAGCCAGGATCACAGCATAAGGACCCTGGTCCGAGTCTTCAATCCTGCAGCGACAGGGGAATAAAATAGGTTGTTACATCAGGAAGAAGACATAAAGAATTAATAAATAGAAGTGAAATTGGAGTGTAATAAAATTGGTAGTTAGTACGTCATGATTTTACCTGTCTATTTTTGGCAGAGTAGTAATCCAGACAAGCAGTGGAATGAGGAAAGCGGCAGTTTTACCACTGCCAGTCTCAGCCACACCGATGATGTCACGGTTCTGTAAGCCAATGGGAATGGCCTGCCTCTGAATAGGTGTTGGATCCTGGGTTTAGAGAGAAAATTAACTATTAGCAAATGATGTTACCTTGACCAAAGTCATTCGGAGTGTTTTTTTTGTAATACTAAAAAACACCATTGTGACTCTGTGATCTGACCTTGTAGCCACATTTGTCGATGACCTCCAGAATATGTTCGGGCAGTGCGTACTCCTTCCAGTTCCTGATGGGATTGGGGATTTTTCCTCCCTTCGTTGTGATGCTGTAGTCCTCTCTGAAGATTCGCCAGTCTCTGTCCGTCATCTCGTCCAGTTTCTTCTGGGACCAGTGTCTGTCGTCCCAACGCTGTTTGGCCTCCTTTTTACGCATCTTCTTCAGTCTCGTCCTGAGAGGAGTAGAAAGATTGGATAGTTTGGGGAGGTAGAGGTGAATCAGCGGGTGAAGTTGTTGAGTCAGATGACACATTTTACTACTGACATTTTATTAAATGCACACTTTCGGGCCCATAATCTCGCTGATGATTTACTCACTCTTCCTGCTCCTTCTCTTCCAGTGTGCGCCTTTTCTCCATCAGGTCTCCATAGAAACGCGACTGCTCTCTTTTCTGCTGCTTCAAGTCGATGCCAGCGATGAAGCCTCGCCCATACAGCTGCACGTGATGCTTTTCTTTGTAGCTAGGGGACATATCATATTGTTTGAGACTAGTGCACATCCTAGCAAACCAAAGCCTGCCACAATGGTGACTTTGCTGACTCACATTGGATTGTAGTCCACTGACGTGTCTTCAGAAGCATCCCACTCAAACACAAACTTTCTGTCATTCAGGTGACGAGTTCGCCGACGTTTCTTGAGCCCACCCAGGTAACGCTCCTATAAAGATTAGAAAATTCACGTAATACAAAGATCCAAAGGAAAGACAAATGCAGTTTTTGCTTCACATATTTTAACTATATATAATATATATAATTTAACTGTAGGGGTCAAATAAAAAGATTAACAGATCAGTTACACATTTCATTTTAAAGTGCCAAAAATAACTATTATCTTGGAGGACTGACCTTGATGGCCTGAAGCTCTTTGCCTTTGTCTTTCTCCTCTCTGAGCTTTAGCCTTCCTTCATCGTCTTCATTCCCATTGTTCTCTCGCTCCATTCGCTCTCTCCGCTCACGTCTCTCCCTTTCCTGTGGGTCCTCTGCAACAGACATGTTACAGTGGTATTTACTATTAACATGTCACTGTGTATAATAAACTGAAGAACAGAACAGAGTAGACGCTGATACACACCCAGCATTTTTCTCCCCATGTCCTGGAACATTCTTCTCTTTTTCCTTTCGTCTTCCAACAACCTCCTTCTCTCCTCTGTTTGTTGTGCCCTCCTTTTCAATGCCTCAGCTTCTCGCTCTTCTTTGGACAGAAACTTGGGCTGAAAAGAAGAAAAAAAAAAGTAAAAATGTAAGTGAGGAAAAACATAATCACAGATTTAAAATGAAAACAAAATGTTCTCCTCAGCGGACGTGTCACCTTTGCCTCAGCTTCCTCTTCAGCCTTTTTTTTGGCCAGAAGCTCCTCCAATGAGAGGGGCTGGGCCTAAACAGAAGCAACACAGTTTCAACAATCTCGGACCTGAAATGACACGGTGAAAGATTCAGTCAAAGCAAATTCAAACCTTGTCTTTCTTCTTCTTTTCATCTTCCTCCTCTTCTGTTTTTATATCCCTCTCTCTCTTTAGCTTTGCTTCCTTCGATTTAGGGGAAAGACTCCTTTAAAAGAGAAAGATGGAGAGTATGTTAAACATTTTCCCTGTTGTTATTATTACAACCAGGATGTTGATGTGAATGATATTTATAGATTGAGTCTCCAGTGGTCCGAGGGTAAAAACATCATTACCTAAAGCAGTTTGAAAATGACAGCAAAGAACTTCTTCATCGTTAAAATTCTGTTATTACATGTAGTCTGAATTCCACTTCCACTACAAACCTGTGCATCTAAACATTCACATACCTGGACCTCTTGCTACGATCCTTATCACGTCGATGAGCATCTCTGTCCTTACGGCCCCTCTCTCTGTCCTTATCTCGGTCTCGATCTTTGTCTCTCTCCTTGTCTTTCATGCGACGGTCTCTGTAATTATGAAACAAAGACCCAACAAACAGGAGACTTAGGACTATGAAATTTTAAATATAAAAAATGTGAAGTTTGTTAGAAGCGAAGTGTTTTTTAGTTACCGTTCTGGAGATTTGGAGCGATTCCTTTCGCGAGTCCTTTCGCGTTTTCGTAAAGGTGAGACTTTACGATCTCGTGAACGGCTGCGTCTCCGTTCTCTGTCTTTTGGCACCGAGGGTTCTGCATCCTTCTTTTCTGTGTCGGCAGCCATCTGCAAACACAAATGTTCCTCTTAACATCATTTACCAAAACACCACAGTTCTGCTGCTATGGCACAATTTAAAAGAGTTTTTCAAATTCAAATTAAAGTCTAATTAAATTAAGACTACAGATGAAAGTCACCACAATTTATGCATTAAGATACAATTAGGTGTGTGTGTTGAGGTGCACGTCTTATTACTAATTTAACAAATATTACGGTTGTGATTTCACAATTCATAAAAATAATAATTTTTTTGCACCTCAGTCATCACTTTCGCTTAGAAAAAGGCAAAATCATTATGAACTGACTTCTGCCTGTCAGCACATAAACGTTATTAGCTACATATTAATGGGCTGAAAATCGTTCTGGCCTGGTGAATTTATTCAGTACTGAAATAATTAATCGTTACGCATATATTTTTTAAATACTTGCAATGTCTTTCAATTTGAATATTGCACTTATACAATTCAGAGTTCATATTTGCAAGTGAATAATATGCAGCCCTGGTATACACCATGTTGTAAAAGCAAAATAGTTTTATACAACTTAAATATGTGCACGATAATAACTATTTTATGCAGTTTATAATCACTTACCTTCAGTTTCAAGCTGAATATTGTACTACGCAATTCTGACAACACATAATACCCTTACACTCCATGTCTGTTTTAGTCCTTACATTATTTATCCGCTTTTATGGCCCAATTTCACAAATAACCGATGTGGGGTTCGTGCTAGTCTTTCGGGAATACTTACAAATTCGCGCGCCATTATTGAAGTGACAAAATACATTAGCTGCAGAATGAAATCAGTGAACAGTGTGTGCAAGCTAGCTACTCACGTTAGCTAACAACTTACCAACAAAGGCTAATCATTTTCAAGAAACAGCTTAAAACCAACAACATTCAATCACTGTCTTGGATCAGATATACACACGTCATTAAAAAATAACGCGTTCAAACGTGGTTTGCAACAATCAAACTTACCGTTTGTCGAATTGTCAACAAACTCTCAACGATTCGGCTACGCTTCAACAAGACGCTGCAAATGCGCCGCAGACGACACGAGCTCAACCAACCAAGGCGCTGCCGGGATTGTAGTACTTAGAGTTGCAGTTAGTGTGGAAATGATCGGGAGGAAGTGGATTTCAAACTACATTTCCCTGCAATATGGCTGTTTGCTCTCAGGACCTCCGTTGTTTAGCACACGGACACCTAAATGCCCGACTAAGTTACTAGTACGAGTCTAACGTTGGGCACAGGGCACGAGTTAGAAGTTAAATGTTACTTTAAACACCCCTAACTTAAGTAAAAGACAAAAAACTCCATTCTTGAAAACACCAATATTCACCTTAGGTGAGTTAATCCTTTGCAGAATAAACACACAAATACAAATTTTACCGATTTATTTACAGTATTATATTATTGCAAAGTTGACGTGACATAAACATAAATTATACATTATTTCTATAATGACAAAACAGTTAAAGTATGTACAGCCTTCTCTGGTGATATCATATACCCTCATGTGGAGGATAAAGCTGTAGAAGATGAGTGAGAGTGTTTTTCATATTTTATATGCCCACCTCATAAGGAGTAATTCCTTATTGTGTCCTATAGAGGGCAGCAATACAACTCTCAGTGTACAGCCTCTCAGAATTTATATTAGTAGAAGGAGCTGAGGCCTGGAAGATTTAAGAAAAGATGAAAGGTGGAATAGGGGTTTTAATATTTATCACACAAAAAAGATAAGAACATGTATATAAAACAATGAATAAAAGTATCAAGTTGGTCAGACTAAGTCCATTTAGTGCGATCATTTCTACTGTCATGACTGAAAGACAAACCTTGACTCAATATCATCCAGTGTGTCTCTGTGTGTTAGTCTGATGATTACCTGATTAAAAGTTAATTATTGACCACACACTGTTTCACTGCCGCTTAAAAACATACAACCTTTGAAGCGTATTAACATTCAAGAAGTGCGGTCTGTGCAGACGCCAAACAATGTTTTCTTTGTAAAAATCCTCTGGTGTCTGCACGTATGCATGCTCCTGCAAAACAGATGAAAGGCGTTTGCAGTAGTCGAGCACGCTGCCATGCTTGACTACAGTCCAGGCTCTCGGGGATGCTCGTTCATATTCCGGAACTGCCTTTTTATCCATGAGAGATTTATGGAGGGCTTTTGAAGTTGAAGCAGTTTCAGGAGAAGCAGATCAAAGTTGATGGTATAAAAAATACATTCATAATATACGACGGTGGAAGAAAGTGGAGGGTGAAAGAAACAACAATAAGGAGCTGGAGAGATAAAAGTCAAAGATTGAATTACATGTACTGAACTGACCTGGACAAACTAATTATATATGTTACGTTTCCTTTCAAAAACACTAAATGGTAGGTGTATTACTCAAGGAAAGTGACAAAAAAAAGCCTTTGAAAACAGAAAAACAGCTCTAAAGGTCTATCAAAAGTGACAACTAACAACCCTCAGAGATAGTTTCTCTTTGGCAACAACAGAGCCAAAGTGAAGAAGGAATCAGGGACCTCTTACTGTACGTCAGGCAGGTTAATCGGCCTCAGCTGGGTTTCTCTCACTGGTTAACTCAGCTAATTATCCCCAGCTGTGGTCAACTAATCACAGTCACACAACATATAATGAACCAAACAAAGGAAAAGGCCTTTGAATGTTTTTCATTTCTAAACCCATAACACATATGATATCATATGTGTTTAATTGGTTGAATGGAGAATTTTCTATTTTCTGCCTCATCCATGTTGCTATCTATGTACGACAATTAGAGCTGCAACTAACGATTATTTTCGCAATCGATTAATCTGTCTATTATTTTCTCGATTAACCGCTTGGTCCATAAAATGTTCAAAAACTTTGATCAGTGTTTGTCAAACCTGGAAATGATGTTCTCGAACGTCTTGTTTTGTCCGCAAACCAAAATGATTCAGTTTTTTAATGATTTCTTTGTTATGTGGAGCAAAGAAACAAAGAAAATATTCACATTTAAGCAGCTGAAACGATCAGAAATCTTGTTTTATTCATCCTCAAAAGGATTAATCGATGATCAAAATAGTTGACGATTAATTTAATCGATTAATCATCAGTTAATTGTTTCAGCAACGACAATTACAATAAATAATCTTGAATTTTAATAATAATAAGTGCAACACATCTTTTCAGAAACCGTGTTTTACATTATGCATCACGTTTTGTAGTGTCTAATGTCTCACATTTTGCAAAATCACACTGTTTTTTTCCAATTTTTGTCATTGTCATCATTGTCATTTGTCATCATTTCTTGTCATTAGGAGACAGTCGTCTGTCAACAGCTGACTCCGGTGAGTGATTTAGTCATTTAATAAAATAAGAATCTTAAAAACAAACTTATCATGATATGATTTTCATGTTGGTGTTCTTACAGAGATGATGCAGTAGGCTGACAGTGACAAGAAACTATAAGAGATAAAACACACAGTTGATTATTCTGCTCAGAGGTTATTTGTCTGCTATTCAACTATTTTGTCGTTTGTTTTTAGGTGAGGTTCGTGTACAAAAAAGTATTAAAGTGGACCTAGACTGGAAGTTCCAACTAAAGTCTTTTGACTCTGGGTCAAAGTCATAAAAGGGACTGCGGCGGGGAGTCGTGAAGAAGCTATTTTTAAACATTGTTAAAACAATCTTTTGATAATGAGTAGCAGTGCATCCACCGTTCCAGAGGGGGGAGCTGTGCTTCTGAGAGCTGGTGTGCTGATTATGTCACTTCCGGGTATTGGCCAATCACAATTTCAGTCTGAAACCCCCGCGGCTGAGGACAGCGTCAGTAAGGAGAGATTTCCATCGGCTCATTTACAGCAACTAGGAGGTTTTTGACCATAAAAACAAGTTAATGTATGTAAGTAGACCTCCATAACTAACATATATGTGCAACAGGACCACTCTATGTGAGCTTAAAAGACAGAAGAAACATGTTTTCTGTTTGATTTAAAGTCTTTAAGTCTTTAATCTCACTTAAAATCCTGATTCAAATGCGTTAGTTCTGCATTGTCCTGTTTTCTTGTCTTGTTTTGTTTTGATCAACTGTTGTTGTTTCAATGCGCAGTATAGCTTCACTTGATTTGTCTTTGAGGACAGAAACAACTAAGAGAGGGAATTAAAGTTTGCTACAATTCAGCTGTTTTTTTTCAAACCACCAAAAACTGCCTTTCTACAGGATTTCTGTTCAGGTCAGCTGAACTGCTTCCTGCCAACGCTGTGTAATGTCAGCTATTACCTAATTCACATCGATAACAACTGACTATTGATTACAGTGGGGCTTTGTGCAAGAACAAGGATCCATTTTAGAAGGTTGACAAATAAAGTGTTTTAGGTTCAATTCTTACAGCCGAGACACTTTTGAGTTTAAGATATAACTTTGGTTAGAGAGTCTGCATTGGATGGCACAGCTATGACTGTTGCTAATAATGATAATATTATCTTTATTTACATAGCACTTTTCAAAGGCAAGTTGTAGCACAAAAGCACAAACACTGAAAAGAAACAATAAAATCAATCAAGGCAAGTTTTAAAAAAAGTGAGTTTTTAAAGGTGACTCATGACCAAACGTAGAAGGCTCTATTACCTTGAATCTTTACGACGAGTCATGTGTAGCTGAACTCATTTGACACTGCGTTTACATGCATGTTAAAAGTCAGATTTTTGTCCAACTAACCAGTCTTAATTGGACTAACGCACCTGGATAATACGATTCATAGTCTGATTACTCCTGAATGTATACGATTAGTCAAACTTGGCGCTCTGCACAATCTCCTCCCACGTCTCCCACTCCCTCCTCCATCTAATTTGTATCACGATTAATTTGTACAGCAGGTACGGAACAGATACAGAACCACAGCTCAGTCCATCTCGCCGCTCACTGTTTGTTTTTCCTGTGACGTTCTGATTAAATATGCACTAGCTTACAGAGAGATACGGCGCCACCTACGGAGGCGGAGTCAGACGTACAAGGCTAATAAATACATTTTCTCTCCTATAATCACTCGGTAAGTTGTCCGATTGCTTGTCTTAGTCCGACTATGGCCTTAGCTTGATTAAACTGTGCATGTAAACATACTTTACTATATAAAGGACATTTTTTATATATATATATATATATATGTACTGTATTAGTGCTGGGCATCATCGTTAACGCATGACATGTTTCCATGACGACTGACCGGAAAAAGACGCGCATGACGTCATGTTTACGTGACTCCCGATTGTTAAAAAGAGTCTCAAAAGTAACGCTAAACTTTAAAAACAGAGGCACACATACGCAGTACACAGGTACGCTGGTTATTTGTAGCGTTGCTGTTTTCGTTTAATAAACAGACTCCAGCTCCAGTTTCACTGTAGGCACGCTAACAGCGCTAGGGCAGCTAATGGAGCTAACTGGTAAACGGTGCCTGGACTCCGGTGCCGCGGCACGTAAACATGACGTCACGCTCGTCTTTTTCCGGTCAGTCGTCATGGAAACGTGTTATGCGTTAACGTTGATGCTGTTAACAATATATATATATATATTTAAACTTTTTAAATACAGTTTTGAAAATAATCATTCAAGTTTTAAAATTTATTCTAAAATGGTCTGTGAGCAAGTGAAGTTGCCCCCCCCCCCCCCCCCCCCCCCCATCCCTCTGTGCAGCTCCCCTCCCTCCATATTTCCACATGTCAGGCAGACTTGTCTAATTAAACCGCTGGAAGAGCCCTCGCTCTTGACATTCCCTCAGGGTGTGCCGACATGGGCCAACGTGGGCATGAAGTGGATGTAGATGGTGGTGCAGGTGATCATGGTGCACAGACAATTGAAAGATCCTTGACCTCTGGCAGGGGGAACATACAGTCGGAGTCTTATCTTCCAGCAGACATGAGCTGAGCACCAGCGGTGTGTGAACCTGGCTCACCTCACTGCAATATGAAGAGCAGAGTCTGCTTAGTATACACAGCACACACTGACACACATTCATACAACACTTCACACATCATTACACATCACTGCAAATACAGTGTTTAAAAAGAGACTCGAAAAGAGGCAATGGGATTGTAGTGGCACAGCAGCACGATAGTTAAATACCAGATTTGCATCTGTAAATGTGATTTGAATAACGCCTCACTGTCTATTTATTGACTATTACACTTTATTCTCATCATATTATGCACAATATGCTAATACAGCTTAACATTAATATTAATGCGAGTCAGTCCTCAGTCCTTTCTATAGCTCACGGCTATAGAAAGGCTGTGGTTTGCTGTCTGGTGATGATTGTGTGCCTGACTGAGTCGTAGCTCAAAGCGCACACAGGCTGAGAGTTTCCAGCCTGTCACATCACACACTGACGGACTGAAAGAAACAAACGTCACTGCTGATAACTCTGCTGCAGGCAGAGAAATTTGGCTTCTATTCTTCTCGTGTGCCAGTGGCTGCTGTTGGTCTGGTCCTTTACTCAGAGGAGGAATGACAGATAAATGGAGCATGCACTAAAAGTTTATATGTAGAATTATGAACAGGCTGTTTAAAGTATGGAAGAGGGTTAGTCTCATATACATTTTTCAAGGGGAAAAAATCTGAATTCTGGCTTTAATCTCAGAATTATGGAGAAAAAAAGTCAGAATTCTGACTATAATTTCAGAATTTTGGGAGGGAAAAGTCAGAATTCTGTCTTAAATCTTGTAATTCTGCAGAAAAAAAAGTTATGGCTTTAATCTCAGAATTCTGGAGAAAAAAAGTCAGAATTCTGACTTTAATCTCAGAATTCTGGTGGAAAAAGTTAAAATTCTGACATCTGGTCGTTGAGCAGTGTGATTGGATAAATGCTTCTACCACCTGCCCCTTCGATGCTGCTGTATACTAACAAACACTCCCTCAGGGCCCTAACACATGACAACATGTTGAGAGGAATCAGCCAAAGTGTGTATTGTTTCTGTATTTGATCCATTTTCATCCATATTCGGGAGCCCTAAAACGTGTGTCTTGTGTTTGGGGTCCGTTTGGTCTATTTTCTTTATGTAATTAATGTTTTTTTATTATTATTATTTACTTTATTTTCCCCCCTCGGCTCAGTTCATGTGTCCATGTCCAGAGCAGTATAGTGACTGACATGGCACTGCTCCTCTGGAGTGAACCTCACAGAGACACAGACGACCATATGACATTCTTTCCTCGACTCATCACCCAGCTGAGCCGCTGACATACAACCCCATTTTCTATCCAGAGACAGGAGTTATGACGCTGTCACAGCAGCTGAGGCAGAGCTCAGTGTGTGTGTGTGTGCTTGTTTTTCTTCCCTCTATAGGACCTTCCTTTTTTTTTTACAAACCTGGGTCGTTTTGACCTTGAATGTTAAAGGGCTTTTTCAGGGTTAAGACCTCGTGTTAGGGTTAGACTCATGTTTAAGTTTAAGGTAAGGGTTAGGATTAGGCATTTAGTTGTGAGGTTAAGGTTAGGATAAGGGGCTATGGAATGCATTATGTCTATTAGGTTTCCTCATGGAGATAGAAAAACAAGTTTGTGTGTGTATACGTGTTTTTTCTATCCTTGTGGGGATCAGGAAAAAGTACTAACTTCTTGGGACATCTAGGCATCTAGTTGCGACGATTAAGGGTAAGGGGTTAGGGAATGTAAAAAAGCTTTCCTCACCGAGATAGAAAAACAAGTTTGTGTGTGTGGGAATGTAACCTACAGTACGTCAGTCTAGCTCATCAGTAACCAGGCAGCATACAGCAGCTTTGCGGAGCCTAATGTCTGCTGCCACTGCTGCTGCTGCTGCTGCCACGATGGTTGAGAGTTGTGATGGCTTGGTCGTATGAATATGTAGACGCTGCATCACATACATGTTTTTACGTGTGTCTGGACTGGACTGAAGTGTCTGGCAGACGACATGTGCTTGTGGTAATGAGCCCCGCCGCACTGTGACCACTTCTCTCCAGTGGCCACCCAACTACCTACCCTTCTTTCTTGCTACCTACCTACCTACCTTTCTTTCTTTCTTGCTACCTACCTTTCTTTCTTGCTACCTACCTATCTATCTTTCTTTATTTCTTGCTACATACCTATCTATCTTTCTTTATTTCTTGCTACCTACCTACCTACCTACCTACCTACCTACCTACCTACCTACCTACCTACCTACCTACCTACCTACCTACCTACCTACCTACCTACCTACCTACCTACCTACCTACCTACCTTTCTTTCTTTCTTGCTACCTACCTACCTACCCTTCGTTCTTTCTTTCTTGCTACCCTACTACCTGCCTACCTCTCTTTCTTTCTTGCTACCTACCTATCTACCTTTCTTTCTTGCTACCTACCTTCCTTTCTTTCTTCTTACCTACTTACCTATCTACCTTTCTTTATTTCTTGCTACCTACCTACCTTTCTTGCGACCTACCTTTCTTTCTTCTTACCTACCTACCCACCTACCGTTCTTTATTTCTTGCTACCTACCTACCTACCTATCTACCTTTCTTTCTTGCTACCTAACTACCTACCTTTCTTTCTTTCTTGCTACCTACCTACCTTTCTTGCGACCTACCTTTCTTTCTTCTTACCTACCTACCCATCTACCGTTCTTTATTTCTTGCTACCTACCTACCTATCTACCTTTCTTTCTTGCTACCTAACTACCTACCTTTCTTTCTACCTACCTACCTACCTACCTACCTACCTACCTACCTACCTACCTACCTACCTACCTACCTACCTACCTACCTACCTACCTACCTACCGACCTACCTACCGACCTACCTATCTACCTTTTTTTCTTTCTTGCTACCTACCTACCTACCTTTCTTTCTTGCTACCTACCTTTCTTTCTTTCTTTCTTGCTACCTACCTACCTACCTACCTATCTATCTACCTTTCTTTATTTCTTGCTACCTATCTACCTTTCTTTCTTTCTTTCTTGCTACCTACCTACCTATCTACCTTTCTTTCTTTCTTTCTTGCCACCCAACTACCTACCCTTCTTTCTTGCTACCTACCTACCTACCTTTCTTTCTTTCTTGCTACCTACCTTTCTTTCTTGCTACCTACCTATCTATCTTTCTTTATTTCTTGCTACATACCTATCTATCTTTCTTTATTTCTTGCTACCTACCTACCTACCTACCTACCTACCTACCTACCTACCTACCTACCTACCTACCTACCTACCTACCTACCTACCTACCTACCTACCTACCTTTCTTTCTTTCTTGCTACCTAACTACCTACCGTTCTTTCTTGCTACCTACCTATCTACGTTTCTTTATTTCTTGCTACCCACCTACTTATCTACCTTTCTTTTTACATACCTATCTATCGTTCTTTATTTCTTGCTACCTACCTACCTACCTACCTTTCTTTCTTTCTTTCTTGCTACCTACCTACCTTTCTTGCGACCTACCTTTCTTTCTTCTTACCTACCTACCCATCTACCGTTCTTTATTTCTTGCTACCTACCTACCTATCTACCTTTCTTTCTGGCTACCTAACTACCTACCTTTCTTTCTTTCAACCTACCTACCTACCTACCTACCTACCTACCGACCTACCTACCGACCTACCTATCTACCTTTTTTTCTTTCTTGCTACCTACCTACCTACCTTTCTTTCTTGCTACCTACCTTTCTTTCTTTCTTTCTTTCTTTCTTTCTTTCTTTCTTTCTTTCTTTCTTTCTTTCTTTCTTTCTTTCTTGTTACCTACCTACCTACCTACCTACCTACCTACCTACCTACCTACCTACCTACCTACCTACCTACCTACCTACCTACCTACCTACCTACCTACCTACCTACCTATCTATCTACCTTTCTTTATTTCTTGCTACCTATCTACCTACCCTTCTTTCTTGCTACCTACCTACCTACCTTTCTTTCTTTCTTGCTACCTACCTTTCTTTCTTGCTACCTACCTATCTATCTTTCTTTATTTCTTGCTACATACCTATCTATCTTTCTTTATTTCTTGCTACCTACCTACCTTTCTTTCTTTCTTGCTACCTAACTACCTACCGTTCTTTCTTGCTACCTACCCATCTACCTTTCTTTATTTCTTGCTACCCACCTACTTATCTACCTTTCTTGCTACATACCTATCTATCTTTCTTTATTTCTTGCTACCTACCTACCTACCTTTCTTTCTATCTATCTATCTATCTATCTATCTATCTATCTATCTATCTATCTATCTATCTATCTATCTATCTATCTATCTATCTATCTATCTATCTATCTATCTATCTATCTATCTATCTATCTATCTATCTATCTATCTATCTATCTATCTACCTACCTATCTTTCTTTCTTGCTATCTACCTACCTCACAATAATCATGTGATGCCATGCAGGAGGCCTGATAAATGTGGGTCTCAGTGTGTCCCATATATCCCACCCCCTCCCTTCTGTTTGCCCACTCATCAAATCTACCCTCACCAGATCACCTGTCTGTGCTGGAACCAGGAATTTCTGCTGCGCTTTCTCCACCATGTTTTCAGTGTCTCACACCTCTCTGCATTTGCTTTTTTGTGATAGCAAATTTATGGACGGAAAGAGGCCTTGAAGGATGTTCTGTAGCACAGGGAGATAAGACAGAGGAGCCTCGGAGACACACAGGCTGGCTGCTGTTTATCCACAGGACGATCAAACCGCTTTTACATTTCTTGCCGTGGAAAATGAATGCTGGAGTCGACAGGAGACTGAATTTATCCGAGTGAGCCCGGGCGAGGCAGGGTCTACAGTCACAATTTCCTCTCCTGCTGTTGTACAAGGGTCAGGGATAAAGGAGTCACGAGTCTCGCTTCTGTATCCTGTGTGTGATAGTTCAGGAATGACAAACATTTAAGCCACTTTATCCACCTCATAACATCAGTGGGCAGAGTGTGACAGCAGGACGTAGCCAGGGAGTTCCAGATAAGCGTTGCTATCATCGAGTGAAAGACGAAGCAAATATAATACTGGAGGTCAGGAGGGGGGAAAACAGCAGTAGCAGCAGAATCAAAGCTTTAATATTTTTGTTATAGCTTTATGGCCTTAACCACATGTGAGCTCTGGCTTATTGGCAGGAAGATTGACCCCCAAAACATCAATATTGTTAATATCAGGTCTTGTTTTGTGTATTAATGGGACTGATATGAACAAATATGGATCCTTCATATAGATCCTATTCTGAGTGCTAACAGCAGACTCACACACACACACACACACACACACACACACACACACACACACACACACACACACACACACACACACACACGTGGTGGCTGCCTCAACGAAAATGTTCAAACTCAAGGCCCGGGGGCCAGATGTGGCCCGCCACGTCATTTTATGTGGCCCTCGAGTTATTAATTGGTCTTAAAAATCTGTGTTAAAGTAGGTCTATGCTGCTTTAAGGCATGCGTTGACCATAAACTACATTTCCCACAATGCATGGTGATTGCGTTATCCACAAAGTGACACCACTAGATCGCAGTGTAAGAAACACCATCGCGGACCAGGTTACATTTATAATGCATCATATTTGTAACTTGAATAAGTAATAAATACAGAAAGTTATTATAGCATATGTTACGGAGTAGTTACCTTTAGTTTACATTACAGGTTAGGTTACATTTATTCTGTATGACAGCTACATCTGGCCCTTTGAGGGTAACCATTATGCTGATGTGGCCCTCAGAGAAAATGAGTTCGACACCCATGTTATAAACTATTAAAAAACGTTTTAATGTAATATTAACTGACGTGTTTCAGCCTCAACCCTGTATAACATTGACCGTGCCACTACATCGACAACATTTGAATAGTTTAAAAGAGAGTTTTTCTTCAAAGGCAACATCAAGATAGTTGCAACCAGAGTTGTGGACATAAAAAAGAGACTTTTCTAGTTACATTCTCGCTGAATCCCCATCGACTCATAAACCAAAATACACTAAAAACCTAGTGTTTGACCTTTGCATGTGATATAGAAATTAACAGAGAGGAGTAGAAAGTTCATTATTATATTATTATTTAAATATACTGTATTCAGAAGTTTTCTCTTCAGCGAGTGAGAACATCAAAAGTTTGGGGTCACTTAGAAATGTCCTTATTTTTGAACGAAAAGTACTTTTATTCAATGAATATAACACTAAATGAATCAGAAATGCACTCTATACATTGTTAATGTGGTTAACGACTATTCTAGCTGCAAATGTGCGGTTTTTAATGGAATATGTACATAGGTGTATAGAGGCCCATTTCCACTGTTCATTGTGTTTGCTAATGGCGTTAGAAGGCTATTGGATGATTAGAAAAACCTTGAAAACCCATGTGCAATGCTTTTAATGTTATATTTGTTTTGACTGTGAAGCTGTCATAATTATATAATTAGAGGCCACACAGTCTTGAGGGACTGAAAAAAGTTCAGTCAAAAATTGGAACAAATTTGAAATGATTTGGCCTCAGTGATAGCATCCAGACACAAATGCTATCCATGGCCTGGGAACAAGTATATATTATCATTCTTTATGAAGACATAATAGACACTGTGCTGCTAAGATATCTGTCTTTCTTTTTTTTAACACAGAGAGCCTTGAATTTGATTTAATTACCTAAATAATCATTTGGCCTACTTTGATAAAAGCTCCCGAATCTAAGAAACACAATCTGGTGTCGTTTGACGTGAGTGAAAAGATACAGAATTAAAACTAAAATGAACTCGAAGGATAAAAAAGACAAGCGTATCTGTCCAAATGTTTGACGCACAGTAATACCATCGTAAACCACACTGTGAAAAATGAACTTCAGACATGTTTATTTAAATAAAGACTCAGAGATGAAAATAGCGTATAACACAATAACAATTACAGAATTCAGTCAATATTTTAAGCCGGGGACCATTCCTTAGAAACTGTTTTTAACAGGAAGGATATGTACAACAAAATGCCAGCATGAGAGGAACAGTAAAACAGCGTATGTGCAGGTGTAGCAAAGTATTTATCTATTTTTTTTTTTTTTTTTTTTAAAGGCATCAAATTAAATATCTCTAAATAGTCTTTGGAAGACATATATAAGAATTAAATATTAAGTCATAAATCCCATCTTGTGGATGCTTTTAGCAACAGTTTTTGTTATTTCCGTTTTGTGTCTTAATGGAAGATGTAAACTACTGAGACACGTCATGGTTATGATCGTGGATAACTGTGCCCACAATTGAAGCAAAAACTGGTAACACTAGGGCACATATGTCAAACTCAAGGCTCATTTTATGTGGCCCGCGAGTGATCAATTGGTCTTAAAAATGTTAAAATAGGTCTATGCTGCTTTAAGGCGTGCGTTGACCATACATATTTCCCACAATGCATGGCGATTGCGTTACCCACAAAGTGACGGCATCACCATCGCGGACCGGGTTACATCTATAATGCATCATATTTGTTACTTGTAAAAGTAATAAATACAGAAATATTTTGGCAATATGTTACGGAGTAGTTACCTTTATTTTATTTTATTATATTTGGTTACATTTAGCCCATCTGGCCCTTTGAGGGTAACCATTATGCTGATGTGGCACCCCTACACTAGGGACTTAGTCACCATTAACTAGGTGCTTACTAGCATGCATGCTAGTAGCATACTAGCCCTTTATTAGTAAATATTAAGCGCATATTAACACCTTATGTAGGTAAAATCTTAATTCATGTCATAATAGAGGTAGAATAAGGTTATGTAGAATAAGGTGTGAATACGTCCTTAATGATTACAAATAAAGAGCTAGTATGCAACTTATATATGTTAGTAAGCACCTAGTTAATGGTGAATATGTCTTCCCTAATCTAACGTGTTACCCAAATACTTTTACAGAGTGGCAATCGGTGTGTGAACGTGAATTTGAAGCCTCCAGATTCACGTTCACCGTGTTCACATTGCATAAACGAAAGCTCACAGATGTCACCTGCAACCATAGGGACTCTTGGAAGTGTCCACAGTCACATGTGCTGCGCTTTATTGTGTATTTTCCTTCAAATGCGAGCACAATTTACAAATCTGACACCACGTTCTATTGGTTCTATTGAAGAAGACCTGAAACTAGACCATAAACTCCTCCGAAATAAGTTTACTGATGTCAAAAGTAGGCTAATTATTTTCCTCAGGCTACGATTCAAATGCAGTTCCTTTTTTTTTTGCAAACTATACCATCTGTGGACTTCAATATGACCCTATCCATCAATCATTCTGTTGCTGACCAGATCCCATTAGCGAATTTTCAGGATATATACACCTCACATTGTATGTATATCTGGTAATAAATAAAATATGTCATCTAATTAAACAGCTTCAGACTTTTATAGATATGAACCCGCTATTAAAAGTGAGTGAAAAGCCTTGACATTCATCTGCAGACGCCCTAAGATAATAAATGTCAAAACTGAGAGTGTTTATGATTCCGGACAAAATGGAATGAGAACTGCAGAGACACAAGTTAAGACGGAGTGCTACTGCTTCCAACAACCAATATTTCTTTAAAAAACCAGTGTCGAGTTATCCCTGAAATGTCCAGCCGTCACCTTCGCTGTGGCTTCTGTCCGATTGCTACAAATAAAAGGTGAGGCGCCCTCTCGGAGAGGCCATCCCTCCCTTTTTTTCTTCCGGGAGACAGGAGTCCGTGCTCGCACTGTTGCTAGGCAACGCATTAATTCCAGTGCGCTGTACATCCAGAGAAGTCCGTGGTGCTTCTCGGTGCAGACCTACAAATCACCGACTCCTCCATTAACTGAGCTGTCAACAGCTGCTAATGCCTGAAGACTGGAGTGAATAGAAAGAACAACATCAACAGCTACTGAACCAAGCGGAGAAACATCCAAGACAGAAAAAATGTCAAGGGTAGTTTGCAGTGGAATGTAGAAAATTATGTATTATTAAAACCTCAAAGGAAAAGAAAAAGAATGAATCCCTCCACCTGGAGGAGCTGATTCGATTCAAAACCTCATGCCACCATCTCAGGAGACATTTAGTGTTGATGCAACAGAATTCAATTTAAAGCGCACTTAGTTTAATGACACTTTCCACACTGCACCTTCAAATCAGTCTTGACCCCTGTTTTAAAGGTGTTTCCTGGTTATAGTTAGGGTTCGCAATGAGGGCGTGGCTAAAATATCTCATTACCATTTTTCTGACATACCGGTAAATTGTAACAGTTTATGATTCCGTATGTGACGTAGGTTAATCTTCATAAAGGATATTTACTGTGTTTAAAGGTGCATTATGTAATAAATCTAAATATCCTCCTAATATGTCACAGAGACTCAGGAATAATGTTCATATAACAAACTGAACTCACCAACAACAACAGTACAGCCAAAATATTCGCATTAAAAAAAATATTTTACAGACTACAAATCATGTTTATGATTCGAAATCATGCTTTTGGCATGTGGCGCCACCTACCGCCGTCTACCAATCATTGCAGTCAGTAGAGTCTCAGCTGCCGTGCAAACCACGGGTTGCCAGTTAGGTCAGAAAACGAAACCCAAAAGGTATTTTGAATTTGAATGTAGTAACCGTTTTTGGCCACATTCTTACATATGGCACCTTTAAGATTTCAGACAAAATTAAAATACCATCAAAAATATGAACTGCTATATTTTATCGCAAGGATAAGAACTGTAAAATATGAAGCATTTCTAATATCTACGCTCTTACCTTTTTTTAAACTGGCATGAAATATAGGACATTTTAATTGCAGTGCTTTCTGATTTGCTAATGGCATTGTTTCAAATTGCCATTTCAATTAGACAATGATTGATTTTCTAAGCCTTGGTTGAGGTTAGAGGGAAGAAAAAGGGAAAATGTGGGAAGCTACTGGTTGTAAATAAGTGTCAGTTGTGCACAAATGAATGGTATAGAAAAAATTGGAGAAGAATATCACAATTTCTGTAGTCCAAAGATGATCAGGTTCAAATGTGAATGTCTCTTTGTCAGCTTTTATCACATGATTGCTTCAGTCTGCATTGTTGGCTACAACAACCTTCTCCAGAAAATTGAGAAACCAATGCAGATACTACAGTATTAATGGAAGCACGGGTGTTAAATAATGAAGATCAGTGGTAAAAGTTGTACTGTTTACCATAGATATAGTCAACTAGAATAAAAAAAAAGTCCTCAATAAATATCCACGAAGCAATAAATAAATCCATCTTGTTTGGCTCACATTCAAAGAAAAAGAAAGAATATTGTTTTTGTTTTTTTGTTGGAACTCCACTAAAATCAAGCCATATTGAGACATAAAGACTGCTGTGGTTTAGGAGAATGAACGGTCTAATCTGTTCCAACATGTCTCCGGTTTTGTTTGTTTTCCTCCGCGATGCGCCGTTTTTCGTGGCTCATGCGAGCGCTGAGTCACAGCAGCGCTCTCGCCCCTTCCTTCGGCAGCTCGTCCTCCCACCACCTTTCTACGACTCTCGCTCGCCAAATCCCTCCCTCCTTTCTCCTCGTTCCTCCGCCGTCAGCTTTAATTCCAGAACAAAACACCGCGAGGGGGGTCAAGTGGGGGGGAATCGTTCCCCTGAGGGGAACAAAGTGTTAAAATGGGTACATACGGACTTTACATTTCGCTTCGTCACTCACACAAACCCCCGTTTTGTGACCTTAAGGAGACATTTAAAATCAGAAGATGGATGGGGAGGGAAGGGGGCGCCACTATCAAGATTATCAAGTGGGTTCTCATCAGGGTAATGCAGTGTTTACAACCCCTTGGAAATGGCGAGGAGGCGCTCTGGCCTTGTTTAAGCTGACCGATCACATCGGCCTCTGAGGGGAGAAAACAGGACTGCACCTTTAAGTGCCTGTCACACAATTCTTAAACTTCTCAGAACAACAACAAAAATGTGACGACTGCTGGTGACGAGTCACGGTCCAAAAAGTTTAGTTTCAGAGCAGAACGTGCAAAGAGAGTGTGGCTGCAAAGGAGAGAGAGAGAGAAGAATTCACATAATTGCTCTCTCTCCTTTGCACACTCAGCTCCAACAGCACCGTCTGCTCGTCCTCCACCGACAGTGTTCACATGACGGAGCAGCTCTTGGACTTGTCCTTGCTGAAGGTGGACGAGAGCAGCTCCGTCCTGCTGGGCAGGTGCAGGAGTCTCTTGGAGAGGCGGCGGACGGGGCTGAGTTTGCTGGCAGGCTGCAGCTTGTTCATGCAGGCCAGCGCCGCCGTACGGAACACGCTGTGGACGCTCTTCTCCGACGTGAACGCCGAGCACTCCAGGTACGCCTCGGCCCCGAGCTGTTTGGCCATGGACAGACCCTGAGAGGGTAGAAAAACAGACGTAGGTAAAAGTGAATAACGAGTTGCAGTGCAGTGATGACGGTGCAGTGTGCAACGTTTTGGAGGGTTGACCGGAACTGACCGGAAAAAGACACCCGTGACGTCATGTTTACGTGACTCCCGACTGTTAAAATGAGTCTCTAAAGTAACGCTAAACTTATACAAAAAAAACTGAGGCAAACAGAGATTTTAGGCACGCTAACGGTGGTGAAGGAGCTAACGCAGCTAACAGAGCTAACTGGTAAACGGTGCCTGGACTCCGGTGCCGTGTCATGTAAACATGACGTCACGCGCGCTGTTTTCCGTTCAGTCGTCATGGAAACGCGTTAATGTGTGCGCTCATGTTGAGGCCGTTAATCGTCGTTAAATCGTTAACATGCCCAGCACTACAAAAAATGATGAAAAGCTGAAAAGCTATAAGAGGCAGAAAAGGCTCTGCTCTCGTGTACGTTTCTGCAACGCTGTCAATCAAAAACTGGCTCTGCCTTTCTGTCTTTCCTCCAATCATCATGCAGAAGCCCAGCGCCCGCTTCCTGCCCATTGACTCCCAGAGAAGTTCAGCTTCCGTGGAAGTGCCGTTTTTAACCATATTTGTCCAATCACCGTCGAGCTCACCCTATTCTGTGCCTGATAAACAGCTGATTCTGAACAAACCAGGGACACATACCAAAGAGTATGTTTGCATAAGTAAATATTTGATCTGAAATATGTCGTTTAGGCAAAGGCCTCTGATTAACAGAGGTTAATAAACCTGCGCTATCATGTTTTGAGGGTGACTCTTACTTCACAGATGAAAACTAAATAGCATCCTTTCTGCTATGCAAAAAGCCCACATGGTTTCCTGACAAGAAGGGAGAGTATTGAGGAGTTTTCCATTCAAAAAGAGTCACCATTAGGTGTCACTAATTCTTAAACACTGCCATTCAGGAGCAAGAATGTAGTAGTAAAACAAACCTGTTCGTGGGAGACAGGACTCTGTTTCTGATTTGACAGCTCCATGCGCGTGCATACGTCCGTGCGCAGGTCCATCTTACAGCCTATGAGCAGGATCCGTGTGCTGGGGCAGAAGTCCTGGATCTCTGCTTTCCACTTTACCCCAAAATCAAATAAAGACAAGTGTCAATAGACCGTCAAAGGAATATGTAAACTGCAGAGTCAAGATGAGGGAGCATAAATGAAAATGACCATTCCAACTTTACCATCTAAAGAGTAAGTGTATATTTCATTTAATACACTTTTTATGAATAATAAACGGATCCAAATGGAGCCATTCCAACATAAACTGGCAAAGAGTCAAAGAAAGACGACAACCGTTAGTCAGCACTGCCTTCTTATTTTTGACTGATTCTAAGAGTTTCTGTCATTGACCTGGATTTGTATCGATACTGTCGGGAAGCGTCCCTATAACAGTTAAAACTAAGAACTGATTTACTGCAGCTTTATAGGAAACTGAGAAGACATCCTCATAATAAAAAACCCATAACCCATATTTACCATGCGAAAGTGGCCCTGAAACACAAACATGGACACTTCACATCTTCAAATAAAATCACCCTTGTACCTTCTTCAGCGCAACGTCAACAGTGTCGGGTCGGCTGATGTCGAAGCACAAGAGCACTGCGTCTGAGTCGCTGTAACAGAGGGGCCTCACGTTGTTGTAGTATGGAGACCCTGACGGGAGAGAAAATTTAAGGTGTCAGTCATTTAAGGTGCCATATGTAATAATGTGGCCAAAAACGGTTACTACATTCAAATTCAAAATACCGAGGTCTTTTAGGTTTCGTTTTCTGACGTAACTGGCAACCCGTGGTTGCTCAGCAGCTGAGACTCTACTGACTGCAATGATTGGTAGACGGCGGTAGGTGGCGCCACATGCCAAATCATGATTTCAAGACATAAACATGATTTGCAGTCTGCAAAATATTTTATTTAATTCAAATATTTTGGCTGTACTGTTGTTGTTGGTGAGTTCAGTTTGTTATATGAACATTATTCCTGAGTCTCTGTGACATATTAGGAGGATTTTATGGCCAGTTGCATTACATAATGCACCTTTAAGATTAATTTTTGTCTTTAAGACCAATGTTTAGGAACAGTTTTGATTACTTCACAATCATTCTCTCTGCTGTCTCCCTTTACCATTGAGAAAAAATAGCAATTTTACATCACAGTACACAGGAGTTGTTAATCCACTGTTGCCTCCGTCGGTAAAATCAAATGTGTTATGTTGTGACTAAATGACTCAAAAGCTAAAAACACACTTTCTTACTGTTGTCTTTGGTGCAGGAGAGTGAGCTCTTTACAAACGACAGTTTCTAGCCATCGAAAAGCAAGATAAACTGTAGACTTAAGTGGTCAAAATCTGTTTTTCCTCCTGTCCCTGGTGAGTGTACACTCTTAGAAATAAGGGTTCCAAAAGGTTCCATCTACAAGGGCTGAGGTTCTACCTGGAACCATTTTGCTTCTGAAAAAACCCTTTCCTGAAGAAGGTTTTTAAAAGGGTTCTTGGTGGAACCATCCACAAGGGTTCCAGGTAGAACCTTCTCCTATGAGGACAAGCCGAAGCACCTTATATGGTTCTACTTAGCACTTTTATTTCTCAGAGTGTATGGGTCGCTGCCTGGTGGCCTCTCAATGTTGTAAACCCCCACTTAAAAAAAAAAAAAAAATACATATACATATATATATATATATATATATATACCTTTCATATCACAAGTCTGATTATTGATCGATTAATCCTGGAAGAATATGATGTAGCACTGTTCTCCCCAATGAATGTAAGAATCCAGACGGCATGGAAGGATATATTGTGTAAATGTGAACTAAAATGCAGCCTCGTAACGATGAAAACCACACGTTTCTTCTAAGACGGCGGACGACGTGTTTACGAACCAGTGGTAACTATTAATCTCGTCCTCTATCGACGACCTCAATCACAGTCTACTTTCGCTGTTGTCACATTAATGTGACACCTCGGGAATGAGAATGCGAGTAAAAGAGTGCGAAGGAAGTTTCCCAAAAAAAACAGTAAATTTATCCAGAGTGGCTCTCTCCGGAAGCTTCCTGTGCTATAAACAGACAGTGGAGGATGTCCGCTTCTCTATTGTCTTCACTCTGCCACATTATCACTCCTCATACAACGACGCCAACAATTCATTTCCTACGCTGTGTTCCAGCGGGCCAAATACAGACCAAATACAGACCAGAACCACTGTAAGACAATATAATGATACCAAGAATAGATACTTTGAATATGTTTCAACAGGAATTACATCCAGATTACATTTGAATCTTAGATTTAACTCTGTGAAGTAGAACAATGTCCATCCATCCATTCATCCATTATCTCCTTTATCCTCCACCGGGGGCGCTGTGCCTATCTCAGCTGACATAGGGCGATTGGCGGGGTACACCCTTGACAGTTCGCCAGTCCATCGCAGGGCCACATATAGAGACAAGAGGACACATCTGTTACACACCTATGTTTCCAAATCCTTATGTTCCGAAAGCCCGACAGAATACAGAATGCTAACCCTTACCCTAATCCTAACCCTAACCCTAACAGACATCTACTGATTCCGGGACCGTCTGGAACATTAACGGTGGGGATAAATCCACGCTTCCCCCAACGCGTATGGCGCGTTCTGCCCTGCGAAACACTTACTTAGGTTTCAGGAACATTTCCTTTGCTAAATGTTGGAGATTAACACACGTTTTAAGGATTGTTTTAAGTCGTTTTAACTGATCTACAGTTCCCCGTTGTTCGGTTTGATTCTTGTGTCGGAGACGTCTTGCTCATGATTCTTCCCGTGACGGCACTCTGATGAAGTCACGTATAGTATCGGCTCAGCTAGCTTGGCATCGTGCCTGAGCAGGTACTAAAAAGTACTTGATGCTATCGCTAATGGAAAAGCAAAATAACCGTGCCAAGGCGAGGTGAGGCGAGTCGTGCCAGGGACCGTGCAGTGGTAAATCGGCGATAATAACATCAGCGAATGCATTTTCATCATAAACTTCGCCGTTTTAACCGCTTTTATGGAAATGTTTCACTCAAATCTGTTCTAAATTTCTTTTTCTTTTTGCTGGCACAATTTCTTTTTAGCAAAAAAATAAAAATAAAATAACTTGCAGGGTGTCGTGAAAGTGTGCAAGAGAATCACTAGAATAGCACTGGATGTCCTCCAAGAAACTAAATCAGGTCAGGTGCTGGTCGACCTGAATCATCCTCATGTCAGTGCTGAACAAACGGGTTTAAATCTGCAGTAATCAGCCGTCTTCATGGATCGGAAATGTTTATTCTACTGTTGTATTTAACATTTGTTTCCTGTGATGTGGTACTAATAATGTTGAAGAAAGGACAGTTTAAAAAAGAATCATGAGTGTGTCCATGACCTGCATACATGCTTACGTGTGTGTGTGTGTGTGTGTGTGTGTGTGTGTGTGTGTGTGTGTGTGTGTGTGTGTGTGTGTGTGTGTGTGTGTGTGTGTGTGTGTGTGTGTGTGTGTGTGTGTGTGTGTTGCAAATGTAAATAGGCCTTATGTAATGTTTCCTCAGAAAGGAGGGACCGTCCAGAAAGTTTGAACTCTGTGGGAGATAAACACACAAACCTACATTTGTACAGTAACATAATACGTTTTTTAGTTTTTTTGTGTTTCTTTAAAAGGCAGCAAACACCATAAGGCAGAAAGAAGGTTGTGTAGATGTTTTCATACGCCGCCCTCACTTGTGCCTTCAACTGTACAACACACACACACACACACACACACACTCTTTACAGACTTCCACCCCCTGCATGGACGAGGCTTTCCCCTCTCTCTTCAGCCCCTCTGGAGGCCAACTGGCACGGCTCCACTTCCTCTGAGCACAATGCCTCGACCAGAGCTGTTATGAAAGAACTCTATACTGCAGTGCACAGCTTCTCCTCTTTCTCCTATTTTACACGACGTCTACATCAGGTTATTATCATCAGAGATATAGGGTGAATTCCAATTCCTTGCTTAACCCTCAATCTTAACCCTCAATCTCTAAAATGCGCGCTCCCTCTAGTGCAAGTGCTGTCCCGATTCTCAGAAAAATTAAGTTGAGGGTCAAGTTTAAGGGCTGTAACGCACTCAATATTGAGATTTTCCGAGACCACCCTTGGGAGCAAGGGCTACCCAGAATGCATTGCGTGTTTTCACATAAAAAGATGGCGTCGAAAGCAGCGAAACGAGTACGCTACAAATTAAGTTTTTTCTTTGTTAATAGATATATAAAAATTATAAAACCATTGTATCATCTTAGTTTAGGCCCATATTATGGATTACTTACGTCATTGTTGCGTAACATTTATTTAAATTTTTACGATCTTTTGTCAATAGTCGGCCGGTGCGGACAAGCGATCGTTTGCTATGGTTTACTTTTCAATAAGCCGTGTTGTGCGGTAACTGTCAGCTGAATATGTCCGTGGTTGTGATATTTGTATGAGTATCATCTTATAACTAACTGACAACCTAATAACTTGACTGACGGATCGTAATAAATAATGCTGACGTAAATGTGTTCTTCTTCTTCTTTTTTGGAGTTGACAGACTGGACGCAGCTTTAGCGTTATTCTGCCCCCCACAGTCTGAAGACGTATCTGCATTTAAGGGGTGTCCCATTTCTAAGTGACAAAATAACCCTCAACACTTGCTTTTGAGGGTCAGTTAAGATTAAGGGTTAAGATTAATGGTTAAGATTGAGGGTTAAGATAGGAATTGGAATTGGACCAAACTCTTGATTATTTTTGCCAGTTACATGTTTGAGAAATTGTACGTCAAGGTGACTCACAATCGAAAACAAGTTCACATTTTTAAACCATGAATAGTTTCTGCTCTTGGAAGTGTGTTTATGATGATGCTGCTGAGTTTGGGAAAGGTGTCTGGTTTGGAAAGTCCAAAATTATTCAGTGGGTTTTCTTTTTTAAACATTTGCTTTAAAAGTGAAAGTGAGAGTGGATTCATGTGAGTTTATAGGAATGAATGAAGGACTTGGAGGAAACTATAATGAGACCAATGTCAGTGTCCAAACCCTGTCAAGCCTCTTTCTAACACTAACACTTGCAGGTATACCTGGGACTTTTAAACCTGGGTGAAGCTGCGGTGAATACCATTCCCACAGCCAGGGGTTTTCTGCTCTGTGGTGTTTTTGTTTTTTCAAAGTCAAGAACAAGACGTCTTTCACTTCAGTCTCTCTTGTTTAGAACAATTTAGAACAGTTGTTCTCAAACATTTAATACACTCTTAGAAATTAAAGTGTAGAACCATATAAGGTTCTTCGGCTTGTCCTCATAGGAGAACCCTTTTTGGCTCCAGGTAGAACCAACCGTTTTGGAGGGTTCCACCAAAAACCCTGTTAAAACCCTTTATTCAGGAAAGGGGTTTAAAAGGGTTCTCTGGTAAGGTTTTTTTTGTTTTGTTTTAGATTACGGATACAGAGCTGAACAAAAATGTATTTCAGTCACAGCTGCCCTCAAATAACAGCATTGTAAATGATCAAAATAAGTTTTCATCTTTCTCTAATGGTTAATAAACCAGTATGGAGAAGCTCTTTAACCAAAATGATAATTTTGAAGCTAAAATACAATTATTATTGTTATCCAGTTATTTTTTTACATGAAAAACAGTAAAAAAAAATAAAAATAATAAAGCACATTATTATTTCTTGATTAAGATGCCGAATTATAGTTATTCACTTGAATTCCTGAACAGAAAAATGACTCAATTTAATGTATTTGATTAATTTGAATTCAGTTTTTTTTGCCAAATGGAAGAACATTGGTAGTTTTAAACACATGATTCACACTGTGTGTTTTTTTTCTGTCATTATCCCCCGGCAGGGTCTCTCTGCAGATTTCACACCAGTTAAAAAGCTGCTTTAAATGCACCAAAACAGGACTGACAGATAGCGACGTCTGTGTAAACAGTGACACTGCCGCTAAAACAATGGTGGCTTGGGGGAGGCTTGGTGGGTGACTGTGCTGTTGGGAGGGTAAACAAGTTCTCCACAAATTAACCTTTGAATGCAGCACTGAAACCGACTCCTTCAATCTCTGCTCAAACACAAACACCCTGATCGTGGCAGATAGGGAGGCTTGTGAGGTAAACACTAATTTTTATTCAAGTGCGAGTGAGTAAAAAAAACAAGAAGAAGAAGAAGAAGAAGATGAAGAAGAAGAAGAAGAAGAGCACAAAGCCTGACCTGATGTGTCCCACAGGCTGAGCTCCACTCGCTGCTCCTCCAGCTCCAGACAGGCTGTGTAGTTCTCAAACACAGTGGGGACGTACGTCTAAACGTGAGGGACAGAGATAGAAGGAGCACATTCAGCTTGTTTTTTTTTCTATTTAACGTGTATTTACTGAATCTGACCAACAGCAAGAGTGACATATAATGAAAATCTACACGTTTTCTTCCTGGGAGCTTCTTAAAGAGACTCAACAATGAGCAAAACCAATCAAATCACAAGCTCAAACATGTAGAAACATCCTCTAAAATATCACTCCTATATATTCCATTAATCTGTCGATTGTATTCTTGATTATTATTTAGTACTTGTTTGGTCCATAAAACGCCAGAAAACCTTGAAACATGTGGATCGGTGCTCACCAAACCTGGAAATGATGATGTTTTCATGATTTTTATTTTGTTATATGGAGCAAAGAAATCAGAAAATATTCACAAGCTGAGCATGTTTTCAGTATTAAAAAAAACACCTCAAACTGATTAATCAATAATCGAAATAGTGGACGATTAATTTAGTAGTTGATTAATAATCGAATAATCATTGCAGCCCTGCTATATTATATCTTATTTTATATTTATTTTACAGTATTTATAATGCAGTGAGAGTTAATATATATAAAATAATATGTAAAATCAATAGGAGCTTGAAACTTGAAATAAAATCATATGTGATTTTGAGAATTTAAAAAGTCCTTGTGTTGTTTCAGGCATATTCTGAATAAATGAAGTGATGCTACAGTGATAATTGCAGACAGTAAATTAATGAATGAATGAATGAATGAATGAATGAGTAGATGAATCCTCTCATACCTCAGGGTAGCAGTCCTTGGCCAGCACTTGTAACATGGCAGTTTTCCCGCATTGGACATCACCGACCAGCACCAGTTTACACCTCGCTACAAAAGGCTGGGGGAGTCTTCTTTCTTTCATGCTGCAGAGGAACGTGGAAAACCAACAGTGGTGGAAGTGATGGAGAGTGAAGTCCTGTGTTCTCTGCTGGTGTTTCCTCCTCGACTGATCGGTCAGTCAGTGAGTCTGAGAGCTACAGAGAGAGCGAGAGGGAGGAGTGGAGAGCAGAGGGGAGGAGAGCCTCAGCTGAACTTTATATTATCACAGCAACCAATGAGTGAGGAGGAGGAGGAGGAGGAGGAGGAGGGCAAAACTGCAGGGCTGGAGCCAGGTTTTCACTGACACCAATGCACCACCTAAACTAACCGAACACCTCCACACGGAAGAGGATTAGGGACACATGGGAATTTTTGGGGATTTTTTTTTTTTTAATTAGGAAAGCCAGAATTGTGAGAGAAAAAAAAATCAGAATTATGTATTTGACCTCAGGATTGAGAAAAAAATGTCAGAATTATGAGGGTAGAAAAGGAAAATCTGAATTTTAAAATTCAGTATTCTCACTTTAGCTAAAAAATTTGAAAAGAAAAAAAATCTAACTTTTTCTTTTTTAAGTCAGAATTATGAAAAAAGGTAAAAGCAAAAATTTAAAAAATTGGAATTGAGAAAAAAACCTTAACTCACTTTAATCTCCAAATTAAAAAAAAATTTAAATAAAGGATTCTAACAATTTTTTTTCCAGAATTAAGAAATAAGGTAAAAATTAAAAAGAAATTGGAATTGTCAATTCTGAGGTGGGGAAATGTCAGAATTATGTCTTTGATCTCAGAATTATCAGGGGAAAAAACTGAATTGTGAGGAAACGGCGAATGTATTATTATTTTTAAATTGGAATTGCGAAAACTGACTTTTTCCAATTCTGACTTCATGTCATGAAATCTACAATATCTCAAAAATCTCCCACTTTTTCCCACTTTTTTCTGAAAATTAAGTTTGTGTTGCTTTGTAAAGAGCTCATTCCACGCACCAAATTCAACTATTTCACAGCACAGAGGGATAGTTCAATGTTTTAATTCAGTTATTGAAAATCCTTCATAAGGATTTGCCTAAGATACAGAAATTTACCACTTCGAGCTAAAAGCAATGATTTTCTTTATGGATTTTGGCGTGGGAGAACGTTAACAAAAATGTGTCTATAAATGTCAAACATATTCTTAAAAATTCTTCGGTGAGTTTTGTTTTGTTTTGTCAGACCTGTTATCAGTGAGAGGGAGTGCCCGTGTCTCATGCTGTTTACTTAGTGAAGTCACTGTTGACTCTGTGTCAAACTGAACTATAACTTTAAAAGACTCTTAATAAACACAAGAACGTGGTCTGGACTTTTCAGGGATTTTCTTGTACTGTCACATGGAGGAATCATCACATCATGGGAAAATATGATGTGTCTTTGACTGCGGGCTGAATTATAATCGTGTTTACACATGATACAGGAACAAGAACCTCAAAGCCTTAAAAAAAATCACTCCAAATGTTATACTCTTGTAGATAGATAGATAGATAGATAGATAGATAGATAGATAGATAGATAGATAGATAGATAGATAGATAGATAGATAGATAGATAGATAGATAGATAGATAGATAGATAGATAGATAGATAGATAGATAGATAGATAGATAGATAGATAGATAGATAGATAGCACGCTAACTCGCAAGATAGATAGATAGATAGATAGATAGATAGATAGATAGATAGATAGATAGATAGATAGATAGATAGATAGATAGATAGATAGATAGATAGATAGATAGATAGATAGATAGATAGATAGATAGATAGATAGATAGATAGATAGATAGATAGATAGATAGATAGATAGATAGATAGATAGATAGACATCTAAAATGTGCATTTTATTATGTTTATTCTTCCAAACAACCGTGGAATACAGCCATGGGTGCAATGTGTGCAATTACAGGGTTTTTTTTGCACATGCAACCCATGAGTGAGCTAACATATGCTCATACAAGTGTAGCAGGCCCTGCCAGCCCCACAAACACATGACAGATGGCTTCATCAATCAGAGGTACAACAGAATTCATGAGTGTCAGCCTTTCGAGGAGTAAGCGGAGCGTGGCGTGTTGTGCTGAACATAAATGGGAAACAACTGCTCGTCTGTCACAGAGGGCTCTTTGATGGCATAAATGTAAAGTGTAGAAAATCTGTAAGGGGGGGATATGATTTGCACCTGCTGCCTTGTGCAGAGACGTAAAACGACTCCGTCCGCCTCGTAGTCGTCCTGCTTCATTGGAATTCCTGACGTGTTCCCTCCACACACGATATACAAACACTCACCTAGTACTACCACTTAACGCTTCACACTCTCATGCTCCATTTCTCCCTCTGATTTTGGGAGACACTGAGCTACAGACGGTTAAAGACTCAGTGTGTCATGATTAATCCCTCACCTACGCCTCAACTGTGAAGAAATCCTAGTCTTTCTATTTGGTTTCTTTGACGAGACAGATCATGATGGGAAAATCCCTGATTTAAACTAGGGATGGGAATCGGTATCGGTCAAAAATCACATCAATTCAATATGCGAAGACTGTAAAAATAATTTAAGCCGAGTCATGTTTGGCCTTTTGGTTTGAACAGGTAGATGTTGTCACCTGCTGGCTCTAGGCCTGCCGCACCTCCACCGGTGCCCATTATGCTAGCTGCGGGGTCATCAGCCAGGGACCGCCATTCATCTCCTGGTGGCGGGGCAGTGAACAGGGACGTCTCCCAGTCACCCCCCGCAGCTAGCCTTTCTCAGGAGTTGCTCACTCCCCACGCCTTGTCCCGCCTCCTTAGCCAAAGCCAGAAACTTGCCTTCTCTGCCTCCTCAGCCAGCTCCTTGGTGGCTTTGTGTAGCTCCTTGCCTCTCAGCCCTAGCTCTTTAAGTAGGCGAGTTGTTGAGCTTCCCAAAAATCCCCTGGTGCCCACTTCCACTGGGAAGAGTCATGTGGTCCAACCATTCTCCCTGCATTCTGCTACTAGGTCGGTATACTTCGCCCTCTTCCTCTCATGGGCTCCCTCCATCCCCTCCTCCCATGGCACGGTCAGCTCTACCAGTAGCGCAGACCTCTCCGCCTTGGTCCACAGCACCATATCGGGCCTTAGTGTGGTGCTGCAGATCTCTCCTGGGAAGTGGAGCTGCCTGCCCAAGTCCACCTCTATTTTCCAAACCATGCCTGGCAACAGGAGGATGGATGCTGGTCTCCTACTTGCAATTTCCCCCACTTCCCCTTCCCTAAGAAACTGGGTCCACTGTTGTATGCCCGGCTGGCTCCCATTGCTTGCCTCTTGCCTTTTCCTCTCTACCACCTCTGCCACTTTCCTCAACACCTGATCGTGCCACCATCTGTATCTGCCCTGAGAGAGCGCGGTCTTGCATCCTGAAAGGGTGTGTTGTAGGGAAGCACTGAAGGTCCCACAGAGGTCGCAGGCCTGCTCTGTGCCCAGCCACTGCTGGAGGAATCGGGGGAGGGCAGAGTATCATAGGTTGCCCTGAGGAGGAAACTGAGACGGGCCTGTTGCAGTTTCCAAAAGTCTGCCCAGCTCACCTCCCGACCCACCACCCCCTCCCACGTTGTCCAGCGTCCCTGCTGCCCCTGCGCCACTGCCTTAACCTTGTACTCCTCAGCCATCTTCGTCACCTCAGAGATCACAAGGTCCTTCCTCTGCTTCCTACTAGCCCTGGACCACATCACAGGCTGGTCTCCCCATCCAAGGCCAGCACGCCCCGTCTGGACTCTGCCCACCACCTCTTGGTGCTGCAGCCTGCCCACCGCCTTCTGTACCTCCACTTCGGCCCTCCATTTCCTTCCGGTCACCACTCGGGCTTCCATGTCCCTCACCGTCTCATCTGCAGAGTCCCTCAGCTCCATTACCAGCCTCGCCTTCTCCTGTCTGTACCCTGTGGTGATCGACTTCAAGGGAAGCTGGAGTGTGTTGTTCCCATACAGGCTGGCCGATGAGTGGCACCTTGGGAGCCCTAGCCACTTGCGGATGAATGAGTTGGCCTTTGCTTCCAGCTTGCTCACAGCCGATGAAGTCACTTCGGACAGCTTCAGCGGCCACATTACCCTTGGATACAGTGTGAAGTTGAAACACCAGACCTTGTACTTTTCGGGTAACTGGCTTGAATCAATTTTAGCCAGGCCTGCTGAAAGCTGCTGCAGTATGGTCTTTCCCATGTCCTTGTCTGAAAGGCTGGATGTATATTGCCTCCCCAGACTCCGAATGGGCTGATCTGCGATGAGTGGAATGTTTTCCCCGCCATCGGTATCGGTCAAAAATCACATCAATTCAATATGCGAAGACTGTAAAAATAATTTAAGCCGAGTCATGTTTGGCCTTTAAGAAGAAGAACAAGATTTGTTACACTTTCAATGACTCAGCACAAATGGTTCTTCACAGCTTCACAGTTCATAAATGGTCTAAATTGACTGTATTAGACTCTATTATTGGTATGGACAGATACTCGTGTTTGTGATTTAAAAATTGGAATCATCCCATCCTGATGAGTCCCATTTATCTTCCTAATCAGGGATCAGGGTTTCATCCTGGTTTTCCTGTCATATTTCTATATTTATAACTTAAATAAACTGAACAGGGCCACCATCGATGTGATCAGTGCTGTGTTTTTCCTGCTAAAACAAAGTAGCTGCTATGGTTTGTCACTTTCACATTTATTCAGTTGTTTCCAGTTCCTGTAGAGTTAAGATCAAGTCAAAAGGAATGCTCTGTGTTTTGTTAAAAACAAATAAAATATATCCATGAACAACTCAAGACTGTATATTTACAATTCTGTAAATAATGTAACTTGTTACTACGTCCTCACTTTTGCTTAGTAAGCACAACTAAGTCCACTGCTTGAGAGAATTCTGTATAATGTATTCATATTACACTTTTAATTGCAATTAAATAAATGTAAACCCCCTCAACTTCTCAGTGACTTTTTTTGAAAATATGTTGTGAAGACATGTTGTATGTGTCGGATTCTCCAGGATATGACTGTAAGTCAGTGTAATTTCCTCTGAAGTCATGGAAACGGATGCAAATGGATGTGGAAGAATGCTTTCACGTCTACTGGAAATACCAAGTACAAGAGTACTGCTTTACATCATGTGCATTCATATGAACTAAAATGATTAACATCCAAAGGGACTGATGGTTGAGGGAGTGAGAGACACATTAATCCCAAGTCCAATTCTAATCATTTCTGAGAAAGGACCCCCACCTCACCACAAAAAAAGAAAAAGAAAATAAAAACCCATCACAAAGCCCTATGCCTTGAAGCAAGGTAATTTACATAATTCAAGTATGATGTGGTTGAAAGCTCTTGCATTATGTAGATCAGGGTGTGAATCAAGAGTATTCTCATAAACACTGTCACAGTTCACTGAAGCTGCAAAATAAAGAAAGAAACTATAGTTCATTAACATTCATTTAGTGCACAGGTGTTTGATATATACATATATACACATATATATATATACATATACACCTACATACATATATATATACAAATACACACACATATACATATATTCACACATATATATACACACATACATATATTCACATATATATATATATACACACACACACACATACACATATATAAACACACACATATATATACACACACACATATATACACACACACACACACATACACACACATATATATATACATACATATATATACACATACACACACACATATACATATACACATACAACACACACACATATACACATACACACACACATATACATTTATATACACATACACACATATATATACACACACATACATACATACATATATACACACATATGTACACATACACATATATATATATATACCTACATATATACATATACATATATATGCACACACACACATATATACATATATATACACATACACACACACACACACATATATACACACAGAGACATATATATATATACACACATCAGGAGGACTCTATATATCAGGAGTGACGAGGGCTCTTAACACTGCACAGCTCTCAGCCTTCAGTCTGAGCAGCGCCACTTCTGTGAGAATGAGTTTTAGAGAGGCTGAAAATACAGTAAAGCAAATATACCGTCCCTACACATTTCACGTAGCTCTCAGACACTCTCATACCCCAAAAATAAACAAAAGAAGGCACTTGTGCTGCCATGTGTGGCTCTTCTCTGCTTGTGTAATGTTGATCTCTGCATTTCACCGTGGATCTGAATGTTTCTTGGTCTTACAACAGCCTGGAGAGAAGAGACATGAGCAAGTGTCTACTTCCACTTATCTACAATTCCTAGATATGGCACTCAATGATGATGACACTGCCTGTCAGTGTGCTGCCCTCTGTTGGTGTAACAAAGAATTACAGAAAGAGCCTTGTAATCAGCATGGAGATTCAAATAACGATTTTGTTGGTGGAATAAATTCACCTCTCCTTTTGCAAGAATGTTGCCAGTTCTTGCCAGATAAAATACGTCAATGTGTTTACCCAACATAAAATGTACTTAGTGTATTTTATTGTTGTAGCTATTTGTGAAGCCATAACAATCCGTGTAGCATTTGTTTTTCAAAATAAAACCAGAAATAAAAAAACGAAACAACCGACTTGTTTTCTCAATATTCGTTTACAAAATCAAAATGAAAAAAACGGAAAACGACTTGTTTTCCCCATTTCGATTTCCGCGTTTCCAGTTTCATCCAATTTTGATAGATGCAAGTTGCGTCACCCGGAAGTGACCTGTACTAGAACTCTCTAGGGACTGCAAAACAAACCAAAGAAGAAGAAGTATGGCTGGACTGGAGGATAATCCTGGAATAATTTGGCATCTTTTTTACGACGGCTAAGTGTTGTAAGAGTAACGTGGCTCCGTATTTTGTCGTTTTTTCGAAAACCTGATGGGAAAACTCCCACAAATTCAAAGTTTGTGGTTTAAAAAAAAAAAAGAAATATTTTGCAGACTGCAAATCATGTTTATGTTTTGAAATCAAGTTTTGGCATGTGGCGCTTGTTATGTCCACAAATATACGGACACTGTTGTGTGCTCACGGTACTTTATTTCAACATGCACTCGTAGCATAACAAACCGTGCGTCTCAGAGTAATGACGTCATGGCTTCGCGACTCACGACATTACAGCTGTAGACTGTATGGTACATTTACTCCCCCCTTCATAAGAACACACTTAACCTTACATTGGCCTGAACATGGCCAACCTGACTGGATAACCCGGGTAGACTGCCGGATTACCCACATAGCCCTGTGGATTATTCTGCCACATAACAGGCTATGCACTAGCTAAGTAGTCAATTCACAACATAGTCATTGAGGTAGAGAGGCTGTCTGCGGACCCGAAATGGGCGGAGCTCGGGCTGCAGAGGTTCAGCCGGCACGCCTGCTTCGGGCGGTTGCCCAGATGGGATTCTCCGTTGTGCCTGAGGGAAGTCCCAATCCAGAACTGTGCAGCGTTCATTGGTTGCAGCTGCCTGGTCAGAGGCAGACGGTGGTTTCACCCGTCTAAGACGGCTGGCGTGCCAGCGTGAATTGTCAGCCAGGCGAAAGGTTGCTGGTCCCAGCTGTGCGGTGATTTGCTGTGGTTCAGACCAGAATGAAACCAGCTTGTGGGACCGACTGGGTCGACGGACCCGGACCCAGTCTAACACTGCAAGTGAAGGGCCCTTCACCCGATGCTTCCTGTCAAAACGCTGCTTCATGGTAAGTTGCCGCTGCTGCACAGCGACGGCGCCACTGCTGGAGCGTCACCCATCTGAGGGCGCAGGCGATCCAAAGGAAGCTGCATTTCACGTCCCAGCATCAGGAGGGCTGGAGAACTGCCTGTTGTGGCATGGGACGTGGCCCTGTAATGGAGAAGGGTGCTCTGCAGTGCTGATAAGAATGGGAGGCCGCCGGCTAGGTGTGCTCTGAGCCCATTCTTGAGGGTTTGGTTGAACCTCTCCACACCACCATTGGCCTGGGGGTGGTAAAAGTCCGTTTTAATATGTTTGATTCCCCTCCCCAGCAGGAAGGAGGAGAAATCGGCAGAGATGAACTGGGGTCCATTGTCAGTCGTGACGGTATTGGGCACACCCCAGCGGGCGAACAGAGACGACAGGAAGTCGACGACCACCATGGTAGTGACAGAACTGGTGGGCAGCACCTCAGGCCACTTAGAGTGAAGGTCGTAGGCCACTAGGAGGAAGCGTTGGTGCTGAGGGACGCCACGAAGTTCACCGCAGATGTCCACCTGGATGTGGGTCCACGGTGCTGACGGCCACGGCAGGGGCTGCAGAGGCGGAGGTGGGGGCAGGCCTGTCTTACCACTGCTGAGGCAAGCTGTACAGTCCTTCACCATTGTCTCCACGTCCCTGTCGATGCCCGGCCACCAGACCAAGCCCCTGCAGCGTTGTTTGACTTTCACAACGCCCAGGTGACCTTCATGCATCATGGCCAAGCAAACGGCGTTCGTCCCCTTGCTGGAGTTGAGACAGAACAGCGCCAACTGCGGTGTTAGAGGCATCACAGGTCACAAACGTAGGGCTCTGCAGGTCGAAGTGGGCAAGCACAGGCGGGGAAGTGAGCTGTGATTTGAGCCTAGAGACTGCGGCAGAGCAGGCAGGGGTCCAAGACCAGGCTGCATCCTGCTTGAGGAGGGCACGCAGCGGTGCAGTGGTTTCAGAGTAGCGGGGAAGGAAGCGCAGATAAAAGGCAGTCATTCCCAGGAACGACGATAGTTGTGCAGGACAGGAGGGCTCAGGCAGGCGCAGGATGGCATCGACGTTTGAGTGAAGTGGGCTGAGGCCAGAGGCAGATAGACGGAACCCCACAAACTCGATGACAGGAACTGCAAAGATGCACTTCTCCCCGTTCACTGTGAGGTTGTGGCGAGAAAGCACATTAAGCACTCTGGAAAGGCGGTCATCGTGGGACACAGCCGTTAGCCGTGCACCACAATGTCATCCAGGTATACGACCACACCCGGAATGCCAGCGAAGATGGTGGCCATGATCTTCTGAAAACAGCTGGGAGCCGAGCTGAGGCCGAAGGGCATGCGGGTGTAGCGGAAGACTCCCATGTGTGACACAAAAGCAGTGAGGTTACGGCTGTCTGGATGTAGAGGAACCTGCAGGTAGCCCTGGCGAAGGTCGAGCTTGGAGAAGACCGTGGATCCATGGAACTGAGCAGACAGCTCCTCCATTGTAGGCAGTGGATATTTATCGGGGATCACAGTTCTGTTCACCTGTCTGAGGTCGACACAGGGGCGCAGGCCGCCCGGCTTCTTCCTTGCCACCACCAGGTTGGAGATCCAGGGTGAAGCGTCGATCCGCTCGACAATGCCAGCGTCCAACAGCTTCTGCAGCTCAGCCGTGACATCGTCACGTAGGGCGAGGGGTAGCCGACGTAGAGGCTGGATAACAGGGGACACTGCTGGGTTAATGAGTGGCTGATGATTGAAGGCTGTAAGGCAGCCCAGGCCAGCGAAAAGCGATGGCCAGCGTTGTTGCCAGGGTGTGGTCACCGTCAGTATGGTGGCACCTGTGTTGTCTGTGATGGAGAAACCTAAGGCGCAGAACAGATCAAACCCAAGGTTGGCACCATGATGGGACACCTGGAACGTGAATGCGGGTAGGGACCTCGAGCCATACCGCACAGAGAAGGTAACAGTGCCCACCATGCCGATCTTAGTGTGTCCATAACCATACAACTCCTCTGCGCCCGTCCTGATAGTCTGTTGAGGGAAGAGTTGCCTGACCGTGGATTCGCTGAGCAGAGACCTGGAGGCCGCAGTGTCCAACAACAGTGCACCACTTTAAAGCCTTGATGCTGGAACCAACAGAGTGGATGGTGGATGGGCTTGATGGGTGAGGTCGGGAGTTTGTGGAGGTGGGCGCAGAGCGACATACTCTTGAGAAGTGGTTCAGTCTACCACAGCGTTGGCATCTCTGTCCTGTGGCTGGACAGACTGGGGCACGTGTGGGGTGAGAGGAAGAACCACAGTTACCACAGAGCCGACGTGCTGTGGCGCCCTGTCGTCCAGCGACATTCACCTCCAGGTTATCATCTGCAGAAGTGGGGCTCGAGAGCTGTGTTGCTGGCCCCACAGCCTGTGCCAGCGGAGCAGAGTGCTAGGGGGCGGGGTCGGAGGCTGCCAGATGTGAAACCAACAGAGCGGCAGACTCTAGCTGGAAGGCGAATTCCACCGCCTTTGACAGCGGCAGGTCATCTGGGGACATGAGCAGCCTCTCCCGCAACTTGGGATCAGTTGTGTGCTCTGCTAGCTGGTCCCGAATCATCTCATCCTCTAAATATGCAAATTTGCAGAGGCTAGCCAAACAGCGGAGATCGGCGATGTAATGCTGGACAGACTCACCCGGCTGTTGGCGGCGCCGTCGGAAAATAATCCGCCGGACGATGACACTCTGTGGAGCAGCGAAATGTCCGGTGAGTAAGGTGACACAGTCCGCATATGTCTGCGCAGGTCCGAGAGTACGGAAGATCCGTTGTCCTTCGCTCCCCAGGCTGTGGATCAGTATGGCTCGGCGCCTAGCGTCACTAGCATCGGTTAGCCCGGCAGCCGTAATAAACGTCTCGAACGAGTCGTGCCAGCGGGACCACGGGATCGGCGGCTCCCCAGGCAGAGCGAGGAACGAGGGCAACGGTGAAAAAGGAAGCTCCATCCTTGTCGCCAATGTTATGTCCACAAATATACGGACACTGTTGTGTGCTCACGGTACTTTATTTCAACATGCACTCGTAGCATAACAAACCGTGCGTCTCAGAGTAATGTCGTCATGCCTTCGCGACTCACGACATTACAGCTGTAGACCGTATGGTACAGCGCCACCTACCACAGTCTACCAATCATTGCAGTCAATAGAGTCTCAGCTGCGGAGCAACCACGGGTTGCCAGTTACGTCAGAAAACGAAACCTAAAAGACCTCGGTATTTTGAATTTGAATGTAGTAATCATTTTTGGCCACATTCTTACATATGGCAACTTTAAATATGTGTGATGGTTGCAGTTTCCTATTGGCATTAAATACTATTTTTAACAGAGTGAAGGTATTGTGATTTGAGACGCGGAGGCTCAGCTGTGCACTGTTAAAATGGGTGGAGACTTAAACAGGAAAGGGACAGGGACATCAGAATCAGAATCAGAATCAGAATCAGAATACTTTATTAATCCCCGTGGGGAAATTGTTTTTGTTCCAGATGCTCTGTGCAAAGTAAGAAGAAGAAATACAGCATGCGGAAACAAGAGCTAGATATACAGATGTAAATAAAATAAATAAAATATGTAAATAAAATAAAATAAAATAAAATAAAATAAGATAAAATAAGACAGTGAAAATAGACAGTAAGCTAAATGAAATAAAATCATCACTACAGATAACTTTTTTTTTTTACTTCACTAGAGTTTGCAAAAACATTACAAGGCAAGAAAACAAGCCTGGTGCGTAAAGACGTAAATGACGCTGTTAACCACACAGGTCAACGTATTCTCATGAAGTGGGTACTTTTCGTGGCTGATAAGTGACAACGCATGCAGAACAGTGACTTTGATGCAAATATTTTCGCTTAGCTATGGCCCGCCCCCAAAAATGCTTGTGCCGTACATAACGTAGCCTACGTCGATGTAGCCGTTCAACAGTTGTGGACATTTTTGAAAGTGCTGGATCGCCGGCTATTAATATTCAATAAAACCATTAAAATTTTGGACGACAGACTATACTATGACTTTTTTGACTTTAGTGTGGTCAGTTTGTGTCACTGAGGTTAATCAAAATGAAGGATTTTTAAAGCCCAAGTCACAACTATACACATTTGAACTCACGGATGGAGGCAGCAGTGGATCAACAACTCCTGTGTCTCACCCTAACCCCTGTGATGTAAAATCACTGGTTTTCTCTATGGGGTTTGGTGCAAGTCCAATAATATGGGTTTTCTATTGTAAAGGCTTTTTTGAAATTGAATAATCAGGAATCAGATTCCGTGTCTGCGCTGCAATATAATTTTAGATTTTAAATAAAAATATAAGCATAAAAACATTGTGACGCAACATTTTGAGTGGAATTTTTAATTTTTAATTTTATGAATTTGAATTTTATCAAATGTCTTCTACCACAAGTGTGTTTTCATAGTTTTTTAATTATGTATTTCAGTAATTGGCTGATTAACCTTGCAACAGAGTCAAACGACTACATGTCCCGTGATGCTTTGCTCCCTCGGCGACGCCTCCACCGTTGAAGAACAATATCGCAAGGTTGAGTTGCGACGCCTCGAGTAAAGACAAAACCGTTTCTCTAATATCACTTGTCGTCACTCCCGGTGTGTATGTGTCCTTAAAAGCTAGGCTAGTTGTTTTGGTATTACTTTAAGGCCGAGATAAGTAAAATATCAATTTAAGAAAACTACACAGGGAAGTCGCTTGTTCCGGTGACGTCATTGGCCGAACCTTGACTCATTGAGTGCGTCCGCTCCTTACGAGTTTTTCCCGCGCGCTGTACAACAACACTCAGAACCTGAAGCAGTGCTAGCAAACACACAGTAAAACCACGTTTATCCCGGTACCGGATACGTTACTGCGCGGTGAGGTTATGCCGTCCTCAGATTATGACTCGGCGTGTCTGCCGGATTTACTGCCGCTCTACTACCGGCGGTTGTTTCCCTTTTCTCAGTATCACCGCTGGTTGAACTACGGAGGAGGTGAGTGTCACTCACTACACAGGACAGTGAACAAAAATAAAACGTGCTAGCTAAAGTTCGAAATACGTAGATTTTTAGTTAAAATCTGTTATACAACTGCGGTTGTTCTGTTCACCTGTTGACAACCATTCGCCGGTTTATTAGGTACACCTAGCTAAAATGTATGCCTTCTTCAATAGTCTTCAGTAGATTAAGTGAGATTAACAGTGTTTATGCGTACGGTAAGAAAACCTGTTTCTCTGTGCAATGAAATAATTTCTTTGCTGTCTTCACGAATCTTCCAGCTAACAAAAGTCAAAAGAAATAGATAAATATTAAGAATAATAATTACAGAATATCACACATTAAGGACAGTTGACAGCATGTAAAAACAATACAATAACATCTGATATTTACAATGTAATAGAAATATAACACTGAAATGTACTGTGCAGATGAAAACAGTTTCATGAGGTAGTCCATGATTATGACTAGTTGAAAATAGAGCTGATTATTATTATTAATCGATTAATCGATTATTGTCATAATCGATTAATCTGTCGATTATTTTCTAGATGAATCGATTGGTCCATAAAATGTCAAAAAATTTTAAAAAACGTTGACCAGTGGTTGTTAAAGCTGGAAATTATGATGTTCTTGTTTTGTTCACAAACCAAATTGATTCAGTTTGAATGATTTCTTTATGTGGAGCAAAGAAACCAAGAAAATATTCACATTCAAGAAGCTAAAACAATCAGAAATCTAGTTTTAATCATGAAAAAAGCTTCGAACCGATTATCAAAATAGTTGACGATTCATTTAGTAATCGATTTAATAATCGGTTCATCGATTAATCGTTTCAGCTCTAGTTGAAAATAGTTTCAGCAATACTTTTGACATTATAACCTCCATCAGGGGAGGATTTCTCGCAGATAATGTCGACTCATATGTACTTGTTTTGTTTTTCCATATTCACAGTGCAGAAGAACTACTTTCAGAATCGGGAGTTCTCCTTCACGCTCAAAGATGACATCTACGTGCGCTATCAGTCGTTCAGCACGCAGAGTGAACTGGAGAAGGAAATGCAGAAGATGAACCCGTACAAGATTGATATTGGAGCAGTATACACTCACAGGGTAAGAGTCCACGTTCCTGTAGTTAACACTCCTGCAGTACATTAATCTGTGTCACTAACACGGAGATGTTTCTCAACTGTCTGACGCACCACAGCCGAGTCAACACAACACGGTGAAGTCGGGAAGCTTCCAGGCACTGGAGAAGGAGCTGGTGTTTGATATTGATATGACAGATTATGATGATGTCAGAAGCTGTTGCAGGTAACTTGATCATATGGATTATTTCTGCTGGCTGTTGAATGAGTGACTATATTCATTCAACATATTAACAAGGTACGAATTCTACTTTTAGTGCTGCAGACATTTGCTCCAAGTGCTGGCCCCTGATGACCATTGCTGTTCGTGTCTTGGATCGAGCTCTTCGAGGTTCGTTTGTCACCGACTTTGTGTCAACTGTCTATTTGTTTTTTGGCAAAATTAGCATCAAGCTTTTTCTTTCTTTTTCTTATGTGATGTTCCAGAGGACTTTGGGTTCCAGCACCTGCTGTGGGTTTATTCGGGCAGAAGAGGAGTGCATTGCTGGGTGTGTGATGAAGCTGCCAGGAAGCTCTCTGTTGCTGCACGCTCTGCCGTCGCAGAATACCTGAGCCTGGTGAAGGTAACATTATTTTTATTAGCTAATATTACATCGTTAGGGCAGTTTGGTTTAGAAGCAACTGGGTCTCTGTCTTTATCATTCATCACTGTGTTGGTTTGTGTCTCTGGGGTAAGTCAGGCTACAGCTTGACCAATTAATCATGTGTGATTTATGTCAAAATATTCCAAATAAAAGCACCAGCTTAACTAATTTAATAGAAGAATAGGTTTCTTTTTTTGTAAAGTATTATACCTGCACAGCTCCAGATTACTTTTAATTAAGGCATTGCTGATTTTCAGGGTGGGGATGAGACGGTGAAGAAAGTTGTGCTGACAGATCCTCTACATCCTTTTATCACGTAAGAGTCTGGTAATTTTCTGTGTGAACCGTTTGTTTGTGGTTTGTTTTTTATGTTTATAGTGTTTAATTAATATTCAACCTGAAGTTCAGGACTGAATGTACCCCATGCTCAGACTGGGGTCTTAGAAACAAATACAAAAACCACATTTGTAGGTGGTTTGGGTGAAGAACATGGTCACATTGTTTTGCATGTGTGAATGCACCAAGCTCCCATGATGCATCCTCAGCTGATGTCCTTTAACAGCAACTTTACACTTCTCAGCACACATACATTGATTTATTTGTAGTGTCTGCCTATATATGAACACTGATCACCACATAATTTCTGTATTCCTTATGGTTAAAATCTTATTTCATGTTGCAGCAGCATGAATAGTGCTTGGATACACTCAGGTCCTACTTAGAGCTGAAACAATGAAACGATTATTAATCGAATAATAATTAATCGTCAACTATTTTGATAATCGATTAATCGGTTTGAAGCTTTTTTCATTACTAAAATAAGATTTCCGTTTGTTTTAGCTTCTTAAAGGTGCATTATTTAATAAATCTAAAGCAACTGGCCATAAAATCCTCCTAATATGTCACAGAGACTCAGGAATAATGTTCATATAACAAACTGAACTCACCAACAACAACAGTACAGCAAAATATTGCATTAAAAAAAATTGCAGACTGCAAATTATGTTTATGTTTTGAAATCATGTTTTGGCATGTGGCGCCACTTACCACCGTCTACCACTCATTGCAGTCAGTAGAGTCTCAGCTGCCGAGCAACCACGGGTTAGCAGTTATGTCAAAAAACGAAACCTAAAAGACCTCGATATTTGGAATTTCAATGTAGTAACCGTTTTTGGCCACATTCTTACATATGGCACCTTTAAATGTGAATATTTTCTTTGTTTCTTTGCCCCACATAACAAAGAAATCATTGAAACTTAATCATTTTGGTTTGTGGACAAAGTAAAACATTCGAGAACATCGTTTCCAGGTTATTTTTTACCGCGGTACACGATTTAATTCCGGGTGTAAACAGGTGAACTTAGTGGTGTGAGATTGGATCCTGCATGACAGATGTTAATGCTCTGTACCATGTCGACAGGGAGTCTCTGAAAGAGGTGGAGAAATACTTTCCACAGTATGCACTTCAGGATCAGGAGATACTGACCCGCAAAGAATCCATCAACAAAGTTCTGGCGCTCGTGCCTGAAGATATCCTTTTTTTTTGCCAGTTTCATAATTCAGTCACATTCAGGAGAAAATGCTGTTTTGGTACAATGCTACCTTGACTCAGGTCTTACATGTTAGAAATGAGTTACTGCGGGACTTCCAAAATGAGAGGAATCCAGAGAATCGTTGGGAACTGGTTACTGATCAAGCCAGCAAGAAACAGGTTAGTAATGACGGGTGTTTTTCACAATAGTGTTGTTTGTTTTTTTTGCACATTACAAAAAAAACTCAGTGATACCATCCCTCTCCCTCCAGTCCACTGCCAAGAAAGGACACTACTTTGAGAAAGAAATCATGCTTCAGTATTGCTACCCAAGGCTCGACGTAAACGTCAGTAAAGGTGTGAACCATTTGCTGAAGAGCCCGTTCAGTGTCCACCCCAAAACAGGTGAGTACAGGTGTGAATAGATTCATGGAATCTGTCCCTGAACTGAGTCTCAAGGTGACTTTTCAAATGTCAACTCTGTCCAGGACGGATCTCTGTTCCCATGGACATCAAAGAGTTGGATACGTTTGATCCTTTTGCTGTGCCCACAATCAGGTAAGTGATCATTTATCTCCGAGTGCTCAGTTGGGTGATGTGTTTATAAATTGATGCTGTAATTTTTTTTTTTTGTAGCCTTATCTGTGAGGAGCTGGATCGGCCCAGAGCAGGAGAGGAGGAGCTGGAGGACGTGAAGGAGAACGACAAGGATGCGACAGAGAGACGAAAGATCAGAGGTGAAATTCTCATATCTGGTTTTAGTCTTGTATCACAGACAGCTTAACATGTGTTATTTACACACACAGCACTTAAATATTTAGTATGAAACCTACTTGGTTTGGAGTATAAGAGTATCCTTTAGGAGTAGTTCTCAGGGAATCGGGTGATTAATCACATGATCAGGAACAGGAAGAAAACTTGGTCCATTTCCTTAATTCATTACAACAATATTTCCAGTATAAATGTACACTATAATTTATTTGATTAGTAAATTGATCTTCAACTATTTCGGTAAAATATTAAACTACTACTAAACTATAGGAGAGCTTCAACTAACGATTATTTTCATTATCAATTAATCTGGCAACTATTTTCCTTGATTAATCAAATAAACAAGAACATTTTAATTATATATATTTATATAGATTAATTGATAATGAAAATAATTGTTAGTTGAAGCTCTCCTATAATTTAGTAGTAGTTTGATATTTTATATGAAATTGGAAACAAAAAGCCGATTGAAAAGAGATAAAATATAGCATGAAGAATTTAGACAAAACCTAATAATAAAGATGCAAAGTAATGGTAATATTCCTTGAGATATGATATTGGTAAAACAAAATCAGTGTCCGCTTTATTCTTGTTGTTGGAGAATGTTAAATACAAAAAGAGGATTAAAGATATATGTACTTTATACAGAAAATAGTGGACAAAAAGGAATAAAATTACACGTTTTGAGTTGCTGTACATTAGGCATTCATTTTACTTATACTAGGCCTCAGACCCAAACAAACCAAGTTATGGGTTATTACTTAAGTATATTTTAACTTTAAAATGTCACTTTCAGTTGTGAATATTTCAGCTTTACTTTTTTACAGATTACAAAAGAACCAGCCTGGCAAAGTACGTGAAAGTGTTTGATCGGTTTGTGGATGGACTTGCTTCTTCATGGAAAGGAGAACTTCTCCGAAAGAGTGGTGAGTTTTCAAATTAAATCAAAGACTTACTCTTTTTAGAATGTTGTGCTTTATTGTTTCATCAACTATCTTTTCTCTCTTTTTTTGTCTTTTAGATCTGGAGAAAGAATTCTGAACTTGGTCCACATCCAGGAAGTGAAGTACTTCTGTGGTGGGATTGTTAGTAGTTCTCTGCTGTTCACTGTCCTACGTTGTGTTATTTCCATTTTTCTGTGGAATTTCCACTTCAACTCAGCTCTTAATGTGGACTGTTTGTAATTAAAAAAATTCTATTTTCTGTCTCCATTTTGCTGTTGTAGTTATTTCTGAAAATAAATTTGATGTTCCTGATCTTTGTATTCAGTTAATGTTGATGCAGATTTATTTTATCCAAGATAATCTTAATAAAGCCTCCTCATACCTACTGTATAATGTATTTGCTCTGGACTGATTCATTTGAGTTGTAAATGTGGGGCTTTTTTACTTGGAAAAATCCAAGTCAATCACCACCAGAGACTTCACACCACTTAATGGTCAGCTCTCTGAGACGACTCCAAGAACGTAAATGCAGAAAGACATTACTGTATTCTAACCTGTCTAAATATGACCAAAGACCAAATAAATCATCAAATCAAACTCACTTTACCAGAATTAATGACTTGACAGAATATAATACTAAAAGTATTGCAAGCAATATTTTTCTAATAATAGTAATAATAAGACATTAGATTCTTATTACCAAATGAGGATTGGTTGGTGTGCTATTATAGTTGTCCACGTTATTTACTAATTTTCGAATTATTTGTCTGCTTTTGATATGTATATAGACTTATTCTGCATCTTTTGTGAAATATAAGATAAGATAAGATAAGAAGTCCTTTATTCGTCCCGCAGTGGGGAAATTTCCAGTGTTACAGCAGCAAGACGATAAGGATAATAAATAATAAACATGCATTACCAAAAAGAAATAGAATCTATAAAGTACAATATATAAAGATATTAACACTGACTATAAAAATAGGTTTAAAAATAGAATGTAGAATGTACATTACAACCGGTCTGCAGAATATACACAGTATGCACATGGTATTTATAGTGTAAGGAAACAAGGCTGAGCTATTAAATAAGGATATTAAATAAGGATATTGCACTGATGAGAAAACTACAGTATAAAAAATTTGACAGTATGAAAAATGACAATATATTGCACTTAAAAAATTTACATTATGAAAAAATATATACAGTATATTACACCAATGAAAATTAACAGTATATTGCACATGGAGAGTGGAGTGTGTGTGTGTGTGTGTGTGTGTGTGTGTGTGTGTGTGTGTGTGTGTGTGTGTGTGTGTGTGTGTGTGTGTGTGTGTGTGTGTGTGGGGTCTACTTAGAGCAGTACTTGTTGTACAGTCTAACAGCTGCAGGGAGGAACGACCTGCGATAACGCTCCTTCAGACATTTTGGATGTTTTAGTCTGTGACTGAAGGAGCTGCCCAGTGCTGCGATGGTGTTCTGCAGGGGGTGGGAGAGATTGTCCATCAGAGATGATAGCTTGGTAGCCATTCTCCTCTCTCCCACCACCTCCACTGGTTCCAGGGGACATCCAAGGACAGAGCTGGCTTTCTTAATCAGCCTGTCCAGCCTCTTCCTGTCTGCGGCTGTGATGCCACTGCCCCAGCAGACCACTGCGTAAAAAATGGCTGATGCCACTACTGAGTCGTAGAAGGTCTTCAGGAGTTCTCCCTGAACTCCAAAAGACCTTAGTTTCCTCAACAGGTAGAGTCTGCTCTGACCCTTCCTGTAGAGCGCAGCAGCATGATCAGACCAGTCCATTTTATTGTTAAGGTGAACACCCAGGTATTTGTAAGATGTCACCATCTCTATGTCCTTTTCCTGGATGCACACCGGCGATGGAGGAGAGTGTCGTCTTCTGCGGAAATCCACCACCAGCTCCTTAGTTTTCCCCGTGTTGAGCTGGAGGTGGTTCCGCAGGGACCAGTCCACAAAATCCTGAACAAGTTCTCTGTACTCTCTGTCGTCATCGTCTGTGATGAGGCCGACAATGGCAGAGTCGTCAGAGAACTTCTGCAGGTGACAAACCTTTCTTAATATGACATACTAAATAAATCATCAAATCAAATTCTGACTTAACCAGAATTAAAGTGCAGTGACTTTGTACACATACCAGTTACAGGTATGGGTCTTTTTCACAGTACGTATGTGCAGCGTGAATAAAACATGTATGTACATGTGTGTAACTGTGTCTGTGTCCTTTTAATATTTTTACATTTGGTTATAGTGGAACTGCTACAGCTGACTGATGGGCTAGCCTGTCAATCATTCCACTGGTGCCAGCTGCAACTTATCAGTTGGTGTAGTCATCTACAAACCTGTCACCTGATCAAACCTATTGAAGAATAAGTTCAAGTCGTTAGCCCACCTCTGGTCCCCTACAGTCTGGGAGTCCAGCTTCTTGTGGCCGGAGATGGTTTTCAGGCCTCTCCAGACTCCGCTGACATCTCTCTGCTGCAGCTGCTCCTCCATCTTCTACCTGTTAAATCACTACCTGTTATTCCAGGTAATTGCCCCCTGCTCATTTGAGTTTGACACCCCTGTGTTATTGTATTAAACTTTTAAAGGTGCATTATGTAATAAATCTAAAGCAACTGGCCATAAAATTCTCCTAATATGTCACAGAGACTCAGGAATAATGTTCATATAACAAACTGAACTCACCAATAACAACAGTACAGCCAAAATATTTGCATTAAAAAAAATATTTTGCAGACTGCAAATCATGTTTACGTTTTGAAATCATGTTTTGTCATGTGGCGCCACCTACCGCCATCTACCAATCATTGCAGTCAGTAGAGTCTCAGCTGCCGAGCAACCACGGGTTGACAGCAGTTACGTCAGAAAACAAAACCTGAAAGACCTCGGTATTTTGAATTTGAATGTAGTTACCTTTTTTCCACATTCTTACATATGGCACCAGGTTTGCCTTTAACTGTTGGTGTTATGGACCTGTATTTGTATCTGTAAATATAGACGTTAAATAGATGTTATATCACTCCAGATGTGAAAGAAAGGCAGAATGTATTTTTTTTCATTTGTTCATGCCTTTGTGGCTTGAATTTGGTTACATTGCTATTTAAACAAGATAATTGTAAAAAAAAAAAAGAACAGTGCATTTGTACGTAACGTTTACTGTTAAAAACGTCTAAATGGAGCACACAGTTTGTAAACCCTTGTTCTACATAAATAAAAAAAACAAAACTATTAATGTTAAGGTCAACAAAGTAATTCTGGATGATTTATAGAATTCATAGTCAAAGAAAACCACATATTTGTGGCCAAAATAAACGCGAGTCCAAAATAACCCGGAAGAAGAACGTGCCGCTGTAAACCGGATATTACCGTGAAACCGGGGTTAGGAATTCTCTCTCACAGCCATCTTGGATATAACGTCCTGAGTCGGTGAGTGTGTCTGCTGATAATCCAACATCATCCAGCCGTTTTTATCTCATCTTTGTGCGTGACAGAGGTTTCATTGAGTCCATGAAAGTCCTGTTAACAGACTGGTTCACTAATTTTTGTTTTATCGTCTCCTTGCTCGCTGATTTATGCGCCATTGTTTCATCGATTCCCAGCTCAAAATGGGCGAACATGGTGACTAACAGTTAACACCAGCGGGCCGTCAGGGCCGGGTAAAAACGTGACGTTTGTCGGCGTGACAGCGAGCTGGTCGTTTAAAGCGGTTCAGATTATGTGAAGAAATTGTGACGGGGTTTATTATTGTGCTTAGCTCCGTCTCTGTGGCGGCTAACACTGGCAGTTAGCTTAGCATCTGCAGTATCATCGTACGGCGCTCGTAAGCTAAAGCATGGTTATGACAAGTGCAGCTCATTCACGGTCTGAACTCGTTTCAACATTTTACTAATAAGTTATAATACATCGTTGGCGGAGCTAAACTCGAATACGCAGGTTTCACCTGACTGAATTTGTTTCACCGTGTTATTATAAGGCAGCCACTGTTACCCTCGTGAACATGCTAATTTTGATCAAAAAACTAATGTACAGTAAATCATAAACCCAGCTATTGTTCATATTTGGGAAGTTTGAATATGTTTTTGTTCTCTCATAAGCCTCATTCAGTCATCTTCGTCTATAAAAATGTTTGTTTCCTATTGTAAGTAGTTGAATAACAATGACATTTGGTGAGAATCAGTTGAGAGGCAACACCTACATCAATATGTAACATCATATATAATTGATCAACATGTTTGTACTCACACTCTTTTCATCGATTGTTCTCACTAGCAACCATGCCCGGTGAAGCCACAGAAACGGTCCCAGTCACCGAGCAGGAGATGCAGCAGCCTCAAGTGGAGACTGGTATGTATATTTTAGCTTTACTTGCTTGCAGTACTGTAATCAAAGGGGTCCTTGAGCTCTAAATGTGTGTGATATTGGTCTACAAATATGCCCGTGGAAGGTAAAGATCAAATTTCGATGCCTGGATCATTATTTGGTGCAAGGCTTTGACCCAGCTGGTTGGACGTTGAGCTGACCGAACAGGTGATGGGTTGTTTTTTTTGCCTGTCACCGGCCATGTGTTGTAACATAGGGTTTTTCACCAAGGAATTTCCTGTGGCAATGTTGCTTAGCACGCTTAAAAAGAGTTTTCCAGGACCCCTTTTTTTATTTTTGGAACTCACAATGGAGTGTCGTGTCTTACACTGACAACTGGATTTAGCACACAATGCATGGTGTTCAGCGTGGTGTTCTGTGCACAATAAATGACTTGAAAACCCTGTGTTTTGCAGATTGCAAATATCATTGTATGTTAAAGTGCTGATTTTCCTACTTAGCATTTATTGATTTTTAATCTGATTTTAAAAACTTGTTTTTATAACCACGTGTTGAGGGTAATACTTACTTTAGCAAATGGTTTATTAGTTTGTAGTGCTGCTCACTTAATGTAAAGTAGGATCTATGGTATTTTTACACAGTGAATTTTTCTTTTACACATTTTGGTTAGAGACACTTTTCTGGATTTGATAAGTTTGTCAGACAAGGTGTTGGAAGTATAACATTTGCATTAATAACATTAAATCACTAAAGTTCACAATCATGCATGTGCTTGAAATGTGTGAGTTGCATATTTACAGGGTTTTCTTGTAGAACTGGTCTGTAAATGGGTGGAGGAGGTCTTGCTCGGGGGGAGGGGGTGGGGGTAGATGACTATACCAACTGATAAGTTGCAGCTGGCACCAGTGGAATGATTGACAGGCTAGCCCATCAGTCAGCTGTAGCAGTTCCACTATAACCAAATGTAAAAATATTAAAAGGACACAGACACAGTTACACACATGTACATACATGTTTTATTCACGCTGCACATACGTACTGTGAAAAAGACCCATACCTGTAACTGGTATGTGTACAAAGTCACTGCACTTTAATTCTGGTTAAGTCAGAATTTGATTTGATGATTTATTTAGTATGTCATATTAAGAAAGGTTTGGATACAGCAATATTTTTTCTTGGAGTCATCTCCCACATCTGACCATTAAGTAGCTTACAGTTTCATGTGTTTACTAGTTGTGGGGTTTTGATTAACTTGGATTTTTCTACGAGAAACTGGATCATGAAAAATTTACAGTACAAATTAATCGAAGGCCTTAATGAAGATTGTCCTGGACTGTAAATTGATGGTGTGTGGTTCTAATCTCACGTTTGGACACTGCATGGATGGACACTTTCTCTGTACCTGAACCCACCTTTCTTTTTTCCACTGGTAAAGTCAAAAGCCACTTTACCCACAAACTCATTTTGTTTTGGGTGTGAAGCACTTTTCTTTTTTTAAACTCACTTTGTTGTGATGAGCTTTAAGCATTTATGAACTTTGAACTCCCCAAACAACTTCTGCAATTTCCCTTTCCTGTTAATCCAGTTGTACCTCCATCAGCTACAGAAGTGTTGGCTACTGCTCCTCAGAAAGATGTTCCTATTGTGAACAAAGAAATCTTATTGGAGAATCCTTCAGAAACTCCTGTTTCTGCTCCAGAAATAAGTTCCCCACAAGAAACAAGCATTGATCAAGCAAATGGTGTAGCTGCAACTCAAGAAATTGCGAAGCAAACAGTAGAGCATGTCTTGGAAGACATGGCTGTTTCACAGCCAGGGACAGCTGCTGATGTAGCAGGGGGTTCGGGTGGACTGCAAGATACTGAAGAGACCGTGCCTCCAGTCGAGGCTCCAGACAAAGAGATTGAAAGCCAGGAGTCGGTGGCTGCTGCAGAGGTATTGTCTGGCGAAGATGTTAAGCTGAGTTCTGCTGAAGCAAAGCTCTCTAAAGAGGAATCAGGAACAGTGGCAGAAAAAAATCTTGATGATCCCAGACCATCCGTTTCTGATGTCTGTGCAAATGGTGAAGATGGAAAGATTGCAGAAGAGGGGCCAATTAACCTTTGCTTGAAAGTGGCTCAAGATGAAGAACAGTCTGGTGATGCGAGCATCGGTGTGGCAACCCAAGAAGAAAATCTTGACAAGAAAGAGCCTGTTATACTTCTTTCCAAGGCCATTCAGTCTAAGGGGACCTCCAAGGGTCAAGGCCCACCTATTTCCACTCACCATCTGTCAGGTTGGTTTCAGCAGCGGATCGTTATTTCCCCAGCGCTTTATATTGTATCTGAATGCCCCACTGTTATCATGTTTTGCAAGTGGTGACGTTTTTTTGGAGTCTTTTGGTCAGGACATTTCCGATGTCTTGACATTGTCTGCTTAAAGTCCTGTAATCTTATCTAACAGGGACATTAATTTTCATGAAGCTGTTTCATCACCACCAACTATTATTGGATAACATAACTAAAAGGTTCATCATAAAAGCTTAGATGTGCCCAAGTATCATATTGCGTTACTGATCCTGTATTCATAGCATTTTGTTCTATGGTGTTATACGTTTCATTGTAAGTGCATCCAGAGTAGATGTGGAATGTTTTTTGTGTGGAAATATGCAGTATGTACTGTGTATTTTGAGTGACAATTTGCATCAAATGGGAAGGTCCTTTTTCTAACACTAAGATAGATTTCTGCATCTTGGGTTGTGATAATTTAACCCGCATGAGTAAGACTTACCTTAAAGAAGTTTTAAAGAATCTATCCATTTCTATTCAGCTACACCTCCCCAGGCAGCTTCTGGCCCTGCTAAGCCGAAAGGCAAAGATGCCAAGAGTGTGCAGGGTTCCTCTGCCCCAAAGGCTGTCCCTGGCAGAAGAAAACGCTCTTCTTTGTCTGCCTCTTCTGCCTCTCCCACCTCACCAAAATGTACTCCCTCTACCCCCATCTCCCCTGTGACCTCTCCTCTAGCTTCCTCACCTGCTAGTTCTGCTAACCGCTCTGCCCCAAAAGTTGTAAAGGTGGGCAAACAAGGAAAAGTTAAGAAAGCAGAGGCATTTGTGCCTGCCACTGAAGAAGGCAAGGCCACAGCACCAAATATAGCTGAGACTAAGAAACCCTTACCAGCTGCAGCAAAGGTTGAAGCAGCACCAGCTGCTTTTAAAGTTACCTCAAAGCCTGCTGTAGCAGCACCACTTTCATTTTCAGATACTGTTGCTGTTAGTCCTCCTAAACCATTTGAATTTAAAGCAGCTTCATTAAAAATTGTTGACGATGACCTCCCCCCACTTATCCCACCCGAGAAGCCTCTTAAAATGTCCTCTGAGGCTGATAAACCAGCTCCTACTGAAGCTGCTAAATCAGCTGCAGTTCAGATGGCACCCCCAAGCAAACCTGCTTCAGTTGAGGCTAAACCAGCTGCTAAGGACAAACCAACTCCTGCCAAAGCTCCTAAACCTGTTGCTGAGGCCAAACCTGCTCCTGTCCAAGCTGCCAAGCCCATGCCAGAGGCCAAACCTGCTCCTGTTCAGGCTGCCAAGCCGACAGAAGAGGCCAAACCTGCGCCTGTTCAGGCTGCCAAGCCTGCCGTGGAGGCTAAAGCTGCGCATGTTAAATCTGCTAAGCCTGCCGCAGAGGTTAAAGCTGCTCCCGCTAAGCCTGCAGCAGAGGTCAAAGCTGCTCCCGCTAAGCCTGCAGCAGAGGTCAAAGCTGCTCCCGTTCAGGCCGCTAAGCCTGCAGCAGAGGTTAAAGCTGCTCCCGTTCAGGCCGCTAAGCCTGCCGTAGAGGTTAAAGCTGCTCCCGTACAGGCCGCTAAGCCTGCCGCAGAGGTTAAAGCTGCTCCCGTTGAGGCCGCTAAGCCTGCCGCAGAGGTCAAAGCTGCTCCCGTTCAGGCCGCTAAGCCTGCAGCAGAGGTTAAAGCTGCTCCCGTTCAGGCCGCTAAGCCTGCCGCAGAGGTAAAAGCTGCTCCCGTTCAGGCCGCTAAGCCTGCCGCAGAGGTAAAAACTGCTCACGTTCAGGCCGCTAAGCCTGCCGCAGAGGTAAAAGCTGCTCCCGTTCAGGCCGCTAAGCCTGCCGCAGAGGTAATAGCTGCTCCCGTTCAGGCTGCTAAGCCTGCAGCAGAGGTTAAAGCTGCTCCCGTTCAGGCCGCTAAGCCTGCTGCAGAGGTAAAAGCTGCTCCCGTTCAGGCCGCTAAGCCTGCTGCAGAGGTAAAAGCTGCTCCCGTTCAGGCCGCCAAGCCTGCTGCAGAGGTAAAAGCTGCTCCCGTTAAGGCCGTTAAGCCTGCAGCAGAGGTTAAAGCTGCTCCCGTTCAGGCCGCTAAGCCTGCTGCAGAGGTCAAAGCTGCTCCTGTACAGGCCGCTAAGCCTGCAGCAGAGGTTAAAGCTGCTCCCGTTCAGGCCGCTAAGCCTGCTGCAGTGGTCAAAGCTGCTCCCGTTCAGGCAGCTAAGCCTGCCGCAGAAGTTAAAGCTGCTCCCGTTCAGGCCGATAAGCCTGCCGCAGAGGCTAAAGCTGTGCCCGTTAAAGCCGCCAAGCCCACCGCAGAGGCTGAAGCTGCTCCCGTTCAGGCTGCTAAGGCCACCGTAGAAGCTAAAGCTGCTCCCATTCAGGCCACTAAGCCCACCGTAGAGGCCAAACATGCCCCTGTTCACGCCGCCAAACCCGCTGCAGAGGCTAAAGTTGCCCCTGGTAAAGCAGCTAAGCCCCCCACAGAGGCTAAAGCTGCCCCCGTTAAAGCCACAGAGACTGAAGCTACCCCTGTTAAAGCCCCCAAGCCGACTGCAGAGGCTAAAACTGCTCCAGTTCAGGCTGGTAAGCCCACTAAATCTAAGGAGGTTCCAAAACAAGTTAAGGAAAAAGCTGCTGTCCAGCCTGCTGCAGAAACTGAACCAGCTGTTACTGAGGTTTCCAAGTCTGCCCCTGTGAAGGGTGAAAAGTCAGCACCTGAGGCCAAATTGCCCGAGGTCAAGGCTGCACCTGCAGAGGTTGCTGTGCCGGCCAAACCAGCAACTGAACCTGCTCAGGTTCAGCCTACTGTCCCTGCCCCAGCTCCCCGTAAACTGACATTTGCAGAGGCTGTTGCAAAACCTGCTCCCATTAGAACTGAGGTGATCAATCCAACTCTTTCTGAGCCCATTTCATCACCCAAACCTGCACCCATACCAGCAAAAGTGGAACCTGTGATCAACAATGAGGGTATTTTCTTCTTTCTCTCTTTCTGTGCAATCTATTTTTTTTCCAACTGTCACTGCAACCTGGGAACTGCTGAGATTATAAAATGGACTCTGTATTTGACTGAGATTCTACTTGGTTGATTACACGAAGGCTTGATTTGGAAACACCAGTTCTGTATTTGCATACTGCCATAGTCTTGTGTACATTAAGAAATAATGTGACATGTCTGCAACTTTTTAATTTGTGAAAATGTTTTGTTGCACTGGTAAATATGGTTTAAGTTTGGAGGGGAAATCACATCGGAAGTACACCTTATGTTGGAGTTTGTGGTTAAAAAGCTCTAATCTTCAGGACTCTTAAGATTAGAGATGAAGAAGATGCAGATACTCTTTCTTTTTATTCCCTGTGAATGATGCAGCTTACTTGCAGTACAACATTAAGGTCTACATCTCTGTAAATGCCTTGAAACTAAATTTGGTCTCCTTTTGGTGGTTTCTGTAGGATCTGGCACTGAGTCGGACAGCGATGACTCGGTCCCTGACCTGGAGGAACAGGACTCTGCACAGACCCAGACACAGCAAGCTCAGGTGAGTGTTCTGTTTGGTTTTTAATATTTTGCTTGCTTGTGCCTAAATGTGCATAAAGCATCTACTGGTTATGATTTGGAGCAGCTGCTGTAGGTCTGTGACTCTTCTATGATTATTTACAGTGACTTTCGTTCTTCTGAGTATACTGAAGCCAACCTTTCTGTCCTGAGAAGAGAAAATGTTCAAACCATTGATGAGCAGATATTTTTAGGTCCACATTTAATCATGGAATTTAATGTTGCTCTCCCACAGCTTGCAGCAGCTGCTGAGCTCGACGAGGAACCTGTCAGCAAAGCCAAACAGAGCCGCAGTGAAAAGAAAGCACGAAAGGTAACATCCTGATTCAATTACTTTTAAGTTACAACTGTATTTTTATGGTTTCATTGTAATCGCTAAAATAACAATTTGACACTTTTTAAAGATGCACTCTTTTTCTCACAGGCAATGTCAAAGCTTGGTCTCAGGCAGGTAACGGGAGTCACCAGGGTCACAATCCGCAAATCAAAGAACATCTTATTTGTCATTACTAAACCAGACGTCTACAAGAGCCCTGCATCAGACACATACATCGTCTTTGGTGAAGCTAAGGTATGCTACATGTGACGTTGCAATCTACTTCTGTGCTTTCTTTTTCGATTTCTACTTGATGGCAGGTTACAAAGGATACAATTTGTTGTTTCATTCATCCTGCCATATTCATACATTTCTAACAAAAATATAAATTTTAACTGTGAAGTATATGTAATGTGTCCCTCCTTAATGAAAGATACTTGAATCTGAATGTGTGAAATTGTCCTCAGTAAAAATGTTTTTTTTGTAATGAATTTTGCTCTCCGTCTTGCACTCCAGATTGAAGATCTTTCCCAGCAAGCCCAGCTGGCCGCCGCAGAAAAATTCAAGGTACAGGGAGAAGCTGTATCAAACATCCAGGAAAACACACAGACGCCAACAGTACAGGAGGAAAGCGAAGAAGAGGAGGTTAGAGATGGTTTTGTTCGAATTTGGTTAAACACTTATGGGTTTTTATGATATTACGCGCTTACAAGTCGTTTTTTAAATTCATAGGTTGACGAGACCGGCGTTGAGGTCAAGGACATTGAACTTGTCATGTCGCAAGCCAATGTGTCGCGGGCGAAGGCTGTACGCGCCCTGAAGAACAACAATAACGACATTGTCAATGCTATTATGGTAAGACTACCATGAGGTTTTTTTAATGGTTTTGAATTCTTTTGTATAAACAAATGGTTTTCGGTGGTTTTGTCATATGGAGGACTCTTCAGTGATGATTGATAACAGTGACTTTCGTTCTTCTGAGTTTACTGAAGCCAACATTTCTGTCCTGAGAAGAGAAACTCTTTATTAGAAATGACTTAAAAACAAGTAAACAAATACCAAACACTAACAAGCTTTTTCCTTGATCCATTTGCAGGAGTTGACGATGTAATGTGGGACCCTGTCAACACAGAAAGGTTGCTGATTTAATCTAAGCTTGTTTATACAATTTATACCCAAGATGGAAATAAAGTTGTGGCTTGATAAAATGACATTTTTGTGTTTGCCGTGTATTTGTAAATGGAAGTGCTTTTTGTTGTCGAATGACGATAGAAATGACCACATCTTTTCTGATGTATCCTTTGATTTGACTGCACCCATTTTACCAGTGAGCCATCACATGGAGATTGTACCTGTTGAAGAAGACACCAGCATTCAGAACCCCATCAATATTGATATTTATGCACAAGATATTATTGCTTTACTAGGAATAACCAGTTTGAGCTGAACTTTCATTCATGGGTTAATTGTTTGGCAGGAAAATAAAGGTGTCTTAATCCAGTCTTTGTAGCATCATTTGACCTGTGCGGTCCCTTTACAATATTCTGACATTTTATAGTCTTAATCTATAGTAATATTGTCAGACTTTCACTTAAGGTTTTACAGAGGCTTAGTCTGTAATAGCTGTTCAGCAATATCTGATTTTGTTGGGTTTGTCTTTATGACATGTCCGCCTTAAATTGTTGTCCACTTGTGTGCGAGCTCGAGTCATTTCCACCGACTCCTAACATGACTACACCCATTTTAACTCTGCAGTGAGTCATACAGCTCCATCTGCAACAGGGTGGTGATATAAAGCCAGACTCAAGATGGATGCCAACAGGGCTGTAGGATAAATAAATAACTTAAAGTTGAATGAATTAGTTCAAGTGAAATATGTAAACTGGGTATATTTATGATAGTGATACAGTTGAAGCAGTAACATGGTAGGAATAAGCATTTTATTTAGCATCGATGTGATCATGGTGATTTTTCAGAAACATTCACCTGTGGTTAAGACGGTATAAAGCATGTACTGATGAACAGGATATGACATCAAATTTAATTATGATTCATGAAAATGAAATATGGTTTATAATTGTGTGGAAACATGAAGCCTCTAGTACTGTAAATGGAATGTGACTTGAAGATTCAGACGCATGTTTCAGGCTAATATGTGATGTGTTCAGGAGGAAACATTCAATCTAACGGCGGATGGATGTCATGTTCAAAGTCAGTAAATCAGATCTTTTAATAAAATAAAGCTCAAAATAATAGTTTAATAAGTCCTGGTTGGCACGAGGTCCTTCCTGTATATTTACTATGAATTTATAATGAAAACCGTAGTTAACATTTTCATAATAACACTAATACCATAGTATATAATATGTTGTAATTATTGCATTATTAAATGCAACGTTAGATTATATTTAAGCTTGTCCAATGTTTTAACTACTATTGTCTTCATGTTATTGATTTACTATTTTGATTGTACTCTATATTTGTCTGTTTTTGTTATTTACAGATTTGATTGGCATCATCATAATTTACCTTTTGTGTGAGTGTGTGTGTGTATATATATATATATATATATATATATTTATATATATATACTTTTAATACTTTGAGCAAAACATTTTAACATTTAAAATATACATACAATAATAATATGATAAGACTATACTTTATAACTTAACCGTGAAGGTCCTGTCAAGATATCAGGGGTGTATAAAGTAGCCAGAGGGGCATAATAGCCAGTGTTATTTGGCTTCAGGGCTGCATTGAAATATCAAAATGAATTTTTTAAAAAGTAGCAAATATATAAATAAACAAACAAAACAAATTATGTAAATAGTGTTTGTCAAGCTTTTTTATGAAGGGAAAGGAATTAAGGAGTCAAATAAAAAGTCTGGAAAGTTAGTTGTCTTATATACCAGAGGCAACAAGTGTTGTTAGTGTACACACACATCAGCACATGTTCGAGTGTGACTGGTCTTCCGCGCAGTTCCGTTAAAAGGACACATTATTATTATTATTATTATTATTATTATTATTATTATTATTAATAATAATAATATTGTTATTAATACAACACATACTGGTTTATTTGAGGTGACGGTACCGGCTGGTTACTGACTGAGGAGACGTTTAACCTCCTTCACGTCACTCGCAGCTGTGGCTGAGAAGCTCTAGAAACGTCTAGTACGTCGTAGCTGCGCCAGCGCTGCCATTCTCCTACCGACATACGCAAAAAGTTCCGCATTGTTTGAGTCCACTGGGTCGAGGCGTTCGTTTGCGTCGCCTGTGTGTGTATGTGGTGTGTGTGTGAGTGTAGCCTTCCCTGTGTTTGTAGGCATTGTCGTTTCCTCTCACGGGACTATCTCATCTTCGAAAAGACGCTCACTTTCAGGACCAGACATGTAAGTTATGGAAGGAAGTTAACGTAAGGACACGACGGAAATAGAAATAGCGATTGCAAGAGAACAACATGGTTTGCTAGCTGACGTTAGCTGTGTGTGCACATGCTTTCGTTAAGGCGGGAGGTTGGCCTGTCCTTAGTTCACTGTGAGCTAACGGTAACTCTCTTCTTGGGGAAAACGGGTCAAATAATGTAAATTAGCGCCGCATTAACGAAGACCAGCCCGTTTACCGAACACTGACGGGCCACTTTAGCCGGTGGTTTGTGTCAGGTGCACCGCATGGCTCAAGTAACGTAGCGGCTAAAGTCAGCGGTGTTAGCTTAATCAGCAGAGTGTTCATTGATCTTTGGACGAGCACCGGCTCCGTGTCAGATGTCACGATATCGCCGTTTAAAAAGGATAACGTGAATGTTAATAAAGGTAAAACCAGTTAAAAATGGTTTATTCTCTCAGGTTGTGGAGGCTATGAGCAACGTGTAGGGCTACATTTGATTAACGCTAGCCTTAAACGGGCTCGTAAGAGGATTTAGTTAACGAGGCCATAATAACACCAGTGCAATGAGAACGGTATCGAGAAACTTTTAAATATATGAAAAACCACTGAATACATTAACAGATGGCCAATTCTACTGAGAGCTACTCCGCAGTAATGTACTATTTATTTAGTTAGAGAGACATAACGTATATAAAATAACTTGGTACCTTTCTAATGAGGTTATACAAATGGTCTCCACGTGTTGTAGCCAGCCACTCCTGTAAAGTTACATTTGGGCGATGTCATTCAATGGCTTCATCTAATGTGCTTGGTTGTAACTGGCCCAAAAGCTAGAACTATATCTGGCTTTATAACTAGCTGCAACTCGCCATTATTTATTTTCATAATCTCGATTAATCCAGTGCTTATTTGGTCAGAAAATTTTATTTAAAAAAGAAAAGAAAATGATTAGCAAATAAATAATTGAAAGTAGAACGTATTCACATCTAAAAAGTTGAAAGATCAGAGAACTTGTTTTCATTATTGGAAGAAAACACAAATCGATTATCAAAATAGTTGGTTTTAGAAATCCATTGATAATTGAATAATCCTCTACATTGAAACAATGCCACTCAAGAAGGCCACAGTGGATGCTGACAACAGTCCTGTGTCTCTGAAATAAAGGTTTTATTTTCTGTCGTCTCGTGGCTTTGAAAAAAAAATACAGATTAAATCACCTCCTCACGTGTAGCGTATAATAAACCACAGTTCATCAGGATCATCAACACATTCAAAAACTCGCTCATTTCACTCCTCAATCAACAACAAAATGTGTTTATCAGCCCCTGAGCGCTAACGCTGCATAATTTGAAAGCACATCCTTTCATCCTAAAAAATGTGTTCTAACGGCACAAAATATTCACAAGTTGTTTTTTTTAATTCTCACGTATTGTCATGTAGAGTCTGCAATTAACCTAATCCCAATCTCCATGTCTTTGGACTGTGGGTGGCAGCCATCATCGGTCAAACTGTGTTTCGAAACCAGTCTCATTCTTTCTGTGAGGCCAACAATATTAACCAGCGCTGACTTTACATGAATATTGAAAAACCTGAGACGAACCCATCTTAACCATGTTGTTAATGTGACTTACTGTAACCGGATGCCTTGTGGCAACTCGATACTGATGGAAGGCTATTGTGTTTGAAGACTTGCACACCTGTTGTGTGTTTTCTTGTCCATTAGGATTAAAACGGTTTAAGTCATGATGGGCCTGCTTGAAAAGGCCCATCATGACTTAAACCGTACATTTAAATTAGTGATACAGTCCACTTGGGTTGTCTTGGGTAAAAAAACACTTGTACTTAACTTGTGCAACATACTGTACCTTAACAGTCTTCTGTCTTCACAGGCATCCAGCAACCGTCTACTGGTACGACAGGAGGGACTCTGTGTTTATTGAGTTCTGTGTAGCGGACAGCAAAGATGTAGAAGTCACTTTTGAAAAATCAAAGTGTGTTTTCAGGTATGTTTGCCTCACTCTGTACGTATTTAAGTAAATTGTTGTTTGTTCCACTCAGTTAAGTTTGGGCTTTCAGAAACTTCTGAAACAAAAATCATGTCGGGTCCTCTAATGTCTTCTGTAAGCTGTTCTTCACTATAATGTCTAACTGTTGTACACACTGTGACGGTGTACTTGAAGACGAGAGCAGCCTCGAGTTCCAGCCAGTGAAACAGGAAATTAGATGCCGAAGGAGAAGGAGGCAGATCGTGGACGAAGAGAACAGCCCACATCCATTCATTTTATCAATTCACTAAGATTTATGTACAAGACCGGCATAGTAAGACTCGCAAAAATGTAATTAAACTGCAGAGCAGCTGTAGTTTTATTTCTTTTTCCTTTTGAGTTGTGAATTTCTGGAGTAATTTTGCGCTTTTACAGTCACTAAGTCTTAAATCTGTGTTTGGTTTCAAAAATATTTTTTTTTTAACTCCATAGTTGTCTTGGAGCTGGCGTCAAATACGAGAATGAAATAGACCTTTTTGACGCCATCGTGGAAAATGTAAGTTCCTATCCATGTCATTGCTTTGTACAGATTTCTACAGTATGTATATGGAATTGTGCAGCATTTTGATCACATACTTCTGTGTTTCTCTTTTTCTTCAATCCAGGAATGCAACCACAAGCGGACAGGTCGATCAGTGTTGTGCATATTACAAAAGGCGCAGCCAGGGAAGCCTTGGCTGAGGCTAACGAAAGACAAGACTAAGGTGTGTAAGCCATACGTGGGAAAACACAATGACATGGACTGTGTGACGAGAAGGATAATAATTAAAATTGGAAAAGAGATTGCTTCAAATCCCTTTTTTAAGAGACGATGATTTTTTTTTCCTTTCGCAGCTGAGTTGGCTTCGCGTCGACTTCAACAACTGGAAAGACTGGGAGGACGACTCGGACGAGGAGATGGGAAACTCCAGTAATTTCTCAGATGTAAGCATCTGTCAATTCAATTATACCTAATGACTTAAATAGGTGTGCTTTAAACATTTTATCACTGCTCTTTAATTTTTTAGAATAGTTTAAAGCAGCATTTTTTTAAGTTTCCATTTCTTTTATGTACATTTTAACTAAAATACTGGACTATTGCTCTGTATATTAGTAAGATACAGATTCTGTTTGCAGGGGTACATTGATGTCATAGGGGATTGCAAGACCTAATGTGTGTTTTCACCCACTCAGAACCTCTTTCCTTTCTCACCTTATTTACTTTTTCAAACACTATAAAATATATATATTTTTAGGTAAAGTAAATACTAGTGCCTGGAATTTAATTGATGCGTGTTGTCATATTTGTTTTGTGAAGTAAGATTTGTGTGTCCTTTCACTCTTTATGTTAGGAGATTTTAGAAATCTAAGATATGCACAGAGTAAAATTTGTTTCCATGGGCATCCCTGAGCAAGTGTTCCTCACTTATGAACCCTGTAATGGTTTTATGATGTCATATCGACACTAATCATATCATATTACAGCTGATGAACAACATGGGAGGTGATGAAGACCTAGATCTAGAGGGTCCAGATGACGTAAGAAACCTTTAATAATAACATTAATAAGCATTTAAGTTGTATTTGAAGATGAATTCACCGGCTGTAGTTTCTAGATGATTTGTAACATTTTTCCCTCCCTGTGTCTTTTGTCTTTTTTAGGACGAGTCTGCAGATAGTGATGATGAAAGTAAGTTACATCTGTGTATACATATATGAAAATAATGGTTAGTGCTGGAGTGAATAGGAAACTCATTGTTATTTCTTTTGCTTTCAGAGATGCCTGATTTGGAATAGAAGACTCTGGAAATAAAATGGAAGAACATGAGAACGAGGAATCTTAAGCAAATGTATATCTTAAAATTGAAGGCAGTGACAAACAACTGTACATATGAGTCGGTACTAGTCATATTTAAATCCATATTCTTGGCTCCAAACTCGTGACCAATCAGTCCACTGAAGGTTGATATGCATGGTATTGTACAGAGCAGCTATCTCCACTTCCATTTTGCTGTACTGCACCTTTATTTGGGGTCTTTTCTCGGTTTACTGTTCAATATTACAACGAAGCACATTATTTGTTGGAAAAGCTGTATAGTTGTCCTCCACTGAGCAATATGCTTTACATGAATTGTAATTTGTTTAGGCCCATGTTTTTTCCTGATGTGGTTGACCAGTGACGGTTCTATTTTTGTTTTTTTTCTTGTGAATTATGAAAACACTATAGATGTGTACATCAAATGAATTGGTTGCATTTACTGATTGGGTTCCTCTAAAGCCTTCCATGTGCTGTGAATTTTCCAGGACGCCAGTCTCTCTGTTTCTGTAGCTTAACCTTCCAGCTTTACATGTTTCCCTTTACTTCTTGTTTCATGTTGGCAACAAAACCTCGCATCTTCCCAGTGATCATCCCTACGTTGGTAATCTGAAGGAACGCCACATGTGTATCTTAACAGTTTTTCCTCTATATACCATCCTAACATGCACACACACTCGTGTTAGACTGCAGAAGCAAGGTGTGATGTTTTCCAGCTGAGGATGGTGAGGCTCGACGTTTGTTTGGGCCTCGGTCTCAGCTGTGGTGTGTTGCTGTTCTCCAGGTTCTTTCCGTGTGTTCACCTAGAGTAGACCCTCGCTCGTCGGTGAGGAAGTGTTAGAACGACGCGGCGATGTGTAATGACCAAATCCTATTTGCTCTGTTAATAAAACTGTAACGGGAGACAATGACGGCGGAGATTCTTTTTTTTATTGTCTACATCTTTCTAATAAACTGTTCAAGAATCGTTTTAAATGTCTCTTTTTTTGTGTGAATTATAGTTTCCAGAGAGAGAGAGCGATGATCATGATTTGTTGTGGTCTGTATTTATATAATTAATTTGTGCACATGTGCAGTGTACATATCTATACATATGTATGTGTACTATTAATGTATGTGTACAATATATTCACAATATATGTATCTACAGTATATTCACAATATATGCATGTGTATGTACGGTGTATGTACAATATATGCATGTGTATGTACGGTGTATGTACAATATATGCATGTACGGTGTATGTACAATATATGCATGTGCATGTACGGTGTATGTACAATATGTGCATTTACGTACAGTATATGTACAATATATCCATGCATGTACGTACAGTGTATGTACAATATATGCATGTATATAAGTACAGTATATGTACAATATATGTATATAAGTACAGTATATGTACAATATATGTATATAAGTACAGTATATGTACAATATATGTATATTTACAGTATATTTACACTTTATGTATATGTACAGTATATGTACACAAGATGTATATGTACAGTATATATACAATATATGTGATTTTTTTTTTTATCCCACATTTGGAGATCATAAGAAACTCCCAAAAACACTCATGCCATGGATGGACTGATTGTTTTCTATGAGGCGACTTAGGGGGCTTTTATTGTGACCATGCCAACTTTAATTCATGAAATAATAATTGATTTAGCCATAAAATTGTTTCAGAAAGGCTGTTTTAATGTAAAATGTGCATTAACATTTGCATATGCTGGCTACCTGTCCAGGGCGTCAGCTAGGAATGTGACCCTCAAGTGAAGGATAAAGGGATAGAAGATAGATGTATTTCTAACGGTCTTACAGTGAAAATCAGCAGAAAGAAACAGAAATGTCTCTTTTGTCCTCTGCTACATTTCAGTGCAAGTGTGGGCCTTTCGTCAGGGGAACACAATCCTTTCTGATACTGATCTGCTTCTCTTTTAATGATATTTTGTTTTTGTACAGGGCCTCTTCCTTTTCATGGGGTGACATTATATATATGAAAAAATAACATTACAATCTTAAAGTTTCTCTATATTTAATCAGGTTTTGCCGGTGCACCTTTTGCTGTACCGGTGCTGAACTGTGCCCCCTCTTGAATAAAAATAACAGGCAAAAAAAATAAAAGGCAAAAACTAAAGCACCTATTCGCAGACATCACAGTTAGATGAAAATAAGCCCATAATAAAACAATAAAGGAACAAAGTCAAGAACAAATGTTTCAAATGTCAAATTTAGATGTTGAGACCTGAAAAAGCCTCAGACCTCAGAAGAAATGTGAGTATGACAAACAGGAATATCACCAGGTAAAAACAGGACATATGATTTTTTTTTTTATTATAGTGAGGTGTCTCTATTATATTACATATCAGCTTTTAAATAACGGGTAACTCAGCTTTAACAGAGCCTAAAGTACATTAGTATTTAATAGTTGTTAAATACATAATCCCTTACAGTACCTTAATATTTAAACTAATCGTACTAGTGCAGTATTTCTACCTGAATACTTTTTTTGTGGCAATGTAACGTGTAGCATCTATATGGCGGCGTTAGGACCCAGCAGCGTGCAGACTCCCCGGCCCTGAATATTAGCATACTTCCTTTTTTGAGGCCTGATTTCCTCGCTGACATTTTTTTTTTTTTTAAATAATGTGACGATAATAAGCAACACCGGTTTCCTGTTGTCACCGCGAAGCACAGCAAAATAAAAGCTTATAATTGAATTGTGTAATTAAAACCTGCTTTATTTTTTTATTTGTTTTTAATAAGTGTTTAACAGAAAGTGGAATATTTTTCTTTTCAGTTTCCAGGAAAAGTGGTACTATCACAATTATATTTATTGATGCATTAAGAAACATTAAGCACCAAATTGGGTTTATGTACACACACATATATATAACATTTATTTTGTGAAATACATTATTTGTGGAATAATCCCATGTAAAGTGACTTGAGTACTCAGTTTCTTTCCACCCCTGCTTGTTATCACAAAAGTAAAGGTTACATTTTGAGGTATTTCTGACAGCTTGGGCATTTTTTATTTATATTGCTAGTATTGTAAGATAAGATAAGATAACGTAAGATAGTCCTGTATTAGTCCCGCAGTGGGAAAATTGACATTGTCACGGCAGCAAAGATAGTAAAGATAAACATAATAAATATGCATTTCCACATTATGTGTAAGTACATAACATAGAAAGATATTAACAATACGACCATATTATAGACAGTTACCGGAATATAGTATGGGTTTGATATTTACAGTGTAAACAAGGGTTGAACATGATATATCATAAATGTGTGTTGCACAGTTTATTGCATGTGGGATGAGTATTGTTAGCCTTTTAAATAAAATTGAATTGAATTGAATTGAATGACTTTATTCCTCCCCCAGGGCGGGAAAACACACATTTACAACAGCTCAGTTAAGGTGACAAGATGTGCAGAAATGTGCAAGGGCATAATAAGTAAAAAGAAATAAAACGTAAAAATAGGATTAAATAAAATACAATATAGTAAAAAAAAAATATTACGCTCTAATGTAGAGTAAGTAATAAAGTAAAGATAAGAATAAAAATAAGATAAGAATGCACAATATCCAAAAATGTACCCACAGTGTAGAAAAGGACTAAACCGAGATGTGCACTCAATACAGAAGAGAAATCCTGAATACAGAAACTGACATGTATACTATGAGCAGAGGTAAGCAGGTAAGTGACTGGACATTTAAAAATAAAAAAATAATTCTGAGTTAAAGTTAATAAAGTATTCTGAGTTGTTGTTGTTGTTGTTGTTGTTGTTGTTTTGCTGTGAAGTGTGACGAAGAAAGGTGACCGGATGTGTGCGCGGTTATTGTCGGGACCTTTACACACCGCTCGCGCTGCTCTGTGATCATGGCTGCACCGGACCACACCAGCCATGTTTGCTAATTTAAAACCCAACGGTTGGGGTAATAGTTGTTTATTATTTATCGCTGTCGCGTCTTTACCCGCACATCTGTTCAAGGCGAAGAGTTTAGAAACATCTGCGCCGTCCAAACCCCCCCATGGACTGAAAGGTTGGCCAGCTTTAATGTGAAATAGCAGGGGAAACTTTTGATGGTGGTTGGTAGCGACAGTGTGGGAGGATGATGTTCTGCAAAAAAAAAATTGTCTGCGCGTGCAGCGTAAACAATGTAACTTCATCTGGCTGCTAGCTTACGTTAGCCCGTGAACAAAAGAGGGAGCACGCCTCCATCTGTTAAAAACGGACTTATAGTTAGTCACCCCATCTGAACCGGTTCTTATTTGTTTTCACTTGGGGCGATCCTCGTTGCCGATGGAGACACCATGGATCTAAACCAGCGTGGTTGCGGTACCTGCTGCCCGGCTATGAGCTAACATCGCAGCGTAAGCAGCCGTACTCGCTCCGGTAAACATTAAGGATGCTATCAGTTAGCCACCTGGCTAGCGTGCGTTGGTTAGCTTCTATTGTGATGCTTTAGCTAAATAACCTTGGAAGTGAGGCTGGTTTTATATTTATTTAGTGTGTTGTGTTGGAGTAAGCCACTTGTCAAACCTGTTATCGGGTGAGTTTTAATGTAAGCTGCTAGCACATTGGAGCAGCAGCGCTTTAAAGTCAAATGTATTTAGAGCGCAGCTAGCGTGGCTTTGCTAACGCTGTGCCCGTTTTTGAGTCGGCCTTCCTGGTTGAATTAGGAACTCGCGTATCCATTGATATAGCTACTTTATTTTGGGTTGATAATGAAGTGATGTGGTAATAGCTCCTCGGGCCTCGGAGTGACTGTGAAATATTCTCGCTAATCCCTCCATTGTTAGGCCGCCGGCTCATGGGCACGGACGCATCTGTCCGGTCATACCATTTTAATGTCAGAGTGAGGAGGCTGAGCCCATGTTAGCAGCGCCTCATCAGCGCTAATGATGAGCGACTATCGTAATATTCCGCTTGTCCATTACGGCTCGCTCGGGCCTGGCGTCTGCTGCTGCTGCTGCTGCTGCTGGCTGCGACATTTTGACGGTTGGTGTTGGAACGAAATGGTGCCGTCTGTTACAACAAGCTGCGGTTGGCAAAAATTATTTATGATTGGCATTTCATTGAGGACATCGTACGTATTACGTAACGTCGACTATTTTCCCAAAACTGGAAGGAAAAAAAGAGAAAATAATTAAATAACAGACGTATGACCCATATGGTGGTGACACAGTGTACAAGCACCTGAATTAACAGCATTGAGTATTAGACGAGTTCATGTTATATGTTTATTTCTACTCCTTTCCTTTTTTTTTAGATGGAGTCAAATAATCATTTCAACTATGGCACCCACTCTTCACCAAACTCAGGACTAAAACTCTCCTCAGGGGATTCTCTCTATACTAACGGGTCCTCCATGAGTTTTCCTCAGCAGGGAAAGAGTAAGTATTTTCATTCTTTTGCACAGCATCTGCATGTGGATTTAATGAGTTTTACTTAATCTGTTCTATGGTAAATGGCCTGTATTTACATACTCGTTCTCTAGTCTTCACTACAGCTTTGCCATTCACACCCATCCATACAGTGCAGCTCTCATACCCATTCACATGCTGCCGGCACAGCTGCCAAGAACAACATGAGGTTAAGTGTCTTGCCCAAGGACACATTGGCACGTAGACTGACGGAGCCGGGATTCTAAAGCCACAATGAGCTCTGCCAATGAGCCACCATCAAGGATTTTACAGCCATATCAGACATAATCAGTGATCACACATGCACACCTGAAAACATATCCTGTATCACATGGTCATTGGTGTGTGGTTAAGTTAAGTTGTGGCCCATAGGAACCAGTCAGGGAGTAAATATAGCAGTGTTTTCAAACATATTTGTTTTTCAGACTTATCCTGAGTGGAAATAATGTGTGTTATTTTTTTTAAATGTATACATGGAGTGCTGTGGATGTATTCATCTTTAAGTCCATGGACCCCCACTGACTTCCTCTCACCTTGTGGCATCTATTGATGTGACTTTCCATCTATCCCACAACCATTGTCAACAAACCCATTGCTTTGTCATTGTAACATTTCTAACAAAATGTATGTTCTTGTGTTTTATAGATATGAATGGCGAGATTAATGTGAATGGCACCACTACTGTACTCGGGTCTGGTGTGCCTAGTTCCCACCCACCAACAGCTCCTTACCCCCACATGAGCAACCACCACCAGAGTAGCATTGGCTATGATTACCTGTGGGGAGGGCACCCACAGTATGGTCCAGCCATGGGCACATCTCCAGGTCATGGAATGCATCAGAAGCAACCCACTCCTGGGATGGCACAGCCTCAGTCACAGCACCACTTCCAGGGTCCTGGACAGTACCAGCTTAATGGGGGTATTGAAAGCTCTCATCAGCCTCCTGTGGCAGGTCCACCGAACATGCCTCTTACTGGGAGTCAGTACTGGAACAGGAGTAACCCAGGCCAACAGCAGATGGGTTATAATTCCCACAGTATATATGGGACCTATGGGGGTTCAGCACACCCTGGTATTACATCGTCACCACATCACCAGCAGCAGCAGTCCTTGCAGCCCACACCCCATCAACCATCACAGCAACACCTCCAGTCACACCGCAGCCCGCACCAACACCACCAGCAACCACAGCATTATGGCATGATGCCTAATGGGATGCCCTTCTACCAGCATCAGCCCCAGCACCCTGCCATGTCGTCTCCTCCTCAGCAGCAACAGCAACCACAACAGTCGCAGCCTCAAGGCCAAACTCACTTGAAGCCCCCAGCAGGCCAGAGTTTTACCCCTCCACGTGGCAGCCCTCAGCACCCCAGTTTAGGCAGAGCAGGCACTGGCAGCCCTCTACCTGTGGGGATGTCCTCTGCAACAGCGATATCACCATCAGAGGGGCAGGATAGTGGGTCACCCAAGAGCCACAACAGAGACGGCAAAACCTCTTCTGTCATTCAAGGTGACTAGTTTACACGTTGTTTTTGGCAAGATTACATTTTGATATTGCAGCATTTGTTTCTTCATGAATCTGGATACTTTGGCTTTTCTTCTTCCTCTTTGGCTTAACTTGACACACCACTCTTCCTGGTTGCATTATAGTTTCACGTGGCGTCTGTGCACAGTTGTTGAAATTACACTTTGTTATTCAGCTTAAAAGCAGCTAGGTGCTTACAGCCTTGCTGGGAGTATTTTGGCGCTGCTGTCTATGCTCATCACTTAAATCAAAGTCGAATGATTGACAAGCAATTTGTTGACATTTATTTAATGATTGCTGTCAGTTTTGAAGCTTTCCTGCTAAACATTTCCTGGTTCTAAACTGTTAAATGAAGAGACGTGGTGCCGTTTCGTGTAATGAGAACATAATGGAGTTATCATAATGGGCACATAACTCCCCATCACAATCTAATCACATTTTACATACTTAATATTATGGAAAACAAGGTTGTATTACTGAACAAATTAAATTACTAGTTGATGCCAATGAATGAATGACTGGTGCTGAGTCCATCTACCTGTTAGTGCCTAATGGAGATGTTGTACCATTGTTAGACCAGCTGATGTCAGTGTGTGACTATTTGTCATAATGTGTGCAAGGGCGAGAAATCAATTGTCACTGAGGGAGTTTGCTAGGGATAGCCAATGCTGACTGAACATTTTTAATCTTTAAAAGATAACATTTCTATATCAAAAGTAATTATGAATGTACTGTTTTTATTAGGGTAGTTTAGGGTGCAGTACCTCAGCCCTTTTTGGAGTTTGAGCTGTGAGTTCATTCATTACATAAAATTAAAACGGAGAGTACTAGCTTTGTTTTAGTGTTGCAGTAAGGATTGTTATTGTTTTTGTTTCTTGCTTAAAGTGTAAGTTTGAGTCTGTTTGTGTTTCATTTGCCCACTTTAACCCGAAGAGTTTCTGAAGCTGGCATATCTTTTGATTGAGAGAAAAGTCTCTTGATGTTTATGACTAGAAAACTACATCTGTTATAGATGGTGACCTTGAATAGACAGATGTGTGTAAAATGTCAAGACAAAGCTGATTATGAGGGAGAAATCTTAGTGATTGACTCTCAACAATAACTCAGTTGGCTGACTCGTGGCCTTTGGGACAGAACAACTCCTACAGATTTTCACATAAATAAACCTATTGGTAAGCAGACAGACGCTGCTGTCCTAATCCCCTTTAAATCTTGTTTTATTAGTTTTGTCTTGTATTGCGCACAATGGGTTTTTCTTTAAATTATGTTTGCCTTTCCGCTTTAAATGTCTGGGTCTATTGTGAATAACAAGAATCTGTGTTGACTGTTCTGTTGATTTGTCTTTCAGGGCACACAAAGGAAGCTGTCAAAGAGGTCGACGCAAGCTTTAATGGCAGCGAGAGGGCACCTGTTGCCCAAAAGTTACCCAAAATTGACAGTTACTCATCCAAAACAGCTGCGGCTCATGTGGGACAGAAGTCTGACCAGACAGGAGCTCAGTGTCCAGAGCTGGCTTCTCCTGTCAAAGATGCAGAAGTTTATCCATCTCCACGGTGCCCGTCATCTCAGCTCTCCATGTCTTCATCCCCTGCAGTTTTGTCGAAATCATTAACCAAGGCCTCTGCAGCTCCACCTGTCTCTGGATCTCCCACATCTGCACCTGGACCCCTGACTGTTTCATCCCAGAGTGAGGAATCTTCTCAGTCACAAATCTCAGCATCTCCCGGTGCGTCCTCTGTTTCGCCTCCTCCTGTAATTGTGCAAGGCCTTAAAACTCTCCCTTCTGTTGATACCGAAGTAGTGTCTGCTGGAACCAAAAATCTGTCAGCAAGGTCCTCTTCATTTCCGCTTCAAGGGTCGCTTCAAAAATTGTCTACACCTCTAGCGCTGAGTAATAGTGAGTCTAGTCCTGCCACACTCTCCTCTGTACCTTTGGTCTCTTCTCCTTCGGAGTCAATGACCCATCTTTTAGCATTGCCTCCTGTAGCTTCTGGACCGAGTACAGTGATCTCAACTTCTGCTCCCATCTCGTCTCTTCAGCAGATGGTTCAAGGGTCTTACATGTCTTGCTTTCCCAAAACGTCTGGAGCTCGGCATGACAAGCCCGGTCCTCCTAAATTGATATCTACCATCACATCAGTGCGGGCAAATTATTCATCAGCTGGTCTGGGTCCATCGCCATCCCCGTCTGCATCTTCCATGTCTGTGTCTGTCGCACCTTCAGTTATAAGTAAACCATGTGCACCTGTGCCCACATACCGTCGCCAGGCACACACTCCTCCAGCTGTTGACACTGATATTCCCACTGCCTCTGCAGTAGCCCATGAAAGCTCTACAGTCCAACCTCTGCCTACCCTACCTCTTCTAACCACTCAAGCCTCCAGGACTGCACTTGTGCCCGCCCCTCCTGCCTTTGTTTCTTTGCCTCCTACAATGGGTACGTCCTCTAGAATGGTCCAAGTTTCTGACCCTGAGCAGCATCCACCTAATACCACTCCTTGTGTACAGTTGTCTCCCAAGTCAGAGCACCATGGTCATCATGAGAAAAATAAAGTGCTGAGTAGTAAGAGAAATGAAAAAGCAGAAGAATACCTCCCTAGGCTTGATTCAAACTCCAAGACACCACAGAAGGTGGAAACGGCTGAGACTCCTAAATCTGATGTCTTCTGTCATAAATCCTTCTCCGATCTTTCTGGAAAGTATTTTCAGGCCACAGTTGCTTCTGATCAAACTGCCAAGAGTAAATCGAAGGATGTTGAAAAGCATCAAATGCAAAGTATGCTTATTGATATCTCTGAAACAGAGGACTCCATGTTGGAGCAAACTCCATCCAGAAAGTCCCCACAGCTTCACAGCACGAGGGTAGAAGATTCGACTGAAAGTAGTTTTGATCACTCCCAACATGCTGCTTCTCAATCTGATGGCAATTTATCATGCGACACCCCATCTAAGCTTGAAGTCAGCTCTGTTTTTGAAAAAACGTCTCTTTTAGAAGGCGACAGCTCCTGCATAGATGACTCGACTCAATTTGACAACAGCTTTCACCTGAGAAATGAGACTTCTCAGTTTGACAGCACTTCATATGCTGAGGAAGAGCCATCTACTGCGTTTGACACCACTAGAGACAGCATCTTCTCTCTGGGAGGCACCAGAGATGACACGTTGGATTCCACCAGAGGAGAGGAAACATCTGAGGCAGAAGAGACCAGGAACATTCGCCGCGTTATGGGGGAATCCATGCTGGAATCTTCTCTGAACAGCATTGCTCAGATGGAAGAGCCGTCTGTCGATGCAAGTGATGGGTCCAGATCTCATAGTGGCCATCAAGGTAGAGATTAAAGTTTTTGATCATGCAAATACTATGTAGTGATTTGACAAGCTGAAAATGGGAACTAAGATTAGGGCTGTATTTTCAAATTCAGTATAGAATTACACATAACCATTATGCTGTTGCAATCTCGGTGCATCTCTCACTCCCTCTCCTTCCCATGTTGCTAACAACAATGTTTTGAAGCATGAAGAAGAGGATGAGAGAGCACCTGCGCTCTCACAACCCGTAGTGGTAATGGCAACCTTGGACGCGCTATTTTTAGTACTGCGCGCGTTAATGTGCGTTTTTACGGCATCAACGTTTATGTATTTCCATGACGACTGACCGGAAAAAGATGCGAGTGACGTCATGTTTACGTGACTCCCGATTGTTAAAATGAGTCTCTAAAGTAACGCTAAACTTTAAAAACAGAGGCACACATACGCAGTACACATGTAAGCTGGTTATTTGTAGCGCTGCTTTTTTCGTTTAATAAACAGACTGCTCCAGTTCGACTGTAGGTGCGCTAAAAGGTGCTAATGCAGCTAACGGAGCTAACTGTACCTGGACTCCGGTTTCGCGGCACGTAAACATGACGTCACGCATGTCTTTTTCCGGTCAGTCCTCAATGAAGCATATCATGTGTTAAGGTGCTCTAACCTAGTGCCCAGCACTAGTTATTTTTACACGAAACGGCACCCAATCTTGAATTTATTTGTTGCCACAGTCACAAATGACATAGTGATTTATTCTTCTAATGCTTAGCAGTTTGTTTCATGCTAAAGCAGTGTGAGTAATAGAGCATTGATTTGTGATTTTCCTCCATATCCCCCAGCCCTTACTCGGATAAATGTTTGAAGAATCATGTATATTTTATTTATTCTGAGTTATCTTGGTGTTCCCATCTTTAAAAAAAATAAATTTTACCAATAAAGTGTAATATGCTGACACAATCTAATCAATCCATTGTTTCATCTTAAATTAGTACCTGAAGCAGAGTGGGAGACCAGAGGACACGATACCTCAGACTTGGCTGGACGGATAAAAATTAAAACCACTGTCGATGAGTCCATGACTCTGCCAAGTTTCAACATGAGAGAAGAGAACTTCATCGCTTTCAGTACCCCAGTAGAGAGCCCTGCTGTACACCCACTCCAACCCGTAACGGATCAGATTGTCTCGGCTGAAAGAATGCCAGGAAAACCACGCAAACCTCGAACTCCAAAGACAATATGGATTAAAACCCCAGGTATTTGACATTAAGGTTTCAACAAACGTTTGATTAGAAATGTTTAATTTTGCGTAAGTTAATTGTTTTTCCCTCCCCCCTCTCCTTCTTTTTTCAAGTTCCAGAGGAGACCCAGCGAAAACCTCGGACTCGAACCCCTAAAGTGGAGAAAATCAAGCTTGAACGTGGAGGCGTTAAAGAGCAAAGGTCAACTGGCAGAAAGAGGAAGAAGACCCTTGAAGTGGATGCAAAAGAAACATCAGAAGTATCTGGAGACGCTGGGTCTCGGACAGAAGAGGTGGATTCAATCACTGCCGCGATCGATGCCGTTCTGGCCAGCGTTGCCGCTGTTAGCACAGCAGGGGAGAAACCGAAGAAGGCGAAAAGAGCCAAGAAACAAGTGCAAGATGGAGGTGTGGCTAAAACAACTAAACAAGATGCTGAAACAACAACAGCCGATGACGCAGAGGAAAATGACGACGACAGCTCCACTGCAGGTAATAAAGACTGTTAGGAAGTGCACGTCATCTGATAGTGTTTTGTTTGATAGAGCAATGATGCCAAACAAAGTCTGGTTGTGTACGTTTGTTCAGGTGAATCTAACAGACGACGGGTGGCGACAGAAGATCAGGTCCAGTTCCCATTGTTGCACGGGTAATTATACTTCCACTTATACTCAAACTGCAACAAGATAGAATTCAATAAGGGATCCAGTCTTTTTGTCATAGCACAGATTAATTATGGAGATAATATGAATTAGAGCTGAAACAATTTATCCGTTCCTAAATTATTCGGCAACTATTTTGATAATCGATTAATCGGTTTGAAGCTTTTTTTCATTATTAAAAGAAGATTTCTGATTGTTTTAGCTTCTTAAATGTGAATATTTTCTTTGTTTCTTTGATCCACGTAACAAAGAAATCATTAAATCTGAATCATTTTGGTTTGTGGACAAAACAAGACATTTGAGAGCATCGCCATTTCCAGGTTTGACAAACACTGATCAACTTTTTTTAGCGTTATCTGATTTTTACGGACCAAACGATTAATCGAGAAAATGATCGACAGATGAATCGTTAGTTGCACCCTAATATGAAACATATTTTGCATAAAATTTTCCTCCTATAGGATCTAATGAGAGGTCGGGTCCTTTTCAGATTTTGTCCGAGGTCCCAAAAATTATTTTTTTTAATTAAAGTTTGCAAATGTGTGCAATGTCTATTCTAGCTCTTGGTTCTTGACCATACTTTTGTGTCCAAAAAAAATCTACTATGACAGGAATGTAATGATAAACACTCTAATCCGTAGATGGAAGAGGGAGATTCGAGTGAAGAAAACTGAAAATCGCATGAAGGGTGAAACCTGGTATTACACACCCTGCGGAAGAAGGATGAAGCAGTTCCCCGAAATAGCGAAGGTAAATTTAGCACCTCTACAAAAAAAAAAACATAATCATAATGGACTGAAATTTGTGACAAGACTGTAACTGATTTTTGTGAATCTCTGTCATCTCCTCATTGCTTTGTTCAGTACTTGAAGAGACACACGGACAGCGTGGTGAGCAGAGAACATTTCAGCTTTAGCCCACGCATGCCTGTAGGGGACTTCTATGAAGAGAGAGAAACTCCTGAGGTCTGTGTTTCTTTTGCTCATTATTAAATTAGCCACAATCTGTTCAACTGAATCATACAATTACTTTTTTTTTTTTTTGACAATGCCCGTCTGATCCACACTACATACACAAACCAAGAGGATCACTGACTGCCAGATGGCTGTGAATGATCTTATTGTCACTATCAAAGAGCCTGATTCATTGATGATTGGTGGATTATTTTTCACTAACCACCACTAAAGAGAACAACTGTGTAGTTAAACCAATTAAAAAAATATGATTATAGTACTAAAAAAGTTTGTTCTCCACTGTGTCACAGGGTATGAAGTGGATCCTCTTGGCTAATGAGGAGGTTCCCTCCATGATCATGGCCATCACAGGCCGGCGAGGTCGACCGCCAAACCCAGATAAAGAGAAACCCCGCAGAGTTCGCGGCGTGAGGGGAGGAGGAGGAGAGCCCCGTCGCCCTGGTAGACCTCCAAAAACCAAGATGATCGACCTCCTCAGCAAAGTTGACGCCAAGCTGATGAACCGACTTGAGGCTAAGGGTGAGCGTGTGCTGAGTAATGGAGCAATGCCATGTATCGGGATGTGTTATGCAACCTGAAGCGCTTTGTAATGTAGCTAACTCTTTTCCATTTCTTTCAACAGAGGCTCTAACAGAAGAGGAAAAGGAGAAACTTGTTAAAATCAAAAAGAAAATGAAGAGAAAGGTATGCGGTCCAGACTGTGTGTGTGTACTGTATATGATCTGTTATGGCAGGGGTCCCAAACTTTTTGACACCAAGGACAGGTCTGCATTTGTTATATTCCTGACTGATTGGTCAGGGACCCCCTGTCCCTGACCAATCAGTCAGGAATATAACAACTAGCTACAGAGCTGATAGTAAACTACTTCTAATGTCATGTTAAGATATACTGAATAAACCATAGTAAGAGTTTTTTTTGCGTCCAGCCCAAATCATGGTATCAGACCCTGGCCGGGGGGGTTAGGAAACTGTTATTATATGATAATACTGATGTTATTGCTTTTTATTTCAGGCAAGAATAAAGAGAAGAGAGGACGCCAAGATTAAAAAAATGAAAGAGGAAAAAAAGAGAGCCAAGGTAAAGACAAAAATACGATGATTTATCCGCAGTGTCCTTAGAACCACCTCGCCCTAACCACTTTCTTCTTCTTTCGCTGCATTTTGTCCTCAGCTCGAGCAATCAGCGAAGAGCCTACAGGCAAAGGCTGAACCGACTGACCCGGCGGCTCCGCAGGTCACGCAGCCGACATCGGCGCCTGCCTCTGAGCCGAAGAAGCCAGGCCGCCGAAGGTCAGTCAAGGTTGAGGTTCCTCCCCCAGTACAGCAGACAGACGAGGAGAGGATAGCCCAGGGGAAGAGGGTGCTGGGTGCTCGGAGCAAAGCGAAGGCTGTGGCTAAAGCTCAGGCTGAGGCAGAGGCAGCAGCTCGGGCCGCTCTGTCAGCGAAAAGAGCCGCAGAGAGGAGAGCTCAGGCCCAGAGACGTCTGGAGGAACGGAAGAGGCAACAGTTGATTGCAGAAGAGCTAAAGAAGCCCACAGAGGACATGTGTCTCACTGACCACAAAGTAAGCCAGATTTAACCCAATCTGTTGATATGTTGTCAGACTGCACAGGTTTTCTCAGCTCGATCATAACCTCTAAGCATTGTCTCCACCTAGCTATTACCGGAGCTGTCCCGTATTCCTGGTGTGGTTCTTTCCGGTACTGCCTTTGCACACTGCCTGACTGTGGTCGAGTTCCTTCATGGCTATGGAAAGGTGATCGGTCTCAACATACCCAAGGACATCCCCAGCCTTGCTACCTTACAGGAAGGCCTCCTCGGCCTGGGCGACAGTCAAGGAGAAGTCCAAGATCTTCTGATAAAGCTTGTGGAGGCTGCGCTCCATGACCCAGGCCTTCCAACGTATTATCAGGTGTGAGATTGGAGCTGAAACAAAAGAAGTCTAATTTGATTTTATGATTTGATTTGATGATAACGACCTCTCATTTTTCCTCTTAAGATCTGACATGGTCATTTTGACCCCTTTTTAAAATACAAACACCAGTGGATTTTGACCCCTTGATTCCGGCTTGATACCAAAACCCTTTTTTATGTAGTGCTGGGCACGTTAATAGCGTCGACGTTAATGCACATTAACGCATGACTCGCGTGACGGCATGTTTATGTGCCACAGCACCAGAGTCCCAAAAAGATCAGCGCTACAAATAACCAGCGTACCTGTGTACTGCGTATGTGTGCCTCTGTTTTTAAAGTTTAGCTTTACTTTAGAGACTTATTTTAACAATCGGGAGTCACGTAAACATGACATCACGCGCGTCTTTTCCTGGTCAGTTGTCATGGATCAGCACCGTTAACGTTGACACCGTTAGTGCCCAGCACAATTTTTTTGTAATTTAAAACAGTTAACATGACCATGCAGTCATATTAGAGGGATTTAAACACTTTTAAACAGTGCCTCGGATTCATCTTTGGCATTATTCGTCCACTGATCCTCATCCATAGAGCACCTGTCTCCAGCTTAATGCAAATCCAGGAAGTGCTCCATGCCCAAAGAGTTTTCAAAGAATGACGTAGCCTTTTGCCTGTTTTCTTCTTTCTTTTCCAACCTTCAGTCAGTAAAGATCCTGGGGGAGAAGCTGGCTGATTTAGAGCTGACCCGCAGCACAGTTTCAGAAGCACTCCGCATCTTTTTGGAGTCCAACGGCTATGAGACGGAGGTGTGCAACACACTGAGGACCAAAACCTTTCATGCTCTGCCGCCTGACACCAAGGCGGCCATCCTGGGTTTCCTGGTGGACGAGCTTAACGGCAGCAACATTGTGACGAGGTTAGGCTCTAAATACTAAAAAAAAACTATTTATTACAATACAATACTTTCACATTGTGGTGCTATATCAATGTATGTATTTTTTATTTCAGTGACATTGATAACACATTGGAAAACATGGCAACCTATAGGAAGAATAAGTGGATCATTGAGGGGAAGTTGCGAAAGTAAGATAAATAAAAAGAATACATCACTTACAATTTTTCAACCCTGGAAACACTGGCCATTTTGCTTATTGTGAATGTTTCCTGCCCGCCAGGCTGAAGGCGGCATTGGCGCGTCGTACTGGACGCTCAGAGGAAGAGCTGTGTTTCGAGGAGAGGCGCCGCAGTGCCAGAGTGGCCGAGGAAGAGACAAGTTTGGAGGAGGGCAGTGTGGTCATGGAGAGAGGCAACCGCCGTGGACGTAAAGAGGAGCCAAAACCCACTGATGTAATTATCTGGTCTAGTGTTTTTTTTTTGTTTTGTTTTTTAATAATGATAACTCAATAAGACTATGGATTAAATTCTTTCCTGCTACAGAGTGAGAGTCCGACCAATGCCAGCATTCCAGATCTTGAAAGGCAGATAGATAAGCTAACCAAGGTGAGACTGATCCTATGCTGACATATTTGCTTTTTATACTTCCACTACCGTTCAAAAGTTTGGGGTCAATGATACAATTTTTTTGTGTTTTCCATTAAAAGTCATACTTTTACTCATCAAAAGAGTTGCAAAATAAATAGAAAATATAGTCAAGACAATGACTATAAGACAATGATTTTTATTCAAAATAATGATTTTGTCCTTTCTTTAAAGAACGAGCAAAACTGTTTTCAGCTGTGCTAACATCATTGCACAAGGGTTTTCAAGGGTTTTCTAATCATCCAATAGCCTTCTTACGTTTGCAGCTAGAATAGTTGTTTTCCACATTAACAATGTAAAGAGTGTATTTCTGATTAATTTAATGTTATATTCATTAAAAAAATGCTTTTCCTTAAAATACAAGGACATTTTTAAGTGACCCCAAACCTTTGAACGGAAGTGTATGTTGCCTTTTATATTAACACATTCTTTCTCTTCTTTGCATCTCCATAGCGACAAGTATTTTTCCGTAAAAAGCTGCTACAGTCGTCTCATTCCATGCGGACTATATTGCTGGGCCAGGACCGTTACCAACGCAGATACTTGGCTTTCCCTCATCTCGGAGGAGTTCTCGTTGAAGGGCCAGAGGAGCTTTTGAGTGAGTTTAAATTTAAATAGTCTTTTAAACTGAATAAAAATCAATTGCATTTCCTTCTTAATTGACCTTTGCTTCACATTTCATTTTGTAGCTTCTGGAGATGTCCTGATCGCTGAGGTGCCCGTCACCTTTCTCAAAAAGGAGCCCAAAGTAGAAGAGGCTCCTGTGCCTACCAATCCTCCCCCTACTCTGCCTTCCTTGCCTTCCTCTCCTTCCTCTCCTTCCTCTGCTGCCCCTGCACAGAACCAGACCCTGTCTCCAGAGGAGGACCCACTCCCTGGCACTGCTTCCCTCATGAGCAGGCCAAGAGGACGAGGGCGCCCGCGAAAAATCAAACCAGAAGTGGAGCTCCACCTCCGCACGGCGAAGATCCGTCGACGGCGTCGAAGTAGCGTCAGGTCTGGCGGCGAAGACGGGCCGGGATCACCTACGCTCTGCACACAAGACCTCACGCAGTCTGCTTTCCTGAACTGGCTCAGTCAGTCACAGGAAACACTGGCCAATGGCACCTGTTCTGCAGCAGGGGAAGCCCCTGAGGGGAATCAACCAGATGAGAGCGTGAAGGAGAAGGCAGAGAAACAGGGACAGTGGTTCAACCTGCTTCCCAAACAACCGTGTGACGATAACTCCATCTCTGAGCCCCAGATGCCCACCTCACCCAGATCACCCCCTAAACTCCTCCCTGCACTTGCTGATCTGCCCATACAGGTTTGCCCACCATATTAAACACATACACTACTGTTCAAAAGTTTGGGGTCACTTAGAAATGTACTTATTTTTGAAGGAAAATCACTTTTTTTTTCAAATGAATATAACATTTAATGAATCAGAAATACACTCTATACATTGTTAATGTGGTAAACGACTATTCTAGCTGCAAACGTCTGGTTTTTAATGGAATATGTACATAGGTGTATAGAGGCCCATTACCAGTGTTCTAATAGTACATTGTGTTTGCTAATCCTCTTAGAAGGCTATTTGGATGATTTGAAAACCCTTGTGCAATTATGTTAACCTTTGAACGGTAGTGTACTTCTATTGAATAACACCCTGTTCCTTGTTCCTTTTACCTCAGTAATGAATTTATCTTATCCTTCAGCCGGATCCCCTCTTGCCTGGCGCTGCTCCTGCTGAGCCTGTGGTACCAGCAACACTGCAGGATGTTCCCCTTACAACCCCCGCACCTGAAGTTCCTGACAGTGATGTTCCACCTCCACTCTCTCAGCCTGATCCAGCTCCAGTTCCCCCTGCTGCGGTCGCTCCCACCACCCCTGCCAGGCCAGTTCGCAGGCGGAGGAGAGGCAGCAGAGGTAGCAGTCCTGCGCGCAGGGGACCGCGAGGAGCTGCAGCTAAACGCCGTGGCCGCCCCCCTAACTCTGTGTTCCAGGAGCTTGAGCAGCAGTTTTTCACTCAGCTTGTGGTCAAGCCCATTCCAGCATGTGAGTCGTGGCTATGAGTTAACGATTAGACTGTTTAGAGCTTGTTCCGGAGCTTATGAAATCAACTCTGGTGTCATTTTGTCATGGTGTTTAAGTCATAATTTTCTTTTCCAGCAATGGTGCGTGGTTGGTGGTGGATCAAGGATCCTGAAGAACTTTACAGCACCTTACAGGCCCTCCATCCAAGAGGCATCAGAGAGAGGGTGCTCCATAAGCATTTAGCAAAGCATATGGAGAGTTTAGCTGAGATGTGCACCAAATCTATTGACGGTGAGTGTTGTTTTTCACATCGGAGATCTTCATCTCCACGTGACCTGTATTTGTCCTCACATCCATTTCTGTCTTGTATGTGGTTAGACCCAATATTTGAGTTGAAGGTAGAGGACAAAGAAGTTCTAATGGAGGCTCTGCAGCAGCCGTGGCAAGTGCAAGAGAAGGCCATGGAGACTGACATCAGCGCCCTGCAGTGGGTTGAGGACCTGGAGCAGCGAGTCATCGCAGCTGACCTCCATCTGAAGGTGAGAAATCACAGCTTTTCTGCATCATCTTAATCACAAGAAAATAACATCACATGTTTTTGGTAAAAGTCAGATCTTATTTTTGCTCATGTACATCCATGCTTGTGTTTTCTGAAGGCACCTCCTCAGAATGTGGTCACTGATGCTGACTCTAACACTGAGACACCAATGGCAGAATTTCAGGTAACTATTAATAAAAAAAAAAAAAAAGGAAAACTTGAAAATAAATGAATGAAATATATTTGCTTTTAGAGATTTCTAACCTCACCCTGACTTTCCTCCGCTCCCTTTTAAGCCATACACGATCCCAGATCCGGACTCCACTCGGGACGATCTCCAGTACTACGAACACGACGCCGACCCGCGCGATGACTGGATCGTGCGAACCAAGAAGGAGTGGTCCGGCCTGCCTCGTATCGCCACGCACCCGCTGGACCTGGCCATGCTGCGGCTGGCTAACCTGGAGCGAAACATCGAGCGGCGCTACCTGAAGGAGCCGCTGTGGAACCCAGCTGAGGTGATGCGCCTCGCTCCTCTCACCCCTACGCCAGGAGAAGAGCATCCAATGGATGTCATTAGGTGGGTAGAAAAGTCATAGTCTGTCATTAGTTGTTTTTAGATTACAATTTTTAACTATTTTTACTTGTTTCCAGTCTGGAAAGTGAAATCACCTCCCGACTAAGGACTTGGCGGCAGGCTCTGGATCGCTGTCGTAGCGGTCCACAGCTCTGTTTGTGTTTGCTTCAGCTGGAGAAAGCCATCGCCTGGGAGAGATCAGTCACTAAAGTGGTGAGTAATGATTGTAGCTCGACTCCAACATTAATTTCATTTTGTTTACATGCGTTTTATCTACTGTAATATGTCAGAGACCTAATTCACTGCATAATCAAACAACAATAAGGATGTCTTTACTCTTTCTTTTATTAGACGTGCCAGGTTTGCAGGAAAGGAGACAACGACGACTGCCTGTTGCTGTGTGATGGCTGTGATCGTGGCTGCCACATGTACTGCCTGAGGCCCAAACTCACTCAGGTGCCAGAGGGAGACTGGTTTTGTCCAACATGCGTTGCCAGGGTAAGATCCGCTCCTGTGAGTTCAGTTAAGCTCCAGTTAAGACGCAACTTCAAAATCAAACAAAACTTAGTGATGTAATGGATCCAAGAGCTTGATTCCTTACAATTCCACTACCGCTCAAAAGTTTGGGGTCACCTGTACAATTTTTTAGTGTTTTCCATTAAAAGTCACACATTTACTCATCAAAAGAGTTGCAAAATGAATAGAAAATATAGTGAAGACATTGAGAAGATTAGAAATAAAGGTTTTTATTCCAAATAGTAATTTTGCCCTTTCGTGAAAGAACCAGCAAAACTGTTTTCAGCTGTGCTAACATCATTGCACTAACATCATTGCACAAGGGTTTTCTAATAGCCTTCTAATGCGATTAGCAAACACAATGTACCATTAGAACACTGGTAATGGGCCTCTATACACCTATGTACAGTTGAGGCCAAAATTATTAGCCCCCCAGGAATAATGGAACATTTTCCTAAAATTCTTCCCAGTGTTTGCTGCATTGATAAAACTTGATACAATTAAACATTCACCAGTGCTATTTAGTAGCTTTTGGTACATTTTGGATATAAAATACATTTTTAGGCTTGGTTTATATCAAATAAAGTGAAAAATGGGGTGGTCAAAAATATTAGCCCCCATGTGTATTTTTGTTTTCAAAATACGCCTAATTAAACAATCAGGTTTCAAACCACACCTATGCATTCAATCAGCATAAAAGGACTCCAAGGAACAGGGGACCTGTGCACATTGAGAGGGATTACTTTTACTCATCATGCCAAAGACAAAGGAAATCAGTCTTGAGCTCAGAAAGAAGATTGTGGAGGCTCATGAGAAGGGGGAAGGTCATACTGCCATTTCAAGTGTTTCACGGTGTCTTGAACCGCTGCACGTTGCATCATTGCCAAGTACCAGGAGACAAATTCAGGAAAACACAAACCTGGGCGTGGTCGTGAGCGCAAGATTTCAAGAACTCTGGATAGGAAAATCGACAGAGATGTCGGCAAGAACCCCCGGACATCTGCCAATATGATTGTTGCTGACCTGGCCTCTTCTGGAGTTGATGTTTCAGCTTCACGGCCATCGTCCGAGAAGAACCCCTTTACTCAAAGAGCGGCACATCACAGCAAGACTGAAGTTTGCTCAAGGTGAATGATGAGGCTTGGAAACCACGCACTTTGGACCAGCTGGAATGGAAGAATGGGCCAAAATCCCTCAGGAGACCTGTGCCAACCTAGTAAAGAACTAAACTAAGAGGTTGTTGTCAGTTGTGGCTCAGAAAGGGTTCACTATTGCCTATTAATGGACAGGGGGCTAATAGAGTTTATTTATGATTCATTTAATGTTATATTCATTTGAAGAAAAAAGTGATTTTCCTTCAGAAATAAAGACATTTCTATGTGACCCCAAACTCTTCAACAATAGTGTAATTGTTTGTCTCTTTATATGTTCATCTGTATATCTGTCTCATTCAGGAGGAAGGTGAGTTGCAGCGGTTGTCGAAAACGAGGACCAGGGTGAAGAAGAGACGATACGAAGACGAGAGCTCTGAAGATGATACGGCAGCGCGGCGCACGTCTGGCATGGCGACGCGGAACAAGGAGACCGCCTCACCCTCGTCCTCTCGCTTCTCCGGAGAAGTAGGCGGCACCAACGCGAAACGCCGCCGCATGATGACACGCAACCAGCCGGACCTCACGTTCTGCGAGTGAGTTTTCCCCCCTCTGTCACAACAGAAGGATTGTATTATTTTTTCAAATGTATTCATGCATTAATCTTGCATGTTTATTGCCTTCTAGGATCATTCTAATGGAGATGGAAGCTCACGCAGACGCCTGGCCGTTCCTTGAACCTGTGAACCCACGACTGGTGCCAGGCTACCGCCGCATCATCAAGAACCCAATGGACTTCCTCACAATGAGAGAGAGACTGCTACAGGGAGGGTAAGAGGAGATTGTTATACACGTTTAATTAGACCCTCAAATCTGTGTCATTTATTTAAAGGTGCATTATGTAAATAAATCTAAAGAAACTGGCCATAAAATCCTCCCAATATGTCACAGAGACTCAGAAATAATGTTCATATAACAAACTGAACACACCAACAACAACAGGTCAGCCAAAATATTTGCATTACAAAAAATATTTTGCAGACTGCAAATCATGTTCATGTTTTGGCATGTGGCGCCACCTACTGTCGTCTACCAATCATTGCAGTCAGTAGAGTCTCAGCTGCCAAACAACCATGGGTTGCCAGTTACGTCAGAAAACGAAACCTCGTTTTGAAACCTCGGTATTTTGAATTTGAATGTAGTAACCGTTTTTAGCCACATTCTTACATATGGCACCTTAATCTTTATAGGAAATATATTAACTAGCATGCTAACATCTGTGCTGCTTTTAATACCGGCCGCCTGCCACTCTCTCTCTCTATTTCCTGTCCTCAGGTACTCCAGCTGCGAGGAGTTTGCTGCCGACGCTCAGCTGGTCTTCAACAACTGTGAGCTCTTCAACGAGGATACGTCGGAGGTGGGCACGGCCGGACACGCCATGAGACGTTTCTTTGAGAGCCGCTGGGCGGAGTTCTACTCGAATAAAGACAAATAGGTGCCTGCGGCATTCTCCTCGGTGGCGTGGCTGTAGGTTGTTGGTGCTTTTGCAGTCCCAGTCACTCTCGCTCTCTCTGTTACTGCTAAGACTGTCGGGAGGTTCTTCCAGTCCATGTGTATTCTCTCATGTATAGGTATTTATGTATAGATTTTTGGCTATTTGTCTGTTATTGTTGCCTCCACTGGCTGAATCTTTTTCCGAGCCCACAGCTGAACCTGGCTTGAACTAGTACCATTGCCTCCACTGGCTGAATCTTTTTCCGAGCCCACACCTGAACCTGGCTTGAACTAGTACCATTCCCTGTCACAGAGAGGGTGAGAACATCTGTGTCCTCATCCTCACCTCAGCACCCTCATCCCCCGGGTCATTCGGGTTCTTCTCGTCACATCGTGTCACAAACCTCTTGTCGTTGCAAAGCCTTTGGTCAAGCCCTGCTGCGGGTAACGTCGCGGTCTCAGGCCCCCGGGTATTTTTGGCTCTCAGACTCGTACCGAAGGTAAGGGACTGACCGATCTCACACCATTGTAGCGTAACTGCTGCGTTCTGGACCTGCTTAGCATTGCTCAAATTGACAAATTGGATCAAAACTCCTCACAGAGCTTTTGCCATTTCTTACCTGTTCAATGGAAATGTAATGTAACGTGGTCTTATGCCTAGAAGTAATTTTTTGCTCAATATATTTTTATTATATATTCTATATATAAATATAAAGATTACAATAGCTGGGATTATTTAATAGCAATAGCTTGTATGGAATGTGTACAGATTATCTAATAGAGATGTCTCGTCATTTTATGAAAAGGCCAGTTAAACTAAAAGGAATCGTGTTTTTTGGACTGTCAGGAGAAGACATAACCTCCACCTAAAGTCTTGCACGAACACGTACACACTTTTCACAGACACACACACACACACACACCCACCTTCTGCTGCTGTGTGAAAGACACTGGTTTCTGAAACTGGAGGATTTTTAACGTTGGTCCATCAGTTTTTGGGGGGGAGGAGGGTTCGACATTTCACTGTCCCTCCTGTTTTGAGAGTAAATCGGCTTGTTTGACCAGATCTGTGTCACGACAGACAACTATTGAGAGGACACAGCTCGCACTGAGAATTTGCTCTTTTATAAAACATTTAAATTGCCTCAAATCAAGATGGTGTTTGCGGTTTTAAAACTACAAGCGGGCGACTGATCCATATTTGTCTGTAGCTCGTCAGAACGGGTTAAACCATCTACGGGTGGTTATATGCAAGGCTAAAATCCTCTCATTTTAAAGATTTTCAACTGAGGTCTGATTTTGAAGCGCTGGGCAGTGGGCACATCCCTGCCCAGTTTTTCTGACTGGCATTACTTTTGTTTGTTTTTTTCTTTTGTTGCTGTTTTAAGGGCCAATGTACAATGTTGCGCAGCATGGTTGGTGTTCGATGAAGGCGTTGGGACGACTCCATAGTCCAGGTTTTTATTTAAAGTTGTTTCTTACACTGAACTCAAATCTGTCGACAGGAAACAAAACCGTTTGACGTTCCTTATTACACTTAAAGGGACGAGACGTTTTTTTCAACAACAAAAAAGAAAAAAAAAAAAGACATGACGACCAAATGTGGTGTTAAGTGAATTTTTAATAATGTACAGTTTTTGGTGACTTTAAATTTGTTCCTTTATATTTTTAGGACCAATTCATCATTTTTAAGAGCAGGTATTACAAGACTCTGTTGTACTAAGGTGATGTAACATGTGTGCATCTGTAGAATGTACTGTGAGTTGAATAAAAACCACACCTAGTAGAGAGGATTTGCTCCCATCTTTGCTTCTTCTCTGTAATTCCCTCTCGTTCATGTTTGAACAAGCGCTAGGTGACGTCTATTTGTTCTGTTATTGTGAACTCAGCCTCAACAAAAAAAAAATCAATACATTAACATTTCAGGATATAAATGTTACATCGACCTGAAATAAAAACGGTGACATCTTCTAGTTCCTTGTAGATATCTGTAAAAGAAAGCTTACCGCTCTCCTGTGAACGCTGAGAATATTTATTTTTCTGCACAGCGCTGACACAAAGGGAACATGGAAGCAGGCCAATAATCACTTTATAAATAACAAAAAAAAACACACACCCACAGGTGGCCAGAGGAGGTCGTCGTACCCTACACCAGAACTGTCAGTGACGGCGAAGCGTAGCTTCTTTCAAAAAAAATACAAAGCCAGTTGTGTGAGAGTCAGTGAGCCATCGCTTCAAATACTCCGATTATTTATAGGATCTTAAAAGTTAGGAACAAAATCAAGCATGCGTTCACTTTTGTTCATCATCTGACTGAATTAGCAGATTATTACAAATGGAGGACGACTCCTCTCATCCGGGGACTACGGTGGCCTTCACGTACTTCACTTCCACTTCAAAATGCAAAATGCATGCTCTGGCTACAGGTTGCCGTAGAAACGAAGCAATGCAAGATGTTACCTCAACAAAGCAATGTGGTTGTTGTTTGTTTGCCTTAGTTACAAAGGTTTATTTTAAGGCTACATTAACTAAATATGTTTTATAGTGATTATACACTTATATAAATATACTTATGGTTAGTATATTCAAGTTCTGAATCAACCTGTAATTGCAGTGAGTATAGAAATGAAATGTTTGTGTATATATATATGTATACATTTGCCACACACGTTAAATTGTCGCCTCTGCTTTACCTGTTGTGTTTATGGTGCTGCAGTTGTGTCACGTTTAAAGGGAGACCAGGCAGATCTGGTGAAGTGTGTTTGGGAAAGGGCCTCTGCGGCTCCCTGGAGAGTCCTGTCTGTGGCACATGCTGCTGGATGCTGCTGCCATCACTCCCAGCTGCTCCACAGTGGGACGTCAAAGAAGTCAAGTATGCAACACACACACACATGCACACTCTCCATGTACACACACGTCAAAAGAAAAACAACAGCAATGTAAATATGTGCTCAAAATGATGTTTTTTAAAAAGTGTGTCCTGTGTCTCCTGATGCTCGTCTCCCTTTGCCCTTTATGTCACGCTCGAAGCCCTTAGCTGGCACTTTGTGTGAGTGAGTGTGTGTGTGTGTGTGTGAAATAGTGTCAGTGTCAGCACTCTGAATGGAGGGGGCTGAAAACTCCTCACACCAGCGGGTTCCAGTTCAAACCCACACACCCCGCCTCCTCTGCCAGTCCCGGTCCACACAGTTGTGGCTTAGCCCTACAAAAGGAGGGATAACAGTTGCCACAGTTGCCGTGCAGAAGAGGAGGGGGTGGCGTAATCCACGGTATAATGGGGTACCCGCCGTCCCGACCGACCGGTTCATTCTGGACCTGCTCTGAGCAGCGTCAGGGCCCCGTAGATCCAGTCTGAACTCACAAACATCGCTTTAAAAAGAAAAGAGCTGTCAAAGCTCGGCATATTGAGTTAACTATAAAAACCAGAATAGCAGAATAGAAACTCATCCTCTCAGTTTTACCTGTCCCCGGCACCAAGGTCTGTGCTTTGATATCACACAGTGAAAATGGGGACGCGTGCACAGATGCAGCATCACAATAGGCTCTATGGCAACAGCATCATGAAAGAGTTTGTACCCATGGCGACGAGAGCGAGCGGTACCTCACAAGTAGTTTTTTTTTTTGCGGAGGCTGGGACGACGACGACGCATCGTGTGACAAAGTGCTTTGGGCAGAGTGTTATGAAAACACAGCAGGCAGAGTTCTGCTGTCGTCTTCACCCCCTCTGATATTTATCTTCTTTATACTTGACCTGATGTGTGTTCATCACAAAGACAAGAAAAGTCACGTTTAAACGTAGCGTTCAAGGACAGAATTTCATATTTCGTTGATGCGTCATCTCAAAGCTATGTGGTCTGTTCTTGTTGCCCTGGTCTCTTAAAGGTGCATTTTGTAATAAATGTAAAGCAACTGGCCATAAAATCCTCCTAATATGTCACAGAGACTCAGGAATAATGTTCATATAACAAACTGAACTCACCAACAACAACATTACAGACAAAATATTTACATAAAAAAAAAAATATTTTACAGACTGCAAATCATGTTTATGTTTTGAAATCATGTTTTGGCATGTGGCGCCACCTACCGCCGTCTACCAATCATTGCAGTCAGTAGAGTCTCACGGGTTCCCAGTTACGTCAGAAAACGAAACCTAAAAGACCTTGGTATTTTGAATTTGAATGTAGTAACCGTTTTTGGCCACATTCTTACATATGGCACTTTTAAATATGATGAGTCATGGGTGACAACAGTACACTTTCATTTTGACTTTATTTAACCAGGAACTCCCTTGAGTTTGAAATTCACCATAACAAATGATTATACAACAGAACAAACCAAAAGACCGCCCTTAGCCTAGCTTATAAATAGCAGTTGCACTATTCAGTCAAGGTTATTCCATGACCAGGGAGAAGCACATAGGAGAAGGCCGCTCTACCAAGTTCAGAGAAAATATTAAAGGAATACTCCACTAATTTGGATTTAGCTTTGTATTACTAGAATAGGGCTAGCATCTTTGAAAATTAGTGCTTCCCAACCTCAGTTTCCCCTGAGTTATGAGAAATATCTTCATTCTTCTTTTTTTTTTTACTACGTGGCCCTGTTAAGCCTAACTGTTAGCAAAGATGGTGGTTAGCAAAGGCAATGTTTACATTCTAGGAATGAGGACCCGTCCCCCTACGGGTGGCTCTAAAAAGTGTGGGATTAACATTGCAGTGGGAACATAACAAAAAAAATGAGGATGTTTCTCGACCTAGGGGAAACTGAGGTTGGGAAACATAGTTTTTCAAAAATGTGAGCCCTATTCTTTTTTGTTATTTAACTTGTTTTTTAAAAATTGACTCTTCAATAAACATGGCAATGCACAACCAGTGTGCGAATACAAACACGGCAATGAATAAGTCAACATTTTATGCTAGCCCTATTCTAGTAATACAACGCTAAATGCAAATTGGTGAAGTATTCGTTAACGAACCCATGAAAAGCAGCCAGACACAGGTATGTCCAATCGCTCTCTGAACTTGTCCCTGATTGGTCAAAGTCTCCTGTGACTCTCTCTAATGTCCTGTGGTCTCATTGGTCAAATCTTCCCGTCATGCTACAGGTGCAGTTGTGAGGATTTATAAACAGAGGTGAAGTATTAACGCGCTTCCATTATGTCAGCTATCTAACTAGCCAGCTATCGAGCTGTCTATCTAGCTAGATAGAGAGATAGAGAGATAGATAGAGAGGTAGAATCTAGCTTGCTAGATAGATAGATGGATAGATAGATAGTTGGATACTTTATTGATTTACTTTTATTAGACTACTATAGACTCTATTTAAAGTATAGTTGAGATGAAATTATTTTTCATTGGCGGAAATTGAAAGTAAAATGAACATGGACCACCATGTTTTTACAATAGCCCACAATGGACAAACTACACTAGCACACGATTTAAAAACAGAGGTGAAGTCTTAACACGATTCAGTGAAGGTGAACCGATGTCTTGGTAAACTTTGGTTTGATTTCTCCGTTTATCGTTTATCTCTGCTTCAAAGTGGATAAATGCAAAGTATTTGTATTTGTATTTGTGAACATGCTTAGTATAGCGGAGTAAAAAACAAAAAAGCATGCAATCTCCCGCTAATTAGCCACTCCCTCTCAACCATCACCACAACCATAACTAACAATCAATGGCCTAATAATCAGGATTAATGATCAGAACGGCTCCTAAGTCCTGCGTACTCTATCTTTAATTACTTGATAATAGAAGGGAAAAAAAGATAAAGAATATCACAAACCATTGTTTACACACACACAAAAATCTGTCCTTTGTCGACCTCTGTTTCTTGATCTGTGACACGCTGATTGTTGTTTGTGTGTTTGTAATCGGCCTGAGCTGCAAATCAATGACCTTCCTGGCATTAATGAAGTCGTGTGAGTGTTTTACACAGATTTTTACACGTAGACAGGTTGTGTGTTAGATGTCTGAGCTCACAGATCCACTATGTCGGCGTACAAATGCCAGAAAATGACATTTAACTTTAACACCGTACAGTAAATGACCTTGTGCTTTTCACTGTGATCGACTGATTTCAGTCATTCTCCCTGAAGTGATTTTTTAAGCCAGCTTTGTATTGGAGCTCCCTTAAGTGGCCACAATCACTTCAGTCTGACGATAAGTGAGAGAGGCTGCTTTTTTTTTTTTTTTTTGGCCCGAGGATGGATTCAAATTGCTCAAGGTCGGCAGAAAACTGTTCGGAGGACAATTTGGAGCGAGGGTGGAGTAGTGCACACAATGCTGGAAGAAGTATTCTTTCAAGAGAGTGGAAGAGGCTAAAGTTTTTGTGCAGGGAAGACTTGAGAGGAGGAGGAGGAGGAGGAGGAGGCTGCTCCTCTCATCAAAGGACCTCTCAGTCTCTACAAGTTAATGAGGGATGTAGCAGAGACCCTGAAGCCCTCAGACCCCGACAGCTGCACACAGGACGACGACGGAGATACAGACAGAAAAACCTGACACCTGAGGACAAGGTTTATACGAGATGACGTGGCGTGAGGTAAGAAACTTACTTAATTCTCAGTATTTCTATACGTGTGACCTGAGTGTGAAAATCAAATTTTAAATCATTTATATGATAATTTCTCTAAAATTTTATCACCATTTGTTTTTGCCAGGAAGCCTTTGAGAAATAAGAACTTTATTAGTATTATTTACTAGGTTTGATGGTTACGGCGTGTTCTCGCCTGTTGATGATATAATAATTTGTGATGTGTTGAAATACATAGAATTTATCTATTTTTTATAGCACTTTTATTGCATCTTACATCAATAAACACATAATATAACATATATAATAATATATATGGTGACTGTTATATAATTTAAAAATCACAGTGATATAGCGTATTCATAGGTTTAATGATTTGACACACACACACGCACACGCACACGCACACGCACACGCACACGCACACAGTTCTCGGGACTAAATATAGGCTAATTTGTTTGTGTCCCTTTTTTTTTTCCCTGACAAGTTACGGAGTCGGCAGTTCTGGCGAGCCGTGCTGGCAGAGCTGCTTGGCACCCTGGTGTTAGTGAGTACCGTGCTGGGCTCCTCCATGCCGGGCCCTGGAGAGGCCCCCGTGGGAACCCTGTACCCAGCTGTGGCCGTGGGGGTGGTGATTGTTGCACTGGGACACTGTTTTGGAGAAATAAGTGGAGCACAGGTGAAGGAGCACACTGAACTTGATAGTTCAGGTTTAGTCAGTGTGGTTTTTGTAAAGTACTGACACACAAGCCTCTTTCACAGTAAAATTAAACACGGCTGGGATTTTTAAGTACAACACCACCATGGCCCTTAGTGATAAAGTTACAGTTGTTACTAGATAGTAGATATATATGTATATATACTGTAGATATTGATGCTAATGTAGGTCCAGTTCTAATATTAGTAACACTCGTACGACTGAGCACAATATGCTTTTTAAAAGAACGCTATAAAATTTTTATGTATTACATTATATATTCTACAAATACTAATTCATTTTTAAAGCTGTCTATCTAGCTAGCCAGCTATCTAGCGATAGATAGATAGATAGATAGATAGATAGATAGATAGATAGATAGATAGATAGATAGATAGATAGATAGATAGATAGATAGATAGATAGATAGATAGATAGAATCTAGCTCTGTAGCTCGCAAGCTAGCTAGCTAGATAGATATAGATATATACTTTATTGGTATACTTGTACTATTAGACTACTATACTATAGACTCTTTTTAACGTACAGTTACGATTAAATTATTTTGGCGGAAATTGAAATTAAAATGAACATGGACCATCATGTTTTTACAGTAGCCCACAATGGACAAACTACACTAATCTTTTGAGTGAGGTGAGGTATATTTAGGTGCAACTCCTTCATTTTTTTCTGTCAAAAACAGAGCAGAAGACAAAAAAAATTACAGTGTCTTATATCCAGTGATGCTGATGAGAGCAGAAGCTGAGAAATATTGCATGTTTTTGTTATTTGAGGGGTGAATGCTGTCTGGTGAAAAACAATTTTAAACACAGGATTAAAGTTTGGTTTTTTTTGACCAGAGGGAATGTGGTAATAATAGTAAATGCTGACTTTGACACGCACGCCCACAGTGTGGCGTCATCACGGAGAACCAGCGTAAGACGTGGACGTTCATCCTCATTGAAAATATCTCTGTTACCAAGGACACAAAAAGCTGATTTTAGCCACACAACAAAAAAGTTCACCAGATAAAATCTACATCTGCTTAAATCCAGTAAATATTTTATGATACTGTATGTTCACTGCTTTATTTCACTGTTACCACAGCTTCTTCCACTTCATTTAATCCAATCACTAAAGTCATATACAGTTAAGCAGATTAACTGTATATATTAGATTAGTATTTGTTGGGGGTTAAAATTTTTCCTTCAGTTTTCCATTTGTCCTCCTTCTGGAAACAATGTTTGTGTTTTTCTGCTGATGTGGAAAAGTCAACATTTATTACATGCCAGTACCTAATAAACCCAGACTTCAACACATGGACTATCCCTTATCCAAGTAACAATACCACAAAGTAAAATAAGGATTGTAAGTTTTAAAGGTGCCATATGTATGAATGTGGCCAAAAACTGTTACTACATTCAAATTCAAAATACAGAGGTCTTTTAGGTTTCGTTTTTCGAAAAACTCATTTTTGACCTCACCCTAATTGTCTGTTTTTTTCTTTACTATAATACAACTCTGATATCAGACACATGAGATAAGAAATCAGTATGCGCTGATGTTTTGGATCAAGGATCTCATAATGTTCAAATCCTAATAAACGTGATTAGTAATTGAATCTGTGTTTGTGCTCTGTGGTCAGGTGAACCCCACGGTGACTCTGTCTCTGTTGGCCACTCGGAAGGTGGATCTCCTCAAGGCCCTTTTTTACGTGGCCGTGCAGTGTTTAGGTTCCTCTTTAGCAGCCGGCGCTCTGTACCTGGCCCTGCCACTGAAAACCACTGCAGACCACTTCGTCAACAGGGTCAGTTCTCATCATGTTGTTATGTTATGTTTTTGTGATAAACCTGACTTTCCCTCCTCATCCTCATCCTCATCCTCATCCTCTTTTTCATCACCAGGTGCCTATGGAGTCGAATGCAGCCCAGGCTCTGGGCATCGAGGTTCTGTGCGCTTTCCAGATGGTGTTCACCATCTTCTCAGTGGAAGACCAACGACGAAGGGAGTGCACGGAGCCAGGGAACTTAGCCATCGGATTAGCTCACACTGCTTCAGTGTTGTTAGGGGTAAGATGAGCTTTAGGTAGTAGAAGGTTGTGGGGTTGTGTTGCTGAACCATCTGTTCATCCATCATTATTTATTCATTCATTTATTCATTTTGAACATGCAATGCATACAAAAGACAAAAGTAGTCCATATTTCATGTTCATGACACTCGAAAGGGATTAGGCAGAAGTAAGAATACATATAATATATAATTAATCTTACCTGTTGATTTTTGGAATGATATATTTTCTCTCTTTTGGACCCCTATCTATATTATATTATATTGTGTTATATTATACTGTGGGCCCACAGTTGGTGTAGTGGTTAGCACTCTTCGGACAACTTCGGAACAAGGGGTTCTGCAAGGAGTTTGCATGTTCTCCCCGCGTGTGCGTGGGTTTTCTCCGGGTTCTCCGGCTTCCTCCCACAGTCCAAAAACATGCGATATGGGGATTCGGTGAATTGGTCACTCTAAATTAACCATAGGTGTGAGTGAATGGTTGTTTGTCTCTATGTGGCCCTGTGATGGACTGGCGAACTGTCCAGGGTGTACCCCGCCTATCGCCCAATGTCTGCTGAGATAGGCACAGCACCCCCCGTGACCCTCTGGTGGAGGAAAAAGCGGTAGATAATGGAAGGATATTATACTGTATTATGTTATGATATTATATTATATAAAAATCAGAAGTGTAGAAGGATATTCACAGCTGCTATATTAATAAATTGTTGTCTATATTATATTATTAACATTTTACAAATGTAGAGGACCAGTCGCAGTTCAATAGCAACTGCCTAAGTTTTCATATACAGTTTATTTTTCACCTATACATATTCTTGTACCTTTTAAAAAGGACCTTCTTATATTTCCTTGTACAAACTGGATTACGTTTGGTTTATTCCCACATTTCGCTTGCTCAATAATTTAACGCCACAGACTGAAATACAAAAGCTCTTTCTTTCATTCTGTGCATATTCTGTAAATCTTTAAATGGAATTGTCCCCTTTAGATTGTAGCCCTCCTCTATTTCTATATATAATAATTGAATAAGTGTGTTCGTATAAACGGACATGATGGATGATTCTGATGGGATGTATTTAGGATCCAATATTCAAGTTAATCCCCCTTGGGCTGAATCTACATGATTATGACTGTGTATGTGCTGTTTTGTTGTATCAGGGCCGGTTCTCTGGTGCGTGTATGAATCCTGCACGTGCTCTGGGTCCTGCCATCATCACTGGATTTTGGGAAAACCACTGGGTGAGAGAAAAGTCTCTGTTCAGTGCTGTTGTTTTAGTAATAATATCACCAAATATGAACTAACCAAATATAAACGTTCACATAAAAACAGGTCTTTATCTACACATATTTCATATATTATGACATTCTAATCTTGTTTTTCACTTGCAGGTGTTTTGGCTCGGACCCGTGCTCGGCGGCGTCCTGGCCGGAGTGTCCCACGAGTTCTTCTTCGCGCGCAGCGCTTCCCGCCAGAAGCTGGTGGCGTGTCTGACCTGCAAGGACATCGAGATCGTGGAGACGGCCAGCATGACGGGCTCGTCGCTGTCCACGGTCACGCAGAACGCCATGAGAGCCAAACAGGCCAACAAACAAGACAACAACTGAGGACACACAAAACACATAGGATCACACACCCTCTCTGCAACGAGTCTGGTTAGGGAACAGTTAAAGGTGCATTATGTAATAAATCTAAAGCAACTGGCCATAAAATCCTCCAAATTTGTCACAGAGACTCAGGAATAATGTTCATATAATAAACTGAACTCACCAACAACAAAAGTACAGCCAAAATATTTGCATTAAAAAAAAATATTTTGCAGACTGCAAATCATATTTATGTTTTGAAATCATGGTGGCGTTTTTACCCCAAAAATAGTGCGTTGGGGCTCGGAAAACGCTGGTTCTGTGTGGATAAAAAAAAGCAGATATGATAGCTGTTAGAAAATAGAGCTATTTATAACATTCTATGTCACCAGACAGCAGCTTTGGGGTTACAGTTTTCTTAAAGGGACAGTTTTGCTTTTTTGTTTAAAGGTGAGTTAATCATGCAAGATCAGTGCGTTACATACAGTAGACAGTATTTTATTTGTAATTTGTCATTTATTTTAATTTGTAAAGGTTTGCCAATTCATTTAATAAAGAAAGAAGCCCAGCCTTGTTAAAAAAAAAGTAACTTTTACTCTTACTTTTTTACTTTAACGAGTACATGTTTATGTTTAATTTAGTAGAATATTTCAGTACTCTTTCCACCTGTGACAATATGCCGTATACACCCAACTTCTATATATAATACACCCCTTCAAAAAATACATGGATCATTCTGTAAAATCTATTTATATTCAATAACAAATCATTCTTATGTTTCAGGCTGATGCATCATTTTCTTAATGTAAGTACAGGCAACAATAATCAATGAAAAGGAAGGACTATCAAGTGACAGTACATGATTAGAATGTGAAATATGTCCCATATAGTGAATTAGCAGCTGCCCTCGTTCATTAGATCACTGCTAATTTTCAGTCCATTGAAACTCGAGCAAAAACATCCTTAAGATGAATAATTTTTTCAGTGCGGAGGCTGCATTTTGAGTTGGCTGAATGAGACCTTTGAGGTCTCAACGGTCTTTCATTAGGGAGCAGCCAATATTGTTGAGACTTCGCATTGTTACTTTAATATTTGCACGTCATTAGAATATATTACGGAGGCTCCTTTAAAATCCCGCTAGAAAAAAAAAAAACACCCTCGTGTTCCTGATTTTCTGCCTGTGAATGCTTTGAAATGCTAAACAGGTTCTCACTCTGCACTCCAGTCTTTCAATGATGTCCTCAATCAGTCCAACGTCTCTCTCATCATGTTAGTGTCCGTCTCTTCTGTGAGAGCTTCTGTTCTCTAACAATGGAGCTTCATACCTCTGTAATGGCTCTACAGCCTTATTTGGAATGAGCTTTGTGATTTAAAATGGACTGTATGAGTGTGTGTGTGTGTGTGTCACAGACAATACTTGTTTTCATGAAACCTTTATGTGTGCGTCCTTTTGAAAATGTGTTTTTTAAAGGCTGAGTTCACTCACTCGCTAAAAACAAACCACGCATTAATGTCTTGTGCGATGTTGTTAGAGAAATGTTATTATTCTGTCGCTGTCAGTGCATCAACACTACGAGGTGTAGTTTGTGAAGTGACTCAAGCTGAAAGTAACGTCGGCATTTTGCCACATTTAGACCAATTTTTGTTCATTTATACAAATATATGTATGTATTTAGATTTAATTATTTAATATTATTAAATAGTTAAATCTAAAAATTAAATGTTACACCTTAATGTTAAATATTAAATCTAAATATTACATTTAAATCTAAATATATAATTTGAATCTAAATATTAACTTCAAATCTAAATGTGAAATATAAATCTACATTTTAAATCTAAATTTAAATAAACATATTAACAATACATATAAATATAAAATGTAACTCTAAATATTAAAATCTAAATGTTAAATCAAAATTTAAATTTAAATATTAACAATAAATATAAATATAAAATTTAATCGAAATCGAAATGTGAAATATAAATCCATATTTGAAATCTAAATTTAAATATAAATATAACATTTAAATCTAAATATTAAATTCAAATCTAAATGTGAAATATAAATATAAATTTTAAATCAAAATTTGAATATAAATTTTAACCTAAATATAAATGTTGAATGTTAAATCTATATATACATGTTAAATATAAATGCTAAATTGAAATCTAAATGTTAAATATACATTTTGAATGTAAACCTAAATGTTAAACATAAATACTAAATTTAAATATAAATGTTAAATATAAATGTTTGAGGTGAAACTAAATATTTAGCTAATATGCAAATTCACACGCCAGGTAACCTGACATATCAAAATAAAAGCCTGAGATGGTCAGACTGTGTTTATAGACAATATAGACGATAATATAATATAATATGTAATATTTAGATTTAAGTATTTAATATATTTATAAATTGACAAATATTGGTCACACTTTTTTAAACATAATTTGGCAAAATGTTGACGTTATTTTCATCTTGAGCCACTTTACAACCAACACCTCATAGACTCAGCACACAGTTCTAATAGAGTCTGAAATGTATTGTGTTTTCTTTTCGCTCTCTTTGATTTTGTGAATTCATTTGGATTTACTGACCTTTTACAATAAACATTTCAAGGGATAGTTCAGTTTTCTTTTTAAATGTGGTTGTATGATGTACTGTGTGAACAACTATTGAGTTCATCCTCACTGAAAACAGACGAAACTGACTTGAGCCGCTGAACAAAAGAAATCTGTACATTATTAGAGAATCTTTTGAGAATGTTCATTTTCCCTATGAGATTTTGTGCAGGAGGAGTGAGCGGTGACAAAAACGCCACAAACTTCAGTTTCCTCCTGATAAAAGGCCATCTGATGGTGAGATAAAGCAACACACACACACAGTGCAGTCAGCATGTGTCAGCCACACTTGAAAAATCCTGAACTACAACTTTAACAGAATAAACACACTGTAAATGTTGTGTATTGAAGGTGAAACAATAAAACTGTGCTAGAACTCACTATCTCTGATGTCAGTGTAATTTGAATACGACACACACACACACACACACACACACACACACACACACACACACACACACACACACACACACACACACACACACACACACACACACACACACACACACACACACACACACACACACACACACACACACACACACACACACACACACACAGTACTCTGTCACTGCACCAGTGTTGCCAGCATTTTGCATTGTGTGTGTTCTTTCTAACATGTATAAAAGGGAGTTAAAACGCCGAGCTCAGCATTTCGCTTTCATCATCACCCCCACCTCGCTCTGCAGCGAAGCCTCTCGACTGGTCATTGTGTCGCATCCCTGTCGCTGCCACTACTGCACTACTCTCCCTCTAACACACACACACACACACACACACACACAGACACACCCACACACGTTTGTGCAGCAGTTGTAGTGAGGACACCATAAGCCTCTTAACCTCACCTTAACCATCACAACTAAGTGCCTAACCCTAACTTAAACCCAATTCTAACCCTATAACAACCAGGTATTAAGCCTGAAAAAAGCGCTGACAGAATGTTCTTTTTACATTGTTCATTTTTGTGTCTCCACCACATGGCGCTGGACGCTCAGCTGTGAGGCAACATCAAATTCAGGGTTTCCTGCCATCACAGGCCTCGCTGACCCCTGACCCCTGGCTTTTTTTTTTTACCCTTTCTCCCCTTAAACACAACAGCACTTCATAGCTTTAGCATTTAGCGTTGCAGTTTAGCGCGTTGTAGCCTCTGGTGCTTCAGTGTCATTTCTCTCTCTCGTCTTCATACGTTCATGCGTCGCGCGCATGCACATGTTTGGCTGCAGACAAAGGTTTCACAGGGTCAGGCCTTTCAGTGTATGGGTCAGTTCAGGAGCTGTTAGCTTTGGCCACTTCCGTCCGGGGCCCCCAACTGCATGTGTGTGTGTGTGTGTGTGTGTGTGTGTGTGTGTGTGTGTGTGTGTGTGTGTGTGTGTGTGTGTGTGTGTGTGTGTACTTGTATTTGTTAGCTCTTTAGGACCATGGGTCCTCATGGAGACCAAAACCTGGTCCTAATGAGAGAGAACTGGTTAAGTTTACACATTAACTGGTTATGGTTAAGGTTAGGGATCGTGGTGGACGTCTGTTTGTCTGTCCGTGTCCCCTGAATGTGACAGTTATGATACGTCAAGAGATGATATTATTAGCCCCAAAGGCGACTTTGTCCTCTCGGCTGCAGCTGCTCTTCGCTGTGGCTGTTCCTCCTGATTTCTCCCCTCCCACTGATTATGCTGCACAAAGCTACCTGTTGCTTCTTATTTCTTGTTTTTCCCACTCTCTCTCGTTCCTTCTTTATACGTTCGTCCACTCAGATGCTCTAGCTGTTGGCTGATGACAGAGGGTTGAGTTCAGTTTGTTTAATTTAGTTTAGACGTCCACCACTGCTGTCCCCCCCCCCCCCTCTACCCTTGGCCTGACAGGGGGGGATTATGATGTCACGCTGGGCCCCTGGGGGCTATTATAAAGCCTGAGTCTGGCCCTCTCCCCTCCGTCAGAGAGGCTTAAACGTTCACCGGACACTCTATCAAACCCCTCCGTTTCTTTTTTTTCTGTTAGAAAAATAACCCTGCAGCATTGATGACCGCCTCCTCTTGACAAACCTGAGGTTTCCATCCACGCTCCACGTTCTCTTACCTATGTCTTTGGGACAGGTGGACAGAGGTGGCAGTTTTTCTTGGTAAAGACCTGTTCGCTGGATTCTGAAATCCTGTTTTTCTAAAAGGGGCGAAGAGGTTTAGATTTAGCATTTCCAGACTCTATTGATTTATTTTTTTTATAACTTTGGTGGAGAGCCTCAAGTAAACAGTCAACATGTGGGAATTCCGCTCTATGAATTTTTGGCGGGCGGTCTTCGCCGAATTCTTTGGGACCATGTTCTTTGTATTCTTTGGCATGGGCGCCGCCCTACGCTGGACCACGGGTCCTCATCATGTCCTCCATGTGGCCCTTTGCTTCGGGTTAGCAGCCGCCACCCTCATCCAGTCCATTGGCCACATCAGCGGCGGCCACATCAACCCTGCCGTGACCTTCGCCTACCTGATCGGCTCGCAGATGTCTCTTTTCCGCGCCATTTTCTACATTGCCGCCCAGTGCTTGGGCGCCTTAGCCGGGGCTGCTGTGCTGTATGGGGTCACGCCCTCCAACATGAGGGGCAACATGTCCATGAACATGGTAAGGATGTGTGTCGAATTAAGTTTGGCCAAAGTGATTCGTCGGGTAAACCAAAGTAAAACATGTATCTTCATTCCACCTCCAGCTGCAGCCTGGCATCAGCCTGGGAATGGCCACCACAGTGGAGGTTTTCCTCACCATGCAGCTGGTGGTGTGCGTCTTTGCCGTGACTGACGAGAGAAGAAACGGACGCCTGGGATCTGCTGCCCTCTCCATCGGCTTTGCCGTCACCGTTGGACATCTCATGGGGGTGAATATTATGTAGAAAACCAGTCATAAAATCCACAGTTTGTTTTCACTGATGCACCAAACTGACGAGTGCTTCATGTTTCAGATGTACTACACCGGCGCTGGAATGAACCCCGCTCGCTCCTTCGCTCCTGCTATGCTCTTCAGGAACTTCGTCAACCACTGGGTAAGACCTGACGCCAATTCAGCTTTCACTGATCCCTCTCTGAGAGAATTATTACTTGTGACTCATGAGTGTCTGTTGTTTTGTCGGCAGGTGTACTGGGTCGGGCCTATGATAGGCGGCGCCATGGGCGCCCTCCTGTACGATTTCATGCTGTTCCCACGCATGAGGGGTTTGTCCGAGCGCCTGGCAATGCTGAAGGGCAACCGAACCCCCGAGAGCGAGACCCAGCAGGACACCCGCGGCGAGCCCATCGAGCTCAAGACGCAATCCCTATGAACCTGCCCCTGTCCTCTGCTCCAACTGATGCTGATGCTGCGGAACAAGGGACAAGGCCCTGAGCAACCACCTCAACCCACCCACACTCCATCACACAAAGACTAACCCAAAAAAATACTAACACGATTCTCCCAGTGACACACACACATGTTCATAACCTTCAACCCCAACACACAGCGAGACCCTCTGTATTCTCAACTGGACATTTTCAATAAGAACCTGAAGCTTCTTTGGTTTAATCTCCTCCACCAACACCACCACCCACCTGCTTTCTCCATCCATCCAGGCCTTCGTTGATTGAGGAAACCCTGAAAACCAGCACGGGGGGAGACCAGGTGCAAGATGAGGGTAAGAGGGCATAGGTGGAGTAGAAGGGTGGAGATTGGGGTCAACACTCATGGGCTTTGTGGTCGTTTCAGGTTGGTTAGACCAGTGAAGATGGACATGCTTTTCATTACACATCTGAATTTATCTCCATTTTAGTTTATTTTCTTTTACTTTAGGCTCATTTTGTTTTCTGCACTTCAGACAAAAGACGTGGGAGTATGATGCCATTAGATTTGAGCAGGGTTTCACTTTTTTTTTTTTTTTTTTTTTTTCAATAACTACCTTTTATCTGTGGGTTTGTGAGTGTGTGTGTGAAAGAGAGAGAGAGTGTGTGTGAGAGTGAGTGAGTGAATGTGGCCTGTATGTGCGAGTGTTTTTGCAAGTGTGTGTGTGTGTGATCAATTGCAGATACAGAACTTTTTATTTTGTTTTCATTACCGCTCTCCTGTTTCGCTCCAGTCACCGTGTTCATCTTGTCACCCGTTTTTAAAGAAAAACACACAATCATCGCTCCTTCCCTCACCGTGGTTTTCGCTATGATATCCATTTTTACACAAACCATCTGCTTCTTCTTTTTTTTCCGTTTTGAGCAAACGTTGTACCCCAGGCTTTGATAATAGTGGGTTCTGTTGAACGGAGATCAGCTGTGCAAGCGTTTTTATTGAGTCTCCTTTCACAATTTGATCCTCACCTGGAGCACAAGGCGTTTCAATAAAATTTAAAAACAAGCTTTTGGGCTCAGTTTCTCTCTGTGTTTGTGTGGAGAAAAAATCGTGAGCCGCAATGAGCGAGTTTGGCCAGAAGATGGCGAAAAAAGCACACGGCACTCACACACAGAAACCTCAGGGAATTGTGGGTAAAAATGAGAATAGTGTTGTAATTATATGACATTAGCCTCAAGAATTTAGGAAGATGTAGTTGAGGGAGTGCCACAGAGTCCCACACCCGCACCCAAGACTATTGCTCATGTCTGATAAGACGCATGGTTTTAAAACTGACATGCACTTTTATCTCCTGCCTGCGTCTGTTTGCATGACACCACCTTCAGAGCAGTGACATAACAATGGCGATAATAAACATTTCATACATTCGTATATTATAAACAAATCCCTTTAAAGGGTCACAAGCAAATGAGGGAAACCTTCGTTTTCCATGAAGCCACATCCAGCTTTGCATTTGTCTAACTAACAAATACAACAGCATTTGGACGACTGCTGAGTTGAAACGCATTGACTTTTGAATTATTTTTCTTTTTTCTAAGATCACATGGACAGTCATTCATGTGAATTTTGAATTATAACTTCAGTGTCCTCTTCTTTTTGGACATGTTTTCCTATTGCAAAGAGTTATGTCTTCAGTAGGAATGAATTAGCTTCAAGGCTGACAGAGGGCGAGGTTGGATTTGGTCTCAATAACAAAAACAGTATAACAATTAACATTTTTTCTCCAATTCTATATCTACAACTGTTACATATATTTATTTTAAAAAATGTCTGGGAGAGATCAGAGTTTGATGAAAATGTTTAAAACACACCGTAAATATGAAGCTACAGCCAGCAGCGGTTAGCTAACTGGGTTAGCTAACATGTCATGGGACCGTATCTATGTTCCCCGGGTCCTATGTTCCCCGGGTCCTATGTTCCCCGGGTCCTATGTTCCCCGGGTCCTATGTTCCCCGGGTCCTATGTTCCCCGCTATGTACCCTAATCCTAACCCTACCCTTTTTCAAAAAAAGGGTCCTATGTTCCCCTGTCACATACAAAGTGGACCTTTTTTGGGAAAAACGGGGAACATAGGACCCGGGGAACATGTGTATGTCTCTTACTTAAGCTTACAAACAAAAGACTCACTGCTGCTGGTTGTAGCTTAATTTTTAATAGTATTTCCCAAAATGCTGACAAATTCCCCAAAGTCCATCAGTGTAATGTATATTTTAGTGAGATAAGTAAAGGGCTTTGACTTCAGTGACTCTCCAGTCTGCCATTTAACAACACTCAGAAAGAAATACACATTTTTATTTTTATTTTGCATAGTTTTGATGTATGGCTTATTTCTTTCTTTCTTTCTTTCTTTCTTTCTTTCTTTCTTTCTTTCTTTCTTTCTTTCTTTCTTTCTTTCTTTCTTTCTTTCTTTCTTTTTTTTTTTTTGAATGTCTGACTTCTACGATGGTGCCACAGCACCGAGAGACTCCGGTATTATCACTAAAACATTTGTCTTTATTCTGCAACATGGGAAACAAAAAACAAAGGACAAAGCAGAGACTCAGGCCAGTACAATGGGCTGGAAAAAAGAAGTGTGTGTGTGTACTCTGTCACAACTGACTCAGACACTCGCACTCGTTCAGACACAACGACATCTAGACAAAATTGACTTGATATGTAACGGACAGCTATGTAATTTGAATATCATCAAATTAGAGATGGAAAATATCCTCAAAAGTGACGAAAAGATGACTTTTACCATGAGTGATCTTCCAGCAGTGGCAATATTAAAAAAAAACAAAAAAACAATACACCAGTGCTGTTAATCTTAGTCATATTTGTCCTTTATCGTCATAATTGCATATTCTGTTTTGACTTAACTTAACTTTAGTGGCTAAAAAGAACAAAAAGGAGGAGTCTAATAAACTTGTTGTTCCTCTGAGATGAGAGAGACTAGGAAAAATGACAAAATTAAATAAGTATGGAGAGAGAGGGAGCGAGAGAGGGAGGTCTAAGGCCATAGACAAAAACATAACCTTGATGAGGAGGTAACTAGACCCGTGTTTCTGTTTTTGAAAAAGGATCTGGCTCCCAGCTTGGCTATAATCCAGCATTCAGCGCAGAACCTTTGGAGAAACTGCAGCTGCAGCGTCGCAGCGAGCAGACGCACTACTCATTGTCTTTAGCCACACGTGTGCACGCGGTGAGGCTGCGTCCACAGGGTCAACGGGACAAGAGAGGTCATATCAGTCCAGTCCCTGACTTCTACCATTTATGAAAAAAAACATTCACTGACGAAACAACAGAGCATTAATTTTAATAATAATATTATATATATATATATATAAAAAAGGAATAAGAACAGGAATGAGAGATGTTTCTAAAAAAAGCCCTTTGATTACATCACAGCCACTTCCTGGTTCTCCAGTCTCATCCCGATGACAACACAGCTCGACAGTCACGCTGTTTTTGAATCATCACTTCCTTTTTTTTTTTTGCTTTTTCCTCCTCTGCAGCTCCGGCGCAGAGCTGCTCACTGCATGCGGTCGGGCTGGTGCAGAGGATAGTGCAGGAAGGCCTGCGGGGCGCCAGACACGGCGGTGAGTGCAGCCAGTGGAGGGTGGATGGCAGCCGGAGGGGTCGGGGATGTGGCGAGGGAGGAGGGCGCCGGCGTGCCAGGGGAGAAGCTGTAGCCGAGGTAACCGGCGGAGGGGGACGGCGAGGGCGTGTAGGGGTAGTGCTCCAGTCCTGTGGGGGTGTAGTGGCTGTAGGCGGAGCTGTAGTCCAGGTAAGGGGAGGAGAGCGCGGCCGCTGCTGCTGCTGCTGTGGGGCTGAGGTGGGATTGAAGCACCAGGCTGGGCTGTAGGAAAGCCTGAGGGTAGACGTACTGCTGGGCCAGCCTGGACACACAGACAGAGAAACAAGGGTCAGTGAGAAAAATCACCAATTAAAAACAAGATTTCTATAAACACTATCGTTCAAAAGTTTGGGGTCACTTAGAATGTCCCTATTTTTTGAAGGAAAAGCTCTTTTTTCCAATGAATATAACATTAAATGAATCAGAAATGCACTCCATACATTGTTAATGTGATAAATGACTATTCTACATGTAAACGTCTGGTTTTTAATGGAATATGTACATAGGTGTATAGAGGCCCATGTTCTAATGGTACATTGTGTTCGTATGGAGTTAGATTTGTGTCTTTATTATTCAATCAAAAAAGGTTTGCTTCAATCCAAAAAAAAAATTTCAATCAAAAAAAATTCACTTCAATCAAAAAAAAACTTTTTAATCAAAGAAAAAAATTGTTTGGATGCAAAAATATATTTGAGACTCAAAAAAATGCTGTTTTGCGTTTGGGCCATATTATGGGTAGGACAGTTGTGTCTTAATTATTCAATCGCAAAAAAAGTTGCTTCAATCAAGAAAAAAATTTCAATCAAAGAAAAATGATTAAGTGTGGTTTCTTTTTTTTTATTGAAAATGTTTTTTTTTCGATTTGAAGTGAAAAAAGTTTTGAAGTCTTTTTTTTATTGAATCATTTTGACACAAACGTTCCGCAGTGGGCGGGTGCTTCCCCATTGGTCAGACATGTTTGAGTGACAAGTGTCTACACCAACGATGTCTTTCTGACAAGCATGTCATGGTCGTCAGCAAGTCAGGTCGCAGTGCAGTGGCAAAACAGTATTAAAATGATTTGTGTCATGTTATTATCCCACTCTGTTTGATATTTCGATTAAACATAAAGCTTGGTGTTAGATATCTCACGCCGTCATAGTGCACGAACGGCTAGCTGATAACGTTAGCCCATGGCTCTGCACACTGAATGAATTGTTTATTTTACTTAAGTACAGAGGCTTGCTATGTGCTAGTGCTATGTTATGTTATAATAAGTAACGTAATGAGTGGTCAAACAACAGTCCACAGGCCAACTGTTGCCCGCAGCCCTGACTGTTTAGCAGCAACAGGTAATGCAGAGCCTGTGTTCTCACACAGCCCACAGTACAGCTGTTTGACTATCTCGCTCTCTCTGGCGCGCTCGCGTTCACGGGTAGTGGTCTCCCCACCATCAAACACTCATAGACAGAGGCAGGTGCTTTTATTTTGAGAGCGGGACATAAATATGCCGTTCCGTACGGGAACGACAAACCTCCCCCCGGTGAGGAGGAGGCGGCCAGCGGGGGCGAGAGAAGGCGCAGCGAGTACACATCTCCGCGGCCCAGGGAAGCGGCGAGGTCCGGGTGAGGGGCGCTGTAAAGCAGACGGCCGGAGCCGCCTGCCAACTTCGCCCCGAGCCTTTCCAAGCCGACTTAGAGCCGGTCGCGGCTCACCACCGACGGAGGAAATGCACTCCGCGGGGGCCAGCCGACAGCCGGTGGCAAAGAAGACCCTGCGAGGGAGCTCTCTCCGCACACTGGACCCTACCTTACAGGCAGGGCTGTGGGCAACAGTTGGTGTAGACACTTGTCACTCAAACATGTCTGACCAATGGGAAAGCACCTGCCCACTGCGGAACGTTTGTGTCAAAATGATTCAATCAAAAAAAAAAAGACTTCAAAACTTTTTTCACTTCAATCAAAAAAAAAACATTTTCAATCAAAGAAAAAAAGTGTTCAAATGAAATTTTTTGAGTCTCAAATATTTTTTGCAATCAAACACTTTTTCTTTGATTGAAAATGATTTTTTTGATTGAAGTGATTTTTTTTAATTGAAAATATTTTTGTTTGTTTGACGCAACTTCTTCTTTGATTGAGTTATAAAGACACAAATGTCCTACCCATAATATGGCCCAAACGCAGAACAGCATTACTTCAATCAAAAACTTGCTTCTAACCAAAAAAACCTTCACTACAATTTTTTTCTTTGATTGAAAAGGTTTTTTTTGATTGAAGTGAATGTTTTTTTGATTGAAAACATTTTTTTTGATTGAATAATAAAGACACAAATCTAACTCCATATGTTTGCTAATCGCATTAGAAGGCTATTGGATGATTAGAAAACCCTTGTGCAATGATGTTAGCACAGCTGAAAACAGCTTTGCTGGTTCTTTGACGAAAGGGCAAAATTATTATTTTGAATAAAAATCATTATTTCTAATTTTGTCAATGATATTTGACTATATTTTCTAATCATTTGCAACTCTTTTGATGAATAAAAGTGTGACTTTTAATGGAAAACACAACCAAAATTGTATAGGTGACCCCAAACTTTGGAACGGTAGTGTATGTTTTTTTTTTTCTTTTGACAAAAGAGGAAAACATTTAAATAAATACAATTTAATCTCAATGCAATGTAAGATGAACAACATGGTGGAATCAGTTTAAATGTGTATTGAAAATAAATCAAAGTCCCAGGTCTGTTAAAACACATTTTAATAATAGACTATTTTTTATGTCATTTTTAAAAAGCAAAGAATGTCAATGAGTAAAACGGTTCACTTATTCAAATGCAGAAAAATAAAAAGGTTCTGTTTACAAAATATCAAAAGGGAAAAACAGGAAAAATAAACCAAAATAGAATTAGAGAGCGAGCAAAGTCAGATAATTGTGAGGCTCCTATTCTCCACTCGCCTCACTCACTCATCAGGTCACAGCAAAGCCTGTTAGCTCCCACACAATAAATGATAAATTAATTAATTTACTAAAAACTATTTATAATTATTAAATTTTAAGCAGAAAGAACAGCAACCCTAACTCTAACTAGTCATAAAAATCACTTACAATAAAGTGAGTCTCTATTATTGTGATCATCGTGAATGAAGAAAAACATTCTTATTTCATGTGAGTGACTTAGAAATTCACCAGCATACAGTCCTAGTCATTTATTATGTCATGTGGCACAATGTATTATAGTATTTATCACAAAGAGACGTGTATCCCATAGGTGATGTTTCTGATGAAGAGAAGGCCCTGCTTGTATCTGAGAATCTAGAATAAATCATATAAAAAGATCGCAATAATATCATCAATCGCAATAATATTAGTCGCGATAATTGTGACAGGGAATTTTTTTATACCGTCCCTAAAAAGCATTAAACTGAATAATTGTACTTTAATTATTCTCCATATTTTAAAAGCTTGAATGAGTAAAAAATGTACATATAGTATTCCAAAGTACTGCTATAAAAACTATAGAAGTCCTCTCCAGGTATCATCGTCCTCCTATAAGAGGCAAAAGTGTTGCCTTTAAATAGATCGTCTCCCTTGTGTTTAAGTTTAATTAGCACACTGACTGTGAAACGCTCCAAAAAGACACACTTGCTCCAAATAAAAAGTCTGTATAATTAAAAATGACACACAAAGTGGAAATCGCTCTAGATTCATGATCAGAATTATTATAATATATATATATATAATGGCAGATGTACAGCATGAGCTTGTATAGTTGCTTGGCACCGCAGCATTAATGAGAGAACTGTCCTCCTGTACAAAGTCATGCCTTTGCCTGAGGCTGCACACTTAACCCCAAATGTCTCTGTTACAGCTGCAGCAGCAGCAGCAGTGATCATATCACAGGATATCTGGTGTTTTATAAAAAGCAGTATTTAACACACTGTCTCCACAGGTGATCAGAGCAGGGACTGAAGCTGAAGCAGAGACTGAGGCTGAGGCTGAGGCTGAAGCTGAAGCTGCTGCTTATCCGTAAACAGAGCGAGGGCAGGGATCAGGTGCGCTGCTTACACAACAAACACTGACACCAGGCCTGTTCACACCCTATCTGCTGTATACACAACACACACACACACACACACACACACACACACACACACACACACACACACACACACACACACACACACACACACACACAAACACACACCAGTACGCACACCAGTTCACGTTTATAGCCTGCTTATATAACCTTTTACTCGCGTCTTCTGTAAAACATACTGTTTTTGAGCAGCACGCCGTCTTAGCGGAAACAACCAAATACCAAATCTTCCTGCGAAATTATTCACCTTCACTCGCTTGAAAGCTGTTTTCTAATCTCTGTGTTTTCCGTCAAACAATAACAGTATTTCTCTACATCGGACTTCCTCAAACTCACACTATTGCTTTATTTCCTGGACGAATAACCGATTTCCACTGATATTTTCTAACCCGATGCAGAACTCCTTTGATTATCATAACCGCTAAACTAATTCATATTTAAATTCACTGTATAACGCATACACAGTGTCAAAATAAATACAAACCAAAATGATATATATAATATATAGATATATCTATATATCTATATATATATATGTATATATATATATATATATATATATACGTATATATAACATGTTTTATTTCTATAGCGCGGGCGTGACGCTTTGACCGCTGCTCAGCTGACTGTGGTGGGGTGGAGCTCCCGGACCATACCATTACTGTGGCACCCCAAGGGGAAGGGTACTGAAAAATGGAACGGTTGGGGACGGTTATTTTTGTAGTTTAGTGCCAAACCAAAAACAAAGCGTCACACTCGGAAACACGGCTTTGTGGTTGTGTAAACAGTGTGTGACTGACAGCTAGTATTGTCCAGTATGTTGTGTCTCTCAGTTAGGTCTGTTATTCCGTCCCAAGATGGTGCTAGCCAAAATGCTAAAGTTGAGGCTTCAAAACCACTTCTGACTGGTGCACACAACTAACATGGCCTTGACCTACTTAAAGGGCAAAAACAAACAACTGCAGGAATGTCTCTTGTCAAAAGACTGACAGAAAACTTTCTCATATAATAAAACCAAAACAAAACAAATCTGAAGCTAATGACGTTCCTCCTTCCTCACTTGTCTCTCTCATCTCTACTCTCCACTTCGTTAGTCTGTGTCAGAGCAGGAGTGCAGTGTCATTTCCACGGCTGCTGCTGCTGCTGCTGCTGCTGCTGCTGCTGCTGCTGCTGCTGCTGCTGCTGCTGCTGCTGCTGCTGCTGCTGCTGCTGCTGCTGCTGCTGCTGCTGCTGCTGCTGCTGCTGCTGCCTGCATCGCCCTGACAGATCCACTGTGACAGCGCGGCATTGTACAAGACGACTCAGCCTCCCTGCTGCGTCGTAAGTGTTGTAATGTAGCAATAGGACACAGCTGCCACAACTGCCCCCTGTGGTGGCAGTTGTGGCCTAGTGGTTAGGGCTTCGAGCTCGAGACCGGAAGATAGCCGGTTCAATCCCCGACCAGTCCGCAGCTGAAGTGCTGTTGAGCAAGGCACTTAACCCCCTCACTGCTCCCCGAGCGCCGCTCACTGGCATGGCAGCTCACTGCGCTGGGTTAGCATGTTCTCCACCTCGCTGTGTGTGTTCACTAACTCACTGCAGAATTGAATTTCCCCTTGTGGGACTTAAAGGGTTTTATCTTAATCTTAATCCTCTCCCTACGCTTCATGCCTGGCATCATCGCTGGCCGTCAAACACACACAGGTTCGCTTAGCACACTGCATCGACGTCCATTCATTCCAACAAACCTAACCTAAAGGTGCGTTATGTAATAAATCTAAAGCAACTGGCCATAAAATCCTCCTAATATGTCACAGAGACTCAGGAATAATGTTCATATAACAAACTGAACTCACCAACAACAACAGTACAGACAAAATATTTGCATTAATAATAAATATTTTGCCGACTGCAAATCATGTTTATGTTTCGAAATCATGTTTTGGCATGTGGCGCCACCTACCACAGTCTACCAATCATTGCAGTCAGTAGAGTCTCAGTTGCCGAGCAACCACGGGTTGCCAGTTACGTCAGATAACGAAACCTAAAAGACCTCGGTATTTTGAATAAGTAACCGTTTTTGGCCACATTCTTACATATACCTTTAACCCTTAGAACCCACAGAGCATATGTATGAATGTGCAATGTAGAGCATCTTATATCCTTTTTTTTTTTTCAGCACAATCTGATAAAAAAAAGAAATGATCCAACTATATAAACACACCTAAGCAAAAAAAGTACTCAAAATGTTTAACCCTTTTAGGTACTAATCAACCATTTGGCCGACCAAACTTTAAGTCACTATATCTCATTGAAAACCCACTAACAATGAATGTGACTTGTGTTCTGAATGTTGTACTTTGTGAATTATGCAAACCAGGTTTATTATGAACAGACGTCTCAACCGTTTAGTAGAGGCCTGTATCTGAAATACTGTAGTGTCTAATTTAAAAAAGTAAAATAAAAATATTGATTGTTGTTATTGTTATCATAAGTAAATAAAATAAAATAATCCAAAAATTCAAAGAAATATATTTTCCTTTGCTTTTTTCTTGGTGCGTACCTTAAAGGTTTCATATCGGACTGAATTTGTGAAATTTGGAAATAAAGTCACAGTTCAAAGTTAACTCGGCCCGTTTTTATGAACAAAAACGAAAGAAAACGATCGATTTTTTTTAGATTTCTGCACAATTATTGCTACATTACAACACTTACACTTTATATAAAGGAACACATATTCCCCATTAACTAGGTGCTTACTAACATGCATATAAGTAGCATACTAGCCCTTTATTAGTAAATACTAAGCACACATTAACACCTTATTTGGGAAAAATCTTAATTGATGTCGTAATCGACGTAGAATATAAGGTTATGTAGAAGAAGGTGCTTAATATTTACTAATAAAGGGCTAGTATGCTGCTTATATTGTTAGTAAGTAGCATACTAGCCTATGCTAGTAGCCTAGCATACTAGTTAATGGTGAATATGTGTTCCTAAATATAAAGTGTTACCAAAATGTGATACAACACATAAGAAGACGGAAAAAAAACAAACATGTTTAAAGCCTGAATATGTGACCTATAAACACACACACACACACACACACACACACACACACACACACACACACACACACACACACACACACACACACACACACACACACACACCCCCAGGATGTCCATATTAAGAGTTGTGTATTATTCCCACGGCAAATGACCACCTGCAGCACAGAGCACTAAGGGTTAACCTTAACCAGTCAATAATTTTAATTCAAATCTTAGCCCTAAAAATCACTCAGAAATTACGTTCTGCCTCTTTTGAACCAGGTTTTGGTCTCCATGAGGACTAATACTTGTAAACAGGTTGGGTGTTGTATATGTGTGTGTGTGTGTGTGTGTGCATGTGAATGGAGATTTCAGGCATGGCAGGGCTAATTGGCACAGCTGCATGGGTGTACTCTTACTAACAGACCCATGAGAGCAGAATAACCTCCACTGACTCTGTGCTCCATCCTTCCCCCTCTCTGTGGGTTTACTCCCTCACAGCCAGCAGCTTCCTCCTCCTCCTCTTCTCTGTCCTTCATCACAATCACGCAGGCAGCAGGGAAAAAAAAAGAAAGAAAGATAGGAAATATTTTTTCTTAAACATCCGTTCTTTTGGTCGGGGGAGGTCAAGGTCAGGACTCCTTGAGCGAGGAGTGAGTGGGAGGGAGAGATGAAGAGGTGAAGGATCAGCCATCGTATCCTTCACGCCTGAGGACAGACTCGCTTTTAATAGTTCACATGAGGGATGTGAGGAGGGTGAGTCAAAGAGACACACACACACACACACACACACACACACACACACACACACACACACACACACACACACACACACACACACACACACACACACACACACACACACACACACACACACACACACACACACACACACACACACACACACACACACACACACACACACACAGAGCTGCAGGGAGGGTGAGAGACACAAAGGCCAACATCAGTGCAGGACACTCAGCTCTTTCTTTCTTCTGCCAGTTTCAATTCATGGACATGATATAAAGACAGATTATTGTGGTAGTTGTGTCTTTATAAATATTACATGGTCATATTATATTATACTTAACAAATGTATTAGACCACCTGTCAGAAAAATTATGATTTTTTGGCAAATAAACTGAATACTACTCACAACTCACTGGACTTCTTCTCTGAGAAGTCAGGAATGAATCAAGTATAACATTAAACCACTAAAACTAGTGGTTTAATAATTTGACGTCTTAATCAAGAAATAATATTTCTTCTTTTCTATTTTTTTTCCCTGTGGAACAAGAATTGCTATATATTAGCTTTAAAAATATCATTTTGGTTAAAGAGCTTCTACATACTGGTGTATTTTGATCATTACAAATGCTGTTCATCGAGGGCACCTGTGGCTTTGGGTGGTGGTCTAATAAATGTGGTAAGCACTATATATACATATATATGTACATATATATATATATATATGTATACTTATCATCTGTCACTTTCATTTGTGCATGTTTGTTGCAGTTGTGTCATTTCACAGAACTACAATTGAGTTTGAATTTGAAAGATTGACACTATTTTGTTTTTCGAAGCTTGATATTTTCTTATTCTTCTTCCAGCGAGAGCAGAAGTTCCCTTTGTCTACAACTGTTTTTGTTTTTTTAAGAATGAATTCATAAGAGAGGACAACTATATGAAAATAACTATTTTACTACTACTACTACTAAACTATTTTTGTTTGTTCAAGTGTAAGAAAATGAAATGACACAGTTTTAAACGACAGAATTGTGTCATCACAATATTATGGACATAATAAGTTTCCGCCTTTAAAACAGAGAAATCCCACTTAAGTCTCGCGAAGTCAGAGGAACCAGGTCATTTTTCACTTAGTTTTCTCCACTTAAACTTAATTTCTTGTTATCATTTAAAGTCTCCAATTCTTTAAAATACACAATTAAAAATACCTTAACATTGAAGAACTCCACAGACTGTGTGCTCTTCCTCTTCACTGGTGAAGAAGTCAAGAAAAAGAAAGTTAAGACGAAAAATAAACGACATGGTGTCAAATGAGGTTATTTTAAATGAAACATATTTGATATGCAAACGGTTTCATTTGTTGCAGGAGAAGAAAAACAGGTCGGTTTGTTAATTCAACAGTTGAGGAGTGGATATTTTACCAGGGCAGGTGTTGGCAGAGACAGGGGCTGTGTGTTTTTGGTTAAAAATGGGCCCCCAGGGGGCCTTTTGCCTGTGGCCATTAAACGTCTCTCTTAAACAGAAGTGTATTATTACTGTCAAACTGAATTGACTTGAAATGCACAAAATGGCAGCTGTGTGTGTCTGTGTGTGTGTAAAAGATGACAATCTGGGAACATGATTTTTGATTTTTTTTTTTTCCATTCTTAAATTAGGGTTTCCCTGCGACAGAAGTGTCACTCCTAATTGCGTCCCCGGGCAAAATAAAACACACCTGAGGACTCGCCGTCGACCAAAACCCCACGACAGACAGACAGATGGACGGATGGATGGAGTGATAACGACAGAGATGATTTACAGGAGGAGGAGTAAAATCAGACAAAGACAAAGCAGTGGAAGACTGAGAGAGAGTTGTGAGTGTTCTTCAGAGGCCATTTTATATGATTCACTGACGATCATCCACCAGGGTCACATTTACCACTGGCTTTACATCTACAACTGAAAAAGAACAACAACACAAGACCACAGGTGTGCTGATAGTGTGTGTGTGTGTGCCCCTGCAGCCACATCACCCCCCCCCCCCCCATTCACTGCTTCAACAGGAAGTTACCCTCACTGCTGCTCCTCAAACTGAAACAACCTCACACCACACTTCTATCTTCATCTCTGTTTTCTCAAAAAAGGCAGCAGACAGTCATGAGCGACGGACGACCCCACCCAGACCCAGACCCAGACCCAGACCCAGACCCAGACTCGGATCCACCCTGAGCTGTAACCCACAGCCACACTTGGCACCGGCGTGTCCTCCCCGTGTCTTTAAACTTAAAGCAAATTTACCAAAGCAGCAGACAGAGCTCAGCTTTGTTTGACTCGATCTTTGTTTGTCTTTGTTATTTGCCGTGCGACTTAAAGAGGCAGTGCCATGTGTGAGACTCTAGACACCCCAGAGGGAGCTACAGAGAAATACCTTCACCAAGACTTCACTTGACTTCAGCTCTTTAGAAGTTGGAAAAAGAAGAATTTGAAGAAATGTTGTTTCAGGCAAAACTAATGGGTTAACACCGGTATAATTTTCCCTGATAATGGATTTATATGCATCAATTCAAGCATTTATATTATTATTATTATTATTATCATTATCATTGTTATAAAAAACATATATTATGTAGCCTATTTCCACCAATACTTTAAATAAAAGTCATATGTTGATCTGGTAAAACTCTGTTTGTCCATGCAATTTATTTCACTGACAGTTTCAGTCTTTGTTTTTGCCTGCAGACACTTTGTGTGACAGCAAATGTATTAATCAGCCTGAGTTGGTGTCAACGTTTAATCAAATATAAGTTTTCAGACATGCATTCTGGAAAATGTTGGGTATTCCTGTGTTCATGCAACTGTCAAACATGACAGGGAAGTCAAACTTTAGTATGTGGTCCAAAATTTGAACAAAACAATCATACTATACTATGTCATCCAAAATTTGCCAAAAACGTCATACTATACTATGTCGTCGAAAATTAGAATTTTTTTGGTCCAAAATCAGACAATAAACCTTTTGGTCACAAATGTGACCAAAACGTCATATTCAACTATGTCGTCGACCTCAATGTCATACTACACTATTTCGTCGAAATCAGACTATTTAAAAAAAATTATAATAATTTGGTCCAAAATTTGGCAAAATCGTCATTATACTATGTCGTCCAAAATCTGACAATTATTTTGAAAACATTTTTGTTAGCCCAAAATGTGACAAAAACGTCATACTATACTATGTCTTCGACCTCAATGTCATACTACACTATTTCGTCCAAAATCTGACAATTTTTTTTAAAAATAAATTTGGTCCAAAATTTGACAAAAACATCATACTAAACTATGTCGTCCAAAATCTTAAAAAAAATTGAAAATGTTTTCACCCCAGGATGTGACCAAAACGTCATACTATACTATGTCATCGACCTCAATGTCATACTACACTATTTCGTCCAAATTCTGACAGTTTAAAAAAAAAATAAAATGTTGGTCCAATATTTTGCAAAAACGTCATACTATACTATGTTGTCCAAAATCTGACAATTGTTTTGACACATATTTTTTTGCCCAAAATGTGACCAAAACGTCATACTATACTGTTGTCGACCTCAATGTCATACGACAGTATTTCGTCCAAAATCTGACCACTTTTTAAAAAAAAAAATTTGGTCCAAAATTTGACAAAAACGTCATACTATACTATGTCGTCGAAAATCTGATTTTTTTTTTTACATCTTTTTTTTCAGCCCAAAATGTGACCAAAACGTCATACTATACTATGTTGTCAACCTCAATGTCATATTACACTATTTCGTACAAAATCAGGATTTTTTTTTGAAAAAAATGTGACAAAAACGTCATACTATGTCCTCCAAAATCAGGAAATTTTTTAAACATTTTTTTTAGCCAAAAATGTGACCAAAACGTTATACTATAATATGTTGTGGACCTCAATGTCATACAACACTATTTCGTGCAAAATCTGACCATTTTTTTGAAAAAAATATTTTGGTCAAAATTTGACAAAAACGTCATAATATACTATGGTGTCCAAAATCTGAATTTTTTTTTTAAATATTTTTTTTTTGCCCAAAATGTGATCAAAACGTCATACTATACTATGTCGTCGACCTCAGTGTCATACTACACTATTTCGTGAAAAATCTGACAATTTTTTTGAAAAAAGATATTTGGTCCAAAATTTGACAAAAACGTCATAATAAACTATATCGTCCAAAATGGGAAATTATTTTGATTTTTTTTTTTTTGCCCAAAATCTGACCAAAATGTTATACTATACTATGTTGTCAACCTCAATATCATACTACACTATTTCGTGCAAAATCTGACCATTTTTTTGAAAGAAATATTTTGGTCCAAAATTTGACAAAAACGTCATACTATACTATGTCGTCGACCTCAATGTCATACTACACTATTTCGTGCAAAATCTGACCATTATTTCTAAAAAAATATTTTGGTCCAAAATTTGACAAAAACGTCATACTATATACTATGTCGTCCAATATCAGAAATTATTTTGAATTTTTTTATTTGCCCATAATGTGACCAAAACGTTATACTATACTATGTTGTCGACCTCAATGTCGTACGACACTATTTCGTCCAAAATCTGACAATTTTTTTGAAAAAAATATTTGGTCCAAAATTTGACAAGAACGTCATACTCTATCAACTATGTCGTCCAAAATCTGACCATTTTTTAAAAAAATATATATTTTGGTCCAAAATTTGACAAAAACGTCATACTATACTATGTTGTCGACCTCAATGTCATACTACACTATTTCGTGCAAAATCTGACCATTTTTTTGAAAAAAATATTTTGGTCCAAAATTTGACAAAAAAACGTCATACTATACTATGTTGTCGACCTCAATGTCATCCTACACTATTTTTCTGCAAAATCTTATCATTTTTTTGAAAAAAATATTTTGGTCAAAAATTGGACAAAAACGTCATACTATATACTGTCGTCCAAAATCGGAATTATTTTGAAAAACATTTTTTGCCCAAAATGTGACCAAAACATTATACTATACTATGTTGTCGACCTCAATATCATACATCACTATTTTGTCCAAATTCTGAAAAAATTTTGAAAAAAAAATGTGGTCCAAAATTTGACAAGAACGTCATACTCTATCTACTATGTTGTGCAAAATCTAAACATTAAAAAAAAAACGTCATACTATACTATGTTGTCAACATCAATGTCATACTACACTATTTCGTGCAAAATCTGACCATTTTCTTTTAAAAAATATTTTGGTCCAAAATTTGACAAAAACGTCGTACTATACTATGTTGTCGACCTCAATATCATACTACACTATTTCGTGCAAAATCTGACCATTTTTTTGAAAAAAATATTTTGGTCCAAAATTTGACAAAAACGTCATACTATACTATGTCATCGACCTCAATGTCATACTACACTATTTCGTCCAAAATCTGACAATTTAAAAAAAAAAAAAATGTTGGTCCAATATTTTGCAAAAACGTCATACTATACTATGTTGTCCAAAATCTGACAATTGTTTTGACACTTTTTTTTTTGCCCAAAATGTGACCAAAACGTCATACTATACTATGTCGTCGACCTCAATGTCATACATATATTTCGTACAAAATCAGGAAATTTTTTTGAAAAAAATGTGACAAAAACGTCATACTATGTCCTCCAAAATCAGGACATTTTTTAAAAACATTTTTTAGCCAAAAATGTGACCAAAACGTTATACTATAATATGTTGCGGACCTCAATGTCATACAACACTATTTCGTGCAAAATCTGACCATTTTTTTGAAAAAAATATTTTGGTCCAAAATTTGACAAAAAAGTCATAATATACTATGGTGTCCAAAATCTGAATTTTGAAAAAAAAAAAAAAAATTTTGTCCAAAATGTGATCAAAACGTCATACTATACTATGTCGTCGACCTCAGTGTCATACTACACTATTTCGTGAAAAATCTGACAATTTTTTTGAAAAAAGATATTTGGTCCAAAATTTGACAAAAACGTCATAATAAACTATGTCGTCCAAATTGGAAATTATTTAGATTTTTTTTTTTTGCCCAAAATCTGACCAAAACGTTGTACTATACTATGTTGTCAACCTCAATATCATACTACACTATTTCGTGCAAAATTTGACCATTTTTTTGAAAAAAATATTTTGGTCCAAAATTTGACAAAAACGTCATACTACACTATGTCGTCGACCTCAATGTCATACTACACTATTTCGTGCAAAATCTGACCATTATTTCTAAAAAAATATTTTGGTCCAAAAATTTGACAAAAACGTCATACTATATACTATGTCGTCCAAAATCAGAAATTATTTAGAATTTTTTTTTTGAAAAAAAAATGTGGTCCAAAATTTGACAAGAACGTCATACTCTATCTACTATGTTGTGCATAATCTAAACATTAAAAAAAAAACGTCATACTATACTATGTTGTCAACATCAATGTCATACTACACTATTTCGTGCAAAATCTGACCATTTTTTTGATAAAAATATTTTGGTCCAAAATTTGACAAAAACGTCATACTAAACTATGTCGTCCAAAATCTGAATTTTTTTTGGATTTTTTTTTTGGCCCAAAATGTGACCAAAACGTCATACTATACTATGTTGTCGACCTCAATGTCTTACTACACCATTTCGTGCAAAATCTGACCATTTTTTTGAAAAAAATATTTTGGTCCAAAATTTGACAAAAACGTCGTAATATACTATGTCGTCCAAAATCAGATTTTTTTTTTGAAATATTTTGTTTTGGCCCAAAATGTGACCAAAAAGTCATACTATACTATGTTGTCGACCTCAATATCATACTACACTATTTCGTGCAAAATCTGACAATTTCTTTGAAAAAAATATTTTGGTCCAAAATTTGACAAAAACGTCATACTATACTATGTCATCGACCTCAATGTCATACTACACTATTTCGTGCAAAATCTGACCATTTTTTTGAAAAAAATATTTTGGTCCAAAATTTGACAAAAACGTCATACTAAACTATGTCGTCCAAAGTCGGATTTTTTTTTGAAATTTTTTGTTTTGGCCCAAAATGTGACCAAAACGTCATACTATACTATGTTGTCGACCTCAATGTCATACTACACTAATTCTTGCAAAATCTGACCATTATTTCTAAAGAAATATTTTGGTCCAAAAGTTGACAAAAACGTCATATACTATGTCGTCCAAACCCGGAAATCTTTTTGAATTTTTTTTTTGGGCCCTAAATGTTACCAAAAAGTCATACTATAATATGTCGTTCAAAATCAGAAAATTAAAAAAAAAATGTCTTACTATCTCTTTTTGAAAGAAAAAAATGGCTCCAAAATGTGACCAAAACGTCATGCTTTACAATTTCGTCGACCTCAATGTCATACTGCACTATTTTGTCCAAAATCTGACCGTTTTTTTGTTTTTTTTTAATTTCGGTCCCAAATTTGTCAAAAACGTCATACTATACTTTGTCGTCCAAAAAAAATAAATAAAAAAATCCAGGTCCAAAATTTGACAAAAACGTCATACTATACTATGTCGTCCAAATTTTGGAAAAATAAAACAGAATTTTTTTTTTGGTCCAAAATCTGACAAAAACGTCATACTATACTATGTCGTCCAAAATTTGACAAAAACGTCATATTATACTTTGTTGCCCAAAATCTGACAAAAACAGCATACTATACTAAAGATTTGACAAAAACGGCATACTATACTATGAAGTCCAAAATGTGACAACTTTTTTTGAAAAAAGAATTGGACAAAAAACTCACAGGTTAGTATTTTATCCAAAATCTGACAAAAAGTCATCGGTTTGTATGTTTTACAATATTTTACAAAAAAGTCAAACAAAATTTTTTTTGTCGTCCCAAATTTGACAAAATGAAAAAAAATAATAATAATAATTGGTTAGTATGTCGTACAATATTTGAAAACAAAGTAAAACAATAAAACTGCCCAAAATTTGACAAAAAAGTTATAGGTTAGTATGTCGTCCAAAATTTGACAAAAAAGTAAAACATCTTCTTCTACAAAATTTGACAAAAAAGTCATAGGTTAGTATGTAATATTTCAATGAGATCAATGGTGACAGAAGTTTGAGTTTCCTGTTCCTGAGGTTTAATTTGCTAGTATCGCTTCTTCTTCTGCAACAGTTTCTCCATAAATACACTAATAATAATCAATGATAGAAACATGAAACTATACCGGGTTCCAGCTGCATGTGTTTGTCTCTTTTGCTTCGGTCTGTACTGAGGTGTCAACGCTGTGATTCCTCCAGGAAGCAGAGATTAAAAGAGACTCCCTCGTTTTTTTCGACTGCGGGAGACTTTCAATCAGCCCATCATCATCACTCATTCATAGACTCATCTGGGTCAGCCTCAATTCCCTCATCACTCATTCAGAAATTGAGGACTGCAATATTAATAGCACTCAGAACAGTTGGAGGTTTTTAATGGACTTCTCCATCGCCGCAGGATCAGAACTTTCAACATTCAAGAGATGACTTCCGGTCGGCTGCCACATGGAGTAGACGCAACTTCGTATAGCTTCGTAATGACTTCGCACTGCGGCAAGTCGTGGAAAAAGGACGACCAAGCCTCGAGCTTGACCATGGAGGCTATCTCTGAGCTACTGAGGCGGTCGCTAGCCGGCGACTTTAGAACATCTTTCAACCAGCTGGAAAGCAAATTTGACGAGGTTCGCTCCACAGTTGACGATCATGGCCAGCGCCTTTCGTCTCTCGAGCTCGCCGCGGAGGACATGAGTCAGCGTGTCTGTGAGCTAGAAAACGTCTGCTCTAGCCTGCAGGAAAGTAACGCCAAGCTAACGGCTAAAGTTATCGATTTGGAGGGCCATAGCAGAAGGCAAAACATTCGCATTCTTGGCCTGGCGGAGTCTATTGAAGGTGGGCGACCTACAGCTTTTTTCTCCGAGTTGCTGTGTGAGGTTTTTGGGAAGGAAACGCTCCCTACTTCTACGGAGATTGACAGGGCTCATCGCTCGCTAGCAGCAAAACCGGCCCCCGGTCAGAAACCGCGCCCCGTCATTCTCCGTCTCCACCGCTACCAGGTCAAGGATCTTCTGATCCGCGAGGCCCGCCGCAGAGGGAAGCTGGATTACCGCGGCCAGCAAGTCCGAGTTGTTGAAGATTACAGCCCCGAAGTTCAAAACCAGCGAGCCGAGTACAGAGAGGTCATGGCGGATCTCTACAACCGAGGGCTCAAACCATCTCTACTTTATCCCGCGCGACTCCGCATTACACTTCCCGACGGGGAAAAGAAGTGGCTACGCTCGACCGGCGAGGCACGGAAATATATCGATGACCTGCCTTCATCTCTTCCACCGTAAATGACTGCTGGATGACTATGCCTGGCTGTATTTGCTAACATGCTATATTCACTTTGGACGCTATCATATATGATTATCATGTGAGTATAAGTGAACTGCTACATGCGGCTGGGGGAATACTGCCAGTCTATGTTAATCTATTGAAGCAGCATATTTATTTCTTGTTCTGCTATATAACTTTATAATGTTAACGGTTCATAAGAGATTTTGAAAGTTTTTCTTTTTTTCTTTTTTGATCACTAATATGTTTGTGTTTGTGGAATAGTTCATATATGGTCCTAGTGCATTTTAACCCTTTACAATAAGGAGCTGAAGATAGAGGGGGTAAGTGACAGGAAGATTTTTGAGGGGTAAATAATGAGTGTTTTGAAGAGCTTGCTGTTATGTGCTCTGGCAGCTGTCTTGTTTTGTGGTGGGGGGTGGTTTTTCCTATGCCAGTACTGGTTCATTAACCTACACAAGCCATGTACTGATCATTCCTGGTTTGTTATGTCCTTTATTTTCCTGGAGTTTTGTTTTCTTCTACACTAATAATTCTGCATGTTCAGTTGTAGACATTGAGTAGATCATTGAACTTTGTTAGTTGGAATGTCAAGGGTTTGAATCATCCTTTTAAAAGGAGGAGAGTATTTTCACATATAAAGCAATTCAAACCGGCTTTTGTTTTTTTTACAAGAGACACACATTCCCCTCATGCCCCTCATGGGTGGCGATGGAGTTAGGCTCTGCCAAAGGCCTTTCAGTTTCAGCACTTCTTGGATCTAAACTTCCTCTCCCACCAAGTCAACCCATAGATAATCCGGTCATTCGGCATACGTTGAGGGTGTGGGCTCAGTTCAGGAGACATTTTGGCTACTCTGGTTTCTGCCTTTCGAGTCCCATTTCTGCCAATCATTTTTTTCAACCTTCCCTATTAGACCCAACATTTCAGGAATGGCGGGGACTGGGTATTGAGCGTTTCAGGGATCTTTTCATAGATAACAGCTTTGTATCATTTGAGCAACTTACTGAAAAGTTTAAACTTCCAAAGTCTCACTTTTTCAGGTATCTGCAAATAAGACACTTTCTTCGCTGTCAGATACCAAGTTTACCTCAGACTCCTGATGTGAACATTGCTGATGCACTTCTTGCAGCCATCACGCAGGGGTTTGATCTCGATTATTTACAACAAACTGCTGGGCATAAGGCGGGCACCAATCGACAAAATTAAAAACGCATGGGAACAGGATTTGAACCTATCTCTGTCAGAAGAACTATGGGACACAATTTTCAAACTGATTAACTCAACTTCTCTTTGTGCTCGTCACTGCTTGCTACAGTTCAAAGTTGTACACAGGACCCATATATCCAAAGCCAAATTATCTTGATTTTGCCCAGATGTGGATCCCTGTTGTGACAAATGTAAGCGAGAGGAGGCTTCACTTATCCACATGTTTTGGACATGTCCTAGTCTGGAGAAATACTGGAGGGAAGTTTTCCAAACCTTATCTCTAATTGTCAGTTTTAACATAGAGCCCAACCCTCTGGTCGGTTTTTTCGGAACCATGGGGAGGTCGATGTGCCTGACCCCAGCTAAAAGGCGAGCTCTTTCTTTTGCCTCTCTCCTGGCTAGGCGTGCAATATTGTTGAGGTGGAAAGATGCTGTCCCGCCCACCCACTGTGCCCGATGCTTGCTTTTGGCCCATCTGTGGGTTCATGATTTGTGTATATTTACTTCTCCATCTTGTTTTACTTTATTATACTTTAACAGACTAGAACCCGACTTCCAGCTGCTAGCTGTGTTACTCCAGGAATTAAGCTCTATTTGTTTACTTTTTCTGTTTATTTGTTTGTGAATGTGTCTGGCTAGGTAAGGATATGTTTGGGGGTGGGGTTAGGGCTAGATAAGTTCTCTCACTGTGTGCTTTTGTCTTGTACTGTTATTTGCTCTCGCTTTTATGGATGTTTATGATCATTTCTCTTGTCCTATGGGTCGATTGTACACTTTATAAGCTCCTGTCAACATTTTCCAATTTTATATTTGTGTGAAAATTCAATAAAAAATATCTTTGAGAAAAAACATTCAAGAGATGGCTTTTTTCCCCAAAACCACGACTGTACATCACGTCTGAAGCTGAACATTTAAAAACACACTAGATCCAGTTTGTGGAAGTGGAAGCAGCACAACCACATATGAATAACGCGCAGCAACAACATCCTCATCGATCATCGCCTAGACAACGGCGATGCGATGCAGATCTGAGTCAAACATGAGTCAGTGCGTTCAGAAAAGCATCGGTCACGCTCAACTTACACAACAAGAAGCTGCTGGCTTTGACCTGAGCTTGAGTCACCCTCCCTCCCTCTCAGACACTAACTTTGGAGTTCACAGTGAAACTCAGGGAGACCGGGCGAGGAAGCAAAACGCCCTTCACATGTGAATTACGGGGAGTTTCCAAGCAGAACAACTTCCTGACAAACTACCAGCAGCTGCTGTTTTTCAGCACCACAGTACATTAGGAGCAAGTGACATCTGCAGCGTCCTTTATCACGGAGGCGTTTGGATTAAACATCTGTACAGGAATCATATTACAATGTTTTCAATTTGTTTTTGTTGAAAAAAATAAATAATAATAACTCTGCAAGTTACTTGAACTTGCAGAGTTCAAGTAACGCTGCAAGTTAAACACAACATTTGTTGGGATGAGTTGCTTCATCTAAGGGAATCAAACCTCTCGTTTTTTATTGGGTTGAGCTCCTGAGGCTCAGCAGTATGATGCACATTTTGCACTTCAGTCTACAAAAAACTAACACTAAACTAAAACTAATGAAAAATCCAAAACTATTCAAACCTTGGCCCTAACGCCATCCTCCAGGATGACAACGGATCAATACAGTAAATAAATAAAGTCTAAAAATGGCCAGTATGTGTTTCACTACCCACACATTTATGTATCTGTGTCATTCCACAGAAGTTACACCTCGTTGCAACGGTGACTAATCTGTTTTTTCAAGGATGTATAACACACCAAATAGTTTTATTATTAAAGAGGAGAATTAATTTACCAAAATAACATTTCAAAACTGTTTTAAGGAGTTTAAATCACCATTTCAGTAATGGCAACAACTGCTTATGCTGCAAAGCAACCTAAAGTATAGAGAGCATCAATGTTTCAGAGATGGAAAGCCTCTGGTCGTCTGTCGTGTATGACGCACTTGTCTATTAGTGCTAATTTGGCAGCAGGAGCTGAGGACAGAGAGCCTCTGTCCAAAAATGGACAAGTATCTCGGGATGAGACTCAACAATCAAGTATTTTTCTATGCGGTTGTGACAACTTTAGGATTAATCTAGTTCTGCAGTGTGAGTGCGGGAAATATAGAAGAGTATTAGGGTCACATGTATAAATTGTTTTTGAAAGAAAGTTTGAATTCTGAGAAAAAAGTCAGAATTCTAAGAAAAAGTTAGAATTCTAAGAAAAAGTCTGAATTCTGAGATTAAAGTTTGAATGCTAAGAAAAAGTCTGAATTCTGAGATTAAAGTTTGAATGCTAAGAAAAAGTCAAAATTCTGAGATTAAAGTCTGAATTCTGAATTTTGAGATTAAAGTCTGAATTCTGAGGCAAAGCGATCCTAATTCTAAGATTAAAGTTAGAATTCTGAGAAAAAAGTCAGAATTCTGAGATTAAAGTCTGAATTCTGGGGGAAGACAATCCTAATTCTAAGATTAAAGTGAATTCTGAGGAAAAAAGTTAGAATTATGAGATAAAAGTTTGAATTTTAAGAAAAAGTCAGAATGCTGAGATTAAAGTCTGAATTATGAGGGGGGAAACAATACTAATTCTGAGATTAAAGTCAGAATTCTGAGATTAAAGTCAGAATTCTGAGATTAAAGTCAGAATTCTAACAAAAAGTCAAAAGATTAAGAATTCAGATTTTTTCTCAGAATTAGGATTGATAAGAGTTCTGGGATTAAAGTCAGAAAGTTGTTCATGCTTTCACAGAAGGAGTTCATGCTGTTTTTTTTTTGTTTTTTTTGTGGCCCTAATACTCTACCGTAGGAACCACTGCCTCTATTACAACCATAGATCAGATCATCAGACACACGTGGTGTCTCTCTCTCTCTCTTTCTGTGTGTGTGTGTGTGTGTGTGTGTGTGTGTGTGTGTGTGTGTGTGTGTGTGTGTGTGTGCGTGCGCGTGCGTGCGTGCATGCATGTGTGTGTAAACTTGTTGCCTCAGTGAAGTCGTACACAGTGTCGTACACAGGTGTCGTACACAGGTGAAGCTCAGTGGTGAGTTTGACTCACGTCAAACTCACCACTGAGCTTCACCTGTGATTAATGGAGCAGAAAGTCAGAAACAACAGAAGTATGTATGTCCATATGTAGAGACACAAACAGAGGACGTGTGTTTGTGCTGTGACGATGATTTGGGGAAGCTTCTCTTTTCTCTAACACCTCTAGTCAACACATGCTCAAGTGCAGAAGAGGAGTGAGGGCTCGCTGATGTGTGAGGAGTGAAAGGTATTGTGTTGAGGAGGTGGAAGCAGGTGAAGGAGAGAGGGACAGAGGTGGAAATAGAGGTATTGATTCTTCTCCGTCTTACCCATATTGCCTCTGAGCCCACGTAGGATGGACTTGCTGAACTCCAACAGAGAGACCTGCAGACAGAGAGAGAGACGCAGTGAGGACGTTTTCACAGTGCACAAACAAACGGACAAAGACAGAGCAGATCCTCTTCCTCTCTTTGTCTCTGATGTATTCAAGGTGATCACACACACACACACAAGTCGACTTTTATTCCCTCAGCATTCACACACATGGCTGGAAACACTCGCACGGATAATGACGATGCTCACAAACATCTGTGACCTCACTGCCTCCAGAGTTCAACGAGGAATCAGCTGAGGCTGAGTAAGAGAGGAGAAACTTATCCTTCTCTCCTCTCCTGACTTCATTTCTAAATTCCTCCACTTCACTACTTCCTTTGTTCAAACTTGTCTAACTACACATTTCATCATAATTGTGAGATTAAAGTTTGAATTCTGAGAAAAAAAATCATAATTCTGAGATTAAAGTCTGAATTCTGAGGAAAAAAAATAATTCTGAGATTAAAGTCTGAATTCTGAAAAAAAACATAATTCTGAGATTAAAGTCTGAATTCTGAGGGAAAAAAATAATTCCGAGTTTAAAGTCTGAATTCTGAAAAAAATCATAATTCCGAGATTAAAGTCTGAATTCTCAGAAAATTTTTTTTAACTCTGAGATTAAAGTTTGAATTCTGAAAAAAAATCATAATTCTGATATTGAAGTCTGAATTCTGAGAAAAAAATCTTAATTCTGAGATTAAAGTCTGAATTCTGAGAAAAAAAAATTATTCTGAGATTAAAGTCTGAATTCTGAGAAAAAAATCTTAATTCTGAGATTAAAGTCTCAATTCTGAGGAAAAAAAACATAGTTCCGAGATTAAAGTCTGAATTCTCAAAAGAAAAAAAATGTAATTCTGAGATTAAAGTCTGAATTCTGAAAAATAAAAAAATTCTGCTATTAAAGTCTGAATTCTGAGAAAAAAATCTTAATTCTGAGATTAAAGTCTGAATTCTGAGTAAAACTGAATTCTGAGACTCAAGTCTGAATTCTGAGAAAAAAAAACATAATTCTGAGATCAAAGTCTGAATTCTGAGAAAAAAAAATCCTTATTCTGAGATTAAAGTTTGAATTCTGAGGAGAAAAAAATCCTAATTCTGAGATTAAAGTCAGAAAGTTGGAATTCTGAGAAATTCCTCCAGTGATTGACTCCTTCACGACTTCATTTATTCAAACTTATACCCAACTACACATTTCCTTTCTTTGCAAAGGACAATGAGGAGACGAGACACTGTGTTCTTTCTTTTCTTAGCCTCAACAGTCCCATCCCCTTTCACTCGTCTTATTCTCTCCCTCTCCAATTCCCCTGCTACTCTCCACCAACACAACAACAAAAATACCAAGCGCTTCCATCTCCCATGGTCTGCATGCTTGGGGAGCTGCGTCACAGCGTTTTAGTCCAGGACAAAAAAAAAAAAGGGACACAGTGGGTTGTTGTTGTCAGTCACACCTACACTCGATGCCGTCTCAGCCTCGTGAGCTGTAAATGAAGCAGCAAGTGAGAGGAGCTGCTGTCGCTGTCTGGTGTGAAGTCAAACGTCTGAGGCGCGGCGTGCTGGTGCTACGCTGAGAACGCCCGGCAGCTTGAAAGCTGTACGTTGTCACTCAGAGAGCAGAGACGGTGCGGTCGGATGATGAAGCAAACAAATCTGTTAAGTTTTAACAGATTTGTACATTGGTTTGCTGTAGGGTTTCAGTGCGGAAAAAAAACAAATGAAATGTGCTTGAGATCATCAAATAAAACTATTTATTTTTCGTTCATTGCATGGTGGGAGAACTTTTCCAAGTATCCTACACTTCCTACCCTACAGAAAAATAGTGTAATGTATATTTACGTAACATGCAACGCAGTAACGATTGCTCTAAGACAGCAATTGAAGCTCAGCTTCATCTAAAATGTCAATACTAAATCTGCGCTAGAACACGCTAGTCACTGTTTCGTTCAGAATCAGCTGTTTAGCACGGACAACGGATCGTCTTACGTGATTTTCGTATTCATGTAGCAGTCTCCGTAGTAAAAACCGCTTGAAGCTCAGCTTCAACTGTTCTCTGTGGGCAGGGTTTCTCAAACCTGGTTCTAGAGACCCACATCCCTGCATGTTTTAGATGTTTCCTACACACCTGATTCAAATAAATGGGTCGATATCAGGCTTTTGCAGAGCTTGCTGATGAGCAGACCATTTGAATCAGGTGTGCAGAAGCAAAGAAACATCAAAAACATACAGGTCAGTGGACAAATGTGACAAAAACGGCACTTCCACGGAAGCTCAGCTTCTCTGGGAGTCAATGGAGCCGTGGGGGGACGTTGGGCTTCTAAATATCTGGGCCTGAAATGAGCTTCCCGTGTTACAAAGACCAGCAACCACCACTGGTATAATGTATGAAATGTTAATATTTGTGATCCTTTCTAATTCTCTTAGTACCATCTGTATGTCCACCCCCCCACCCCCCATCACATAGATGGTCTCTTCCAACCTTCAGTTTAGACGAAGGTCTTAGACGTCTTTTTAGACGTCACAAAAACACTTTCAGATGATGGACTCTGGATGTACTTAAGACCATAAGGTAAAACATCATATGAATAGATTTCTTTCCCTTTGAAACATGTTTGACAGTTAACTTCGTATAAAAACACGTCTGACTTCAACATCATTTATGTGAAATATTAACAAACTGCAGCATAAGTGGAGCTGCTGTCGCGCCTGCAGGCGGGAAAAGACGAGAAGAGTTTGAACAAATCCTGGATTCCTGAAGAAACTGAAAAAAAACAAAACCCTGCTCATACGAGGACAGCGGAGCACGTGCAAACACAGTCAGGGAACGTGTTAACGTTTGTGGGATGTCAACGATGTCTCAGACGTGTGATCCAGCCTCTGAAAAACAAGACATTTTCTAAAACTAACACTGTGATGTTTGTCTTTGCTGTTTAATCTCTCCAGAACAGGTTCGGTTAGAAACAGTTAAGTTTTGAATGTTGGTGACATTATGGTTCATTAAATACACAAAACATCAAGTCCCAGTGTCTCGTATTGCAAAATGTAATGCAAATCTCTACCCTGCTTTTTAACTTTCTAAGTCATTTTGGTTTCTTATTGTTTTTACAGTTTTTGTGTTTCCATGTTTTCTCTTTAAAGCACTTGGTGGATTTAATGTCTGTGAAAAATGCTAATAAATGTAACAACAAATGCTCACTATTATTATTGTTTACTTATTAACTCATTGGAAGATTTAAAAATAAAAGTTATTTTGGCTTGATATGATTCATTTTAAAATGCACATTTAAAAAAAAATAGATTAAAATCATAATTCTGAGATAAAAAAAATCATAATTCCAAGATCAAAGTCTGAATTCTGAGAAAAAAATTGTAATTCTGAGATTAAAGTCTGAATTCTGAAAATAAAATCCTAATTCTGAGATTAAAGTCAGAAAGTTGGAATTCTGAGAAATTCCTCCAGTGATTCACTCCTTCACAACTTCATTTGTTCAAACTTATATCCAACTACATATTTTCTTTCTTTGCAAAGGACAATGAGGAGACGAGACACTGTGTTCTTTCTTTTCTTAGCCTCAACAGTCCCATCCCCTTTCACTCGTCTTATTCTCTTTTTTTTTATTATGAAAAACAAACATATTTTTGTCACTGTCTGCCGTTTAGTTAATTTTCAGTTTCAGTTTCAGTTTCAGGGTCAGGGTCAGGGTCAGGGTCAGGGTCAGGGTCAGGGTCAGGGTCAGGGTCAGGGTCAAACGCTAAATACACCACTCCTCTGTTAAATATATTTATTTATTTATTTAAATTAGGACAATGCATATTCATCGACATGTCAGCATAGAGCAACAATGTAAATATGCCGGAGTTAGCACAATAGCAAATATGCAATTTAAGTCATTTACTTGCTAAATGTTGGAGATTAACACACGTTTTAACCCTAGAACACTATCGCTCAAATTCATCACTAACGCCGGGTGATTTTTACCCGAGATAATAAATACACAATAAAAGAAGTCAAAATATACCAAAATAAATGTGAGTAGTGTTCTTTTATTTTAAACTGTGTCATGTCTAACAAAATGAAAGAAAAGCATAATGAGGGGACCATATAAAAATGCCATATGAAAATGAGGAATTTGGGAACAAAAAATTTCTAAAAAAAAAATAAAATAATGAAGATGAAAACTTGGTTTTCATGAAAATCACATGAATGTATTTGCTCTACAGTTCACAGTGATCACAGTGCTCTACAGGCATCATTCACTTTGATTCTCTGACCAATCAGTGGTCAGTCTGACCTCGCCAGAGCTGGTAATTTAAAAAAAAAAGTAGCACGTTCTATCGCTAATGTAAACTCAAAAAATGCGAGTTGAGTCGTGCCGGTACCGTGTAGTGGAAAAGCAGCAAAAACTGTATGTAGGTACCATAAATGCAGCAGTGTGTCGTGTATAAGTCTGACTTTGAGTGCAATTTCAGTCTGACTAAGATGTTAACATGTATTTTAAAAGTCTGGTTTAGTGGCCTAAGACAACCATTTGTTTTCTTCTGTCTTATCTCTAACGAGGAAGTGTTTAATGTAACGGGTTAAAATATTAACCATTAGTCATATTAATACGACTTACTTGTCTGCGCGCTGCGAGGCTTGGCTCCCAGGTACGCCAGGTTCACGTTGGCCTTCCTGCCATCGATGATGGGGTTTGCGTCTTTGCACGCCCGCTCTGCTGCGCTCCTGTCCATCATGGTCACCTGTCGACAAGAACATTAAGATCATGTCGGTGCAAAAAAACTCTTCTGCTTCCCGACGTGAAGGAACACACCTGAGGGAGCTGCTGTCCTACTCTCTCAGTCTCAGGCTGAATAACATGAGGAGACACTGACTTGACTGACTTACACCGTATGAGCGGAGCAATTTGCCCGTTCCAGCGCTGCCAGTCGACAATCAGCAGCGTGAAAGGTGGTCTGGTGTGGGCTGATATGTAGGAGGAAGATTTGTTTTTGGTTTGTTTTTAGACCAGTGCTGCCAAGGATGAGATGCTGGAATCTACCTTGAGGGAGTGAGTTTGAGGAGTGGGCAGATAAGAGTGGGAGGGTGTAGTTAAGGTTAAGACACACACAGTGCAACTACTACACAATCACACACTCTACATACTATGTTTCCATGTTTTAAAGGAACGATGGAGGCTTTTACTGAGATTCAGATCTGCATCCATTGGTAAATAACAAACTCAAATTCATGTCAACGTGTAAATAATTCACGTCTTTAAGTCGTCATATCTGCTTGGAATACATAGAAATTACTTGATGGTATGTGTTAATGCTCCATTTTGTGTTAAATCTATTACACTATTAATGGAATTGCAATCGCAACAGCTGTAAATAAAAAAATAAAGATAATTTCAATTAGATGTGAATGGGAAGTTGAGTCAGGAAGTAAACATAAACATAATCGAGTCCATAACATGTCAGAAAATGTTGAAAAATGTTCATCGAAACTGGAAATGACGATGTTCTTGAACGTCCTGTTTTTGTCCACAAACTAAAAAATGATTAAGTTTGAACGATTTCTTTGTTTTACGGAGCAAAGAAACCAGAAAATATTTTAAGTTTTAATTATTGAAAAAAAAAAGACCCAGATTCAATCGTTATAGCCCTAATGTTTATTATTTATTACATTTAATGTCTACTGTGACTCATTGTGGGTGTAGTGTATTGGGATTATCTTATCTTATCTTATCTTATCTTATCTTATCTTATCTTAACTGAACTAAATTTAACCAATCAAAAATGCCAGTAACTGCAGCATCAGTTTCAAAGCCAAACTAAGCCTTCTCCAGTTTCTGGAGTTTTCTGAGAACACTGTGTTAGAGTGGACGGCAGAATTCCACGTGATTTTAAATGAAAACTGCAGCTACAGCGACAACAGAAATGGGAACCATTTGACGCAGAAAATGAAAAACGAAACCGACGCCGTGCTAGCTTTCATTTCACAGCGTCAGACTCAGGACGGTTATTTTGCAAACAGAGGTTCAAGACGCTGCTGCTGGGAATAAAGACTGAGTAGGGGGAAGTCACAGGGATGAAAGACGCAAGACGTCCAAGAGAGAGAGAGCAGCTCAACACACACACACACACACACACACACACACACACACACATGGCCTCAGATGATTGGCTCACATTACTATGACTATGTAGAGAGAGAGATAATCTGATCTGCTTGAGGTCCTGCTGCTGTCTCTTTAACACACAAACTTCAGAGTTTCTCTGAGCAAACAACAAGAACCAAACATCTGAGCGGAGGAGGAGGGCAGGAGGTGGGGGGAGGGCAGGAGGGGCTCAGAGGGAGGAAGTCAAAATGAAACTACTGCAGCCTTATCTTGCAGAACCAACTGACATGTCACACCTCTGTGAACAAAGACTCCCCCACCACACACACACACACACACACACACACACACACACACACACACACACACACACACACACACACACACACACACACACACACACACACACACACACACACACACACACACACACACACACACACACACACACACACACACAGGTGGGGGGTGGGTGTGTGTGCTGGAAAACACCATTTACATTCCGTCATTTATTGATGAATGTATTGCTAAATAATGTACTTATTGTATTGTACTGTTTCGATACACATATTTGTAATTTATTTAAACTATTTATTGAGTGTTTTCCTCATAATTTGTCTTAACTTTTGAAGTTTTATATAGTTTTTATCTATCTATCTATCTATCTATCTATCTATCTATCTATCTATCTATCTATCTATCTATCTATCTATCTATCTATCTATCTATCTATCTATCTATCTATCTTGCTTGTTAGCATGCTGGTTAGCGTGCAAGCTACCAAGCTAGATTCTGTCTGTCTATCTATCTATCTATCTATCTATCTATCTATCTATCTATCTATCTATCTATCTATCTATCTATCTATCTATCTATCTATCTATCTATCTATCTATCTATCATCTATCTATCTATCTATCTTGCTAGTTAGCGTGCTAGTTAGCTTGCGCGCTGCCAAGCTAGATTCTATCTATCTATCTATCTATCTATCTATCTATCTATCTATCTATCTATCTATCTATCTATCTATCTATCTATCTATCTATCTATCTATCTATCTATCTATCTATCTATCTATCTATCTATCGATAGATATCATGCTGGAATATCAGCCCCTTACTGGCCAGACCGGATGCTCAGTGGTTTCAAGGTCATTTTGAGTTTGACGATATTATAATAGATGTAATTAGAAGATAGATAGATAGATAGATAGATAGATAGATAGATAGATAGATAGATAGATAGATAGATAGATAGATAGATAGATAGATAGATAGATAGATAGATAGATAGATAGATAGATAGATAGATAGATAGAAAGAAAGAATAAGAATAAGTGGACATAGTTGTCTGGTTTCCATCATGGTACAATACGGTTTGGTACAGTGGGCTGTAGACTGTACACGATGGCCCCATGACAACAATGAACGACGACATTGAACAACAACACAACAGACAACAGAACATCGTGTGGTGGGTGGAGCCTGTCTAGCTCCACCCTAACTGTACCATTTTACTCTGAAGAATGGAAAGATAGGGGCTGGTTATTTTGGTACAATTCTGAACTGTCTTTAAAAATACCTTTTTTTTCTGATTAACCATTAGGAGAAAATAATGTCAGAAAGAAAGGGTCTTAGATTTTGGATGTTGTCAGATTGTGATAATGTGATAAGACTTTTCCTAACTCCAAGGGAAGGGTGCCAAAAATGGAAAACCAAACCGAACCATTCCACTCGGTGGAAACACGACAATTTATTGAATAGGCTGCAAAAATAACTTAAATTTGAATGGAAGTCTATGAGTAAACTGAGCTTATTTCTCTACTTCAGGTCTGTTCCAGTAACACATGGTGTCCATTTTGTAAATCATGTTCCCATTTAGAGCAAAATAGATGTGTCTCACAGCTGGTATCGTCCAGTGAATGGTTTCAAATCAGTCAAATTAATAATGTTTGGACTTTACAAACCAGAGGACTACATCATCATTTTTATACACAGTCTATGGTTGGACCAGTGGTGTATTCTACATGTTATACGGAGTTTACCCACTACAAAAAAGGCCAGGATTTCAGTATAACCACTTAAAAATGGGCATTCATACGTATCAACTCTGTTTTTTGACAGAAATGATAGACATGTAATTTGTTTTTTGCAAATAAAGAGTAGAGATGACTGTCGACTGTCAAATTCATCATGCACATAAACTCTTTTTGTATACCCACTACTGTAGTCAAGACCACACTACACCCCAGGGTTGGACCCACAGGTTCCTTTGGCCTGGAGCCCCCAAAGCGTGTGGAAGAGGCCCTGCACAAAGACAGACATCTGTGCACAGCTGCAGAGTGGTGTGTCCCTCTGTGTGTGTGGGAATCCACATATAATTGATGACACACATGTAAGAAATAACCTGCTGCTCATGCTTCAAGCATGTGACTGACACCACCAGACACATGGCACATGCTGCTGCTGCTGCTGCTGCTGCTGCTGCTGCTGCTGCTGCTGCTGTTGCGTCTGTGAGCAGTAAACCTTTAAGGCCACATTATACTTTTACGACTGCGTATGCGTTAACCGACTGCGTCACCACGGAGACGAATCGAGCCTTCATACTTCTCTGTCGTGGTGATACGGATACGCGCTGCAATTTCCCGCCCGATCAGTAGGGGTCGCTGTGCAAGGTTGTTGTGCTTCTGGCTACAGTGAGCAATGGCGTCGAGAGAGAAGGAAAGAGAAAGACTGTTGTTGTTGAAACAGTGGCCGTTTCTCACTTTTCTGTGTCACGGAACGCAGTTTTAAGATAATTTGAGGCGAGAAATTGGCCATTTAGAGTCTAAACATGCGCCGTGTGTGTTAAGATAAGACGTATTTATAGTTTGGCAGCGACGTTCTCGGCGGGGATCAGCTCCGCCTCTGTGGACGCTGGGTGCGCACTGTGAGCCGGCACAGAGCAGCGCTATCTCGGCCTGTCCTGAGGACCAATCGCAGCTCTTGCCGTCTCCGTTGTCCCTTGACGGAGTGACGGACACTTAAAAAATATTTTGTGCAGTCGGAGACGACGCAGAGCTCTTCGACAGGCTCTGCGTCGACGCAGAGTCCCTGCGTAACCTACGCAGAGCACTTTACGCAGGAGTATAAATTGGGCTTTACAGCGTTCCTTCAAACAGCAAGTGACACAAAAAAAATTCACTCATCCTTTGATGGCGCATATCTGCAGGACTTTCAAAGGAAAGACTATTTTGTTGACATATTATCATTTCAGAGGAGTTGTTGTACAGAATTATGTAACTTAAAGGTGCCATATGTAAGAATGTGACCAAAAACGGTTACTACATTCAAATTCAAAATACCAAGGTCTTTTAGGTTTCGTTTTCTGACGTAACTGGCAATCCGTGGTTGCTCGGCAGCTGAGACTCTACTGATTGCAATGATTGGTAGACGGCCAAAACATGACTTCAAAACATAAACATGATTTGCAGTCTGCAAAAAAAATTTTAATGCAAATATTTTGTCTGTACTGTTGTTGTTGGTGAGTTCAGTTTGTTATATGAACATTATTCCTGAGTCTCTGTGACATATTAGGAGGATTTTTTTGGCCAGTTGCTTTAGATTTACTACATAATGCACCTTTAATTCAACAAAAATAATTCTTAGAAGGATCAAATAATTTTTTTCAAAACATGCTCTACCAAACAGTTGATTTGTCATTTTATGGTAAAGGTAGAGGAGCTAGCTAATGTTGGTAAAATTGGGAGGGGGGGTTAGTGTTGTTAAAATGATGTTGAAAATGTTTAAAATGAAGAAATTGCACTTAATGCAACTTCTCTGAATTATGTACTTTTATTATGAACAAACGTCTCAACCGTCTCAACACTTGGTTTAGTAGTATCTTTTTAGGTCCACCTTAAAAAAAAGTAAAACGAAACTTAAGGGACATGAATTGATATCAGCCGCCGAGGCTACTGGGAGCTAACAGAAGTTAGCATTTGGAAAAATTATCATTTGCAGGCTCTAGCAGGCACATTGCCGTCATATATAACATGTATCCACTGGACAGATAAATCCTCTGAGGCTGGAAGTTTGTGTAGAACTCTGTGCTGCACTGTGGAGCCAAGAATGGAACTTTTCCGTGAATTTATCGCATTGTGACGTCCCAGTGAGCGCAGAAGTCAACATTGCATGTTTTATCTCCTGTACTTGGACTGAGGAGGACCACAAAAACATGAGTGAGTCATCTTTTTTCCACACTTTTGCTGACTGATAGGACCTCCAGAGTCCCACATATAAGGATTTAAATGATTAAAAAGTTGATTTTGAATAATATGGGACATTTAAAGGGTTAAACTAAATTAGTGGCTGCACCAGACTAGATCTGTCCCACTAACCCACAGAGGCTGGTAAATAAAATTTAAAAAAAAAAGTGGTGAACTTACAAAGCCATATCCTCTGGATTTTCCCGTCTGCTTGTCCGTGATCACCACCGCCTCGTCGATGTCCCCGAAAATCTCGAAATATTTCCGAAGTGACGCGTCGGTGGTGTGGTACGGCAGCCCGCCGACGAAGATCTTGGTGTAAGTGGTGTCCTTCTCCATGGTGGGGTGCATTATCTCTAACGGAACTCCCACCAGCTGACCTAAAAACAGCGGCGAACTCATGCGGCTCGGGCCAACGAAGAAGAAGAAGAGGAAAACAAAGAAGTTCACGCACTTCTGTGGACACAGGCGCGTTAGAACAGCAGCGCTCCCATGGCTCAACAAACACGCAGCCTCCTGATGCTTTCACATCAACACTTCTCTCTCCTGACAGGTGCTCGGACCTTCTTCTTCTCCTCCTCTGTCCGGCAGAAAAAAAACACACACACACTCACAGCCTTCTCTGGAGATCTCTGAAAGTGCGTAAGAGAGAGAGAGAGAGCAGCGTGCGCCCACTCTGCGTCTGGACCAATAGAAGAGCTGTGCGTCTTTTTCATCGACTCCTGCGCCACCCTGCCTCTCTCTCTCTCTCTCTCTCTCTCTCTCTCTCTCTCTCTCTCTCTCTCTCTCTCTCTCTCTCTCTCTCTCTCTCTCTCTCTCTCTCACACACACACACATACACAGGGCCGGCCCAAGCCTTCATGGGCCCCAAAGCAAAAGTTGGATTTTGGGGCCCTTTAGTAAAGCTAATAATTCAGCCTGGCATGTTTTCACCCTTAAATGGTAGCAAAAATCAGAAGAATGGTGTAAAACTGCACAATGAAGTGCAAATGCACAGAAGACAGTATTGAACGAAATAAACAATATTTAAATCAGAAATAAAGCGATGGAACAAGATTACAAAGAAGAACAAAATGTGTTAATAACTATGTGAAAACGATGTAAAATGTGCAAAACACAAAAAAAGTAAAAGATATGTAAATTATGAAATGCTCTAGGTGGGCCCCTGGTGGTCATGGGGCCCTAAGCAGGCGTTTAGTTCGCTTATGCCTTGGGCCGGCACTGCACACACACGTTTGTGCAGCGTTCGTAGTGAGGACACTCACTCACAGACACAATGCAACCCCTAACCCTAAAGGCACCATATGTAAGACTGTGGCCAAAAACGGGTACTACACTGAAATTCAAAATACCGAGGTCTTTTAGGTTTCATTTTCTCCGCCGTTGTAGCTCAGGCTAGCTTTACACGACAACGATCTGAACACAAACCGCAAAAGTGGCGTTGCGTTCTCACTTTTTAGACTTTGGGTGGAAATCTGCATGCACACAGTGAAGCAAAAGTGTGTGAAATTTGATGTGAAGTACTGTGAAGCACTGCCGTACAACAACACCAGGAGCACCGTGCATGCACTGAAACTTCTTTCTACTTCTCTCTAGTAGTGCAAAGTAGCAGCTAAGGCAACTTGAATGTCCGACTGATGGATATAATCCAACATGTTTGTTGTTGTTTGGCTGTACTGCACATGGATCTGACGTCAAAGCGTACGGAAGGATAGCCGGCGTGAGCAGCTCAGCGCACACTTTTGCGTTTTCAACCCTTTAGACGGGAACGCGACGGTGGAGCGTTTTCCACTCTGGAGGGTGGGTTAATTTTTTTTTTTCGTTTTTAAGCCCCAAAAACGCCGTCGCCATCCAAAACGAAAGGCACATCTGATAAAATATTTTTGTCGGTTTTCATCTGGGAGCGTTCGAGGAAAACCTGACTGCCAAACAAGAGAGTAGAGACTCCCTCTAAGCAACTCACCAAAACAAGCGCACAATGATTGCGTTTATTATCGTCTGCTGGCTGTGAGTGGTTAAAGGAAGTCACCTTCATCTGGGACGATCAGTGGAACCTCCTGACCAATCAGCTCCCAGGATCCACCATTGGTCACACTTTAAGTCACTATATCTCATTGAAAAATGCATCAAGTTGAACTCATTACCAATGTCACTGAATGTTGTACTTTATGAATCATGCAAACCAGGGTTATTATGAACAGTCGTCTCAACCGTTTGGTAGAGGCCTATATCTGAAATACTGTAGAGTCTAATAAAAAAAATGAAAATGTATATCTATATATATATAGATATACATATCTATATATATATATATTGATTGTCGTTATTGTTATCATAACTAAATAAAATAAAATAATAAAAAATGCAAATAAATAATTTTTCCATCGCTTTTTTCTTGGTGCGTACCTTAAAAGGTTAATCAGAAAATATGAAAATGAGGCAACAGTAAGGTACTTGGATTTTTCTTGTTTAGTTTTGAATTTTTAGTTTTAAAAATGTGTTTTAATTAGTCTATAAGGGGTTTTTTTTTTGTTATAAGGAGTATTTGCCAGGTGCAAACTTCACATGAAGCCAAAAGTCAATTTACAAAGACGAAAACTGATAACATTTTCGCTACAATTTTAGTTGGTCTTGAAAAATTCAGTTTCAGTTGTTTTTGTTTTTTTCAAATCTAGATTTTATTTTTTATTAAAAAAATGTTCTCAATTTTAGTCTCTCACAAGTACCCCCCACGGACGTTGGTGTGAGAGACAAAGATGTCAAACTTTGAGACAAAACAATGTATTACACACTTAATTAATGGTCCTTTTCCACTGTGGTCCCAGAGTTTGTGACGCCGCTCGCGAACAGTGGTGCTGTCTCTAAATACACCAGACTCCTCTGTTAAATATTGAGATTTCAGACATTTCCTTGGTAATTGTTGGAGATTAACCCACGTTTATAGGGATTGTTGTAATGGTAAAATTAAATTTCTCTGTCTCAGAACTACATTTGCCCATCACCCATACCTGCCTAACACAGAATACCAGGGGCCTCGTGTACAAAGGTTGCGTACGCACAAAAACGTGGCGTACGTCCTTTTCCACGCTCACGTTCAGATGTATGAAACGTGAAATGACCGTGGAAATGTGCGGTGCCCACGCCAACTTCATGGCTGGCGTACGCCCGTTTAATAATGTGAAAACAAGTAGTCATCAGAGTGATGTGCACATCAGAGACACACTTATGAACAATTAACACGTTGCAAATGGTGCAATCCGACGTGAGCGAGTATTCAGTGAACGCGAGGATTTACTTGCAAACGATGATAATTGGCTCATAAGCCGATTTCGGTCAGGAGTGAGCCAGTCAACCCTGAGCCGAGCCACGTCAGCTGTGTGGGACGGAATCATCCGAATGTCATCCAGGTTCATCAGATTCCCATACAATACTGTTAAACAGGCCAACATTAAAGCGCAATTTTCAGCGAGAGCCGGTTTCTCTAATGTAATCGGAGCTATTGACCGCAAACATATTGCTATAAAAGCGTTGTCACAGAATTTATTTACTTTAATAGGAAACATTTTCATTCCATCAATGTTCAAATCATATGTGATGCGCAAATGCAGCTAACATCGTGTACAGTGGTCTGGTTCAACGCATGATTCATTCATTATGACTAACAGCATGGGAACAGGCTGGAGGCTGGCACAGTGCGCGATGGGTGGCTTCTGGGTGAGTAAATAGTTTATAATAGTTTACTTTAATTGTCCCTTATGTAAACCCGCGCAATGCACATTTGGGCATGTGCGCATTCAAATATCATGTTTTTGTTTTCTTTATTTTCTGCTGAAATTAGAGCTACAGAGCTTTCTAACAAGCCCCTGATCGTCTCCCTGTGTTCAGTATTCATGTCAGTAAAAGCGGGCGTAAAATTGGAAATGTCGGCCGCGTCAAAAAAATAAAAAAACTTAAACATGAGTCAGTGTTTAATATCCTGCCATCTTTACGCACGAGCGATGTGTGAGCAGCTGGTTGTATGACCTGTTGCGGTCACTTTGCTTCGGCGGTGAGCAGAAACCCTCCGCTTCACCTCCACCTTGAGATCTGACCATTTCTTTATAATCTCTGTCTGTCTGTCTGTGTGTGTGTGTGCGTGCGTGTGTGTGTGTGCGTGCGTGCGTGCGTGTGTGTGTGTGTGTGGGCGTGCGCGCTGCTCGGATCCCACGGCATTTACAGACTCACACACACGCTCCCACTCACGTCTTTTTTTGTCATATTTACCCCTTGACAGGATACCAAACAAAATCTTCCTGCGCGTTTTCATTCATTCACCAGAATCTCTTGCTCAGACTGTGTGAAATTCCTTTACTTTCCTTTGTTCAGTGCGTTATTTGATCAAAGAGGTGAATGCAGGTTTTATTTAAATTGATTTGCATATGTAAATAGGGCGTGAACAGGGAGGAGTTTGGCACCTATGTATGTGCGATCAATTCCACGTTGATTTGAGATGTACAAAGGGAACGTGCTTGGATCCATGCGTACTCACACTTTGATACATCTGAATTTATTTGTGCGTACTACAGTTTCTGGGTTTTGGTGTATGCCAAGATTTAGTAGGAAATCCATGCAAGTCTTTGTACATGAGGCCCCAGGTCTTTTGTGTATAGTGTATTGTATATTGTGTATATTCTAGCCTGCACCTTCCTGCAGCACCAGCAGGGAGCCAGCTCCCCAATGCCTACAGTAGACAAAGAGATGTGAAAGCACCGTCTGAAGGTAGAGTCTTTGTCTATTGGAGGAATGCGAAAGGGAAGTTGCTCAGGTATAAATGTGGAGGGCACACTTTGCTCGAGGTCTTTCTCCAGCAAGGATCACTCCTGTGAAGACTGACCTTTTCCTTGCAACAGACATTTTCTCCATTTCATTCTTCACCAGCAGCAGAGAATTTCCACAACAAAGTCTTTTTAACCGATCTACAGTTCGGCTTTGTTCGGCTTGATTCTTGTGTTGGACGAGTCGAGTCGAGCTGTTGGAAACATGCCATAATGTAGTATTTCAACCTTTAATTAAAAATGAATGCATTGACATCTTATCAAAAACCTGATTACGGCTCTCAAACCAGGACCAGGCTTTCACTCGTCATGACGAGCTCCGAAGAGAAAAGAAGAAACAAAAACATGCACGGACACAACAACTGCAAAGAGTCAGCGTAATGTTTAAATATAAATTTATATTTACATTGATATTAACATCAAGAAACAAGGTAAGAAAAAAATGCAATAGTATTTTACATCCTGTAATAATGACGAAAAAGCTTCCCCCCCAGATGCTCGGCGTCTCCTTCCGTTCACGTGAAAAAAAAGAAAAAAACACATTCCTAATACTTATAGATCGATCTTTCATATTCTTCATTGAGATTGTGATTTAAAATAATAATAATACTAACAATAAAAACACAACAAATAGTCTAATATTCTGCGACATAATGACATCAATCATAAATCCTCACTTCCGTCATTGAACTTTCTCTGAAATGTGAAAGAAGTGTTGTTGTTTTTTGCAGCACCACAGATGAACAGGGGCGTTTAAAGTTCTACAGAGAGAAGGAAACCATCACAAAAAGCAAAGAAAAGAAGTCAAAGCACCTCCGTCAGAAGCAGACTCGTCTCTACTCTATGTCATACAGATGGGGGATATAATAACATATGTCAGGAAACATATTACTATCATAGGTATCATATGTGCGAAGGTACAAAAAAAAAAAAGGGCACACGATCTAAAATCAGGGACATTTTCTACGCACTGCAGAAGGACGAAAACGACAAACAAAATCTTTGGATTGAGCAGGAGGAAAAGAAGAAGAAACTAAAGGCAAACAGGGATTATTTAAATGCTTTCTGGTGTCGCTTCCGTCTGGATTAAACACGGGGACCGATTTCTGGATTCTCACGTACGACGACGAGAGAACAGAAACCTCAGGAATGGAAAAATAATCACACACACACACGAGGTTAAAGGTCAGAAAAGATCAACCACACACACACACACACACACACACACACACACACACACACACACACACACACACACACACACACACACACACACACACACACACACACACACACACACACACACACACACACACACACACACACACACACACGAGGTTAAAGGTCAGAAAAGATCAACCCCACACACACAGGTAAGACATCCGGGCCTCTTGTAGCCGAACACAGTCAACTCTTTTTCACATAGGCATATTTTGTTTTTGTTTATTTTTTTTTTGCCAGAAAAAAATAATTATATATATTTAAAAAAGAAAAAAAAGAAATATACTCACTAGCACCTGTTTTGCTAAGACTATATCCTTAGGAAAAAATAAAGAGAAATTAAATAAAAACGTGGCAGCGAGACGAGAGAAATCCACACGTACTGCTCACAGAGAGAGGATGCCCCTTCAAAATAAAACGCTGACCTATGACGGCGGTAAATAAGAAAAATTACACTTTTTTAAATATCGAGCCTTACAATCTGTGCAAAAAACAGTATATGACCTACAAAAGCATATATTTATATATATTTATATATATATATTTATATAGTACATTTGAAGCATATTTACAATTCATATTCACAGACATAAAGAAAAAGAAAGAAAAAGAAGAAGCTCCAAACCAGACACTGAGTCTAATACTGCACGACCGTCGCTCTGAGTACACGGTGCTTCACCTTTGACCTCAGAGGGGAAACCAGAAAGGAAAAGGATTATTGCTAGAAAAATGTACACACCTACGCTGAATCTAACGACGTCCTCTAAGCGTGTGCTAATAATAATAATAATAATAATAATACAGATATCAGGTTTTTTTTTTTTCTTTTTTTACAAATGACAATCAATTTAATTTCCACCGTCACTGTAAACCAGTGCAAAGTAATCAAAAATATCTGAAACATTTCCGATTTATTTCAAAATCACCGTCTGTGGAATGATAAAATTCCCCTCCCCCCCATTGAACTTTAGTAGAAATACATACAAGTCGGAGTTGTTATCAGAACGTGTGTTTCCGCGGCGTGTTTCTACACAAAACTATGTAATAAATCTGTAGAAGAGAAGGTAAAATCTGTGCTATCGGCTCCCGCTTTACAACAAAGATCATCATCATCATGGCCCCCCCCTCCCCATTGTTTTCCAATGGCCCCCCCCAAATTCTCAGGGAAGGAAAAATAAATCATAAAATGTCTGCTGCTATGTATTATTTCTCGGGTAAAGGCCTCTTATATTGCCACAATCCTTTTTCGATGTTGGCCTTTCCTTAAAGTGCAATCAGCCAACGAATAATTCAGTCGTACTTTAGCTCAGCGGGCTTCTCCTGAACCAGGAGGACGAGACTGTGTGTGTGTGTGTGCTACTGCTGCTCAATGACATTCATCTGAGTGTCACAATCTCGGCGGCTCGTCGTCGTGTGTGTGTGTGTATGTTTTTTTGTTGTTGTGATCTTGTGAGGAAACAGTCGAGAGGCGAAGAATCCCCCGCACAGCGTTCAGAGAGAAGACAGGGATCCCACACTGGAAATGTGAACACAGCTTCTTGGTACATTCAATAAAAAGGAGAGGAATTCTCTGCACGCTGAAGTCCGAGAGTCTGTGGTTGACGCGAAAGAAAGAATCGTTCGGCTGTGAGTTCACTGATCTACGCACGGTAAATGCATCGAGAGAGGAATATTAAAGTAGAGTCTACAGGAGGAGACACACAACAGTGTGTTTCTGATGATGTGCGTGTGTGTGTGTTTTCCTCAATTTGCCAGATCTGCGTCTACTGGCCACAAATTGAGTCCACAAAAAAAAAGGGGTGGAGTTGACTTATCACTCCCCCATCTGGCGGGAACGCAGCATTACACACGCATACGACCACCTGATCATTCCACACACGCACGCACGCACGCACACACACACACAATACACACACACACTCCATCGCTGCAACTGCACGACCGTCTCTGAACGGAGGTCACAGGGAGAGAAACGCCTCCGTCACGGTGTTCAGCAGTATTTCTAGAAAGAGTGGACAAAAGAATGACTTAGTAAGAAAAGTACGGACAGTAATAACATGAAATAAAAACCTCATAACATACGTGACACAGTCAGGCTTATAGGTCAGTATGAGTTGGTGTTTATCGTATTTATTGTTTAAATCCATGGTACTCTCCAAGTCCAAGTCACGCTCTGTTTTCACGATCTTTAGCCACATTCATTCTAAACTCTGACAAGTTTCACGATTCATAATAAAAACGTAATATAGTCTTAAAATCTGGAAAGTGCTGAACCTGGCGCTAATGTTAGAGCTAACCCACAAACCAACCGACAACGGCTTTTAAACAAGTGACACACACACACACACACGTATTTTCACAAGTTACCAGGGCGTCGAATTCCCTTTCTCTCTCTCTCTCTTTGTCTGCTTTTTTTCTCTATTTCTAATAAAACACTAGACTGCTGGAAGAATCTCACAATCCACCGTTTTTCCCACTTTAACTCCAAATCTATTAGATTAAAAGCCTAATTTTCACTTGATTAAAACATAAACAAAAGTTAAAGCTCCGTGTTTCACTGAAACAAAAGCACCTCTTAGATCCATACCTAACTACACCAACACGTCTATATCTTCACGCTGACGTTCAAAAGTTTGCGGTCACTTAGAAAATGTGCTTATTTTTGAAGGAAAAGCTCTTTTTTTCAATGAATATAACATTAAATGAATCATAAATACACTCTATACATTGTTAATGTGGTGAACGACTATTCTAGCTGCAAACGTCTGGTTTTTAATGGAATATGTACATAGGTGTATAGAGGCCCATTTCCTGTTGTGTTTGCTAATGGCGTTAGAAGGCTATTGGATGATTAGAAAACCCATGTGCAATGATGTTAGCACAGCTGGAAACAGTTTTGCTGGTTCTTTGACGAATAAAAGTGTGACTTTTAATGGAAAACACAAAAAAATTGTATAGGTGACCCCAAACTTTTGAACGGTAGAGTATGTGCAAAAAGAGAGTGGGGACAGTGACTGGTTCTAAAAGACAGTAAATGTCGATGATAACGACTCCATCTCTACGATAGCGATCATAAATCCTTTCCCTCCAAATGTGGTCATGTCACTATTGTTTTAAGGTCAACAAAATGTTCATATCCGCTGCTCTTTAAGCATTTCGACTCGTCAGCCCTGTGCACGTACCTGATCAGGTCCCATAGGCATGCGTCCCATCACCATTGGGTTCATACCCATCTGTCCTCCCATCTGGCCCATGTGTCCTCCTCCTCCGCTGGCCGGCATGCCCCCGTTCATCATCATGCCCCCGTACTGGCCTGGATTCCCCTGTTGCCCAAACTGCTGCTGCCCTGGAGGTCCCTGCTGCCCAAACTGCTGCTGAGGGTACGAACTGAAGAAGAAGAGGGAAAAAAGAAGAAGAAGAAGAAGAGTTAAAGTGAACACAGTGAACAGTGAAGAGAAATCTGTGTAATGCAAGTTGTGTGATGTCATACTTGCTACGCGCCATGCCTCCTTGCGACCAGCCTTTCATGTCTGCACCTTGGTACATGGGACCGCCCTGTGGATGCTGTTGCATCATGGGATTCTGAGGCCCCAGGCGGCCTGGCATCATGGCGTTAGGAGGACTGCCGCCTGACGGGCCAAACGAAGGGTCTCCTTGCTGTGCCATTCCTGTGAAGATAAAAGAGCCGGCGTTAACTCACTTTTCCCTTCAAGAGAAATAACATCCATTTTCCTTTGTTCAGTTTGCTCTAATTGTACTTTATTTGAAACGTGAACATTGTTTGGGACTGTTTTTGAGTCAAATTTAGTTGTGCTATGCGTGTGATCCTAAATCCTTGTTAATTGTGTGCTTTTTAAATTGTTTGCTGAGCTGAACTGAACTGCCGCGATAGATTATCAGGGGTGAGTAACACTGCAAAATAACCAGTGTTATTTGGCTTCAGGGCCCCATTAAAAGATCGGGGAGAATAACGTAGTAGTGATGATATCGGGATGGTAGCGCAGACGTTTGGCCCCATGGGCCTGAGCCCCAGGGAGGCCGGTTCAGTTATCCATCCTTGCTGAACTGTACAGAGCTGATAATGAATAATTAATAAACTTACTTTATTATAAAATGTGTAGTGCATTACTCTCAGGTCTCAATAAAGTTCACATAATGTTGATTAAGCCTTTATTTCTCCTCTGTCAGTCAGGTCTGATAGTATTGCTTGACGGAGCCTGTTTTCAGATAAAGCTCACAGAATACAATTTTTTTTTTAAACATAATTTCTGTTTAGAAGCAGAATATAAACATCATCAATGACAAAAATCACCAAATGTAACACACTGCAGCTTTAAATTAACATCCAATAATAAAATTCCTTTCAATAAAAACAAGAGAAAGGCACACAGAAACCTTCTGACAGCTGCTTTGCACAAAAAAACCCTGCAGCACACACATGCAACACCAGGGGGCAGTGCAATAATGGGCACCCGACTGAGTCCACTCACCATAGTTACCGCCATAGCCAAACTGCTGCGGGCCTGGCTGGCCCATGTTGGGTCCTCCCATCGGACTGTCCATGCCTCCAGGAGCTGTGACGTTGGGCGGAGGACTGAAGCCTCCTGCGGCCGCGGCGGCCACCTGCTGCTGGTGCTGCTGCTGCATCAGCATCATCATGCGCTGCCTCCTCATCTGCAGGTTGACCATCTCCCTGCTGCGCTGAGCCATCATCTGAGCATTGAGGAAGCCAGGCTGCAGAAAAACAAGGGCATAAATCAGATCCTTGTGGATGGAAATAATGCTGTTTTTAAACACGACTTTTTTTCCCCATTGCTATGTTAAAACATAGAGTATATACAGAGACTATAAGAATGTGTTATAAATAAATAAATACAATTTCACCAACTATATAAACACACCTGAGCAAAAAGTACTGAAAATGCCTAAAAAAGGATTGAATTTGTGAAATTTGGCTCGTTTTTATGAACAAAAAGAAAAGAACAACTGTCTATTTTGTGAATTCTGCACAATTATTGCTGAAAATGTGATCATAAATTTGACTCAACCACACATAAAAAACTATTTTTTTTTTAATTTGAACACCCAGGATGTCCATATAAGGTGCTGTGTATTATTCCCATGGTAAAATTTATGGGTGCACCTGTAGCACTAAGGGTTAATGAATACACTGTTTAAAATAAACCACAAAGTCTGGTTCTCTCAACAAGTGGAGCAAACTCTTGTTTTTTTAACTAATTTATATTTCATTTCATTCATGAATAGAGGTCAACAGATATGAGTTCTTTCCAATGCCAATTTTTAAAAGTCAGCGCAGCCGATCGCCAAAATATGATGCCAATTTTTAGTTGTCCAATATGTTTGGCCAGTTTCCCTCTTTTCCCCCTGCATCCTCCAAGTATAATAAAAACAAATGAATTAATCGATATTATTAACCATTAACCCTTAGTGCTCTACAGGCGTACACTTGGTAAATTGCCATTGGAATAATAACACAACGCCTAATCTGGACATCCTGGGGGTGTGTGTTCATAGGTCACATCTTCAGGCTTTACAAAATGAATTTCCTGTCTTCTCATGTGTGAGAGCGTAGCAATAATTGTGCAGAAGTCACAAAACAGACCGTTTTTTTAACGTATTGTTGTTCATAAAAACAAGCCAAGTGAACTTTGAACTGTGATGTATTTCCAATATTTCAAAAATTCAGGTGTGAAGTTGGTGAAAATGAAAAGAAAAAAAAAACATAATTTCATCAGATCAATGTGTCTATAGGTTGTACTGAAAAGGACACTCTATATTGCTTCTGACAGCCTGTGTGTATACGTTTTAACACAGTAATGGATAAAAAGCAGCCTAAATGCTCTGTGTTGACGTCAACAGCCTTTATAAAGGGTGACCTTTCAGCAGACAGTCACTCTCACAAACCCTTACATCAGCCACATGGAGTCTGACCTTGTGCACAATAATCTTGTAATATTATGTTACAACTCATTAGGTTTTGTAAATAACAGCTGTGTTTGTGTTACCGCTACACATGGAGCTAACAAGAATCACCGAAACAACTGAGATGATAGAAATTAAAAAGGTTTTGTTTTTTTCGTACCTGTCCTGCCATGCCAGGCTGCATACCAGGCCTCATGCCTGGGTTTCCTCCCTGATTCTCCATCTTGATGCCCATGCCTTGCCGCGTCTGATTCATAAACTGATGATGGGAAAGAAAAGAAACATTAAACAGAAGACAAAGGAACACAGATACAGATAAACCATTGATAAGTCAACAGAGAGTCATCACTTGTGTGCAATGGTAGAGGAAAACAGAAAACTGTGTTGTTGCAGCCTTCTCTCAAACAGAGCTCATCTTCTCCTCCTCGTGATAAACAGCCACATACCAAGAAGACAAACACACAAAATTGCTGGATGTCCTCCATTGCTGCTCTTTGTGTCACATTCTTCTTCTTCTTTGTGGAATTTATTGGCGCGCTGAACTGTGTTGTGCTGGTATGATGTCCCATTATTTACTCGCTGATGCAACCATTATCATGCGGCCCACACGCAGCACCGTTCCAAACCACAATGTGGCAACTGCTCTGGACCACTTAGTGGAGAAGAGGCTACAATAATATTCTAGGAGACTACTAAGGAAATATTCAATTCAAAATTACACTACCGTTCAAAAGTTTGGGGTCACCCATACAATCTTTTTGTGTTTTCCATTAAAAGTCACACTTGTATTCATCAAAAGAGTTACAAAATGAATAGAAAATATAGTAACGACATTGACAAGATTAGAAATAATGATTTTTATTCCAAATAATCATTTTGCCCTTTTATCAAAGAACCAGCAAAACTGTTTTCAGCTGTGCTAACATCATTGCACAAGGTTTTCAAGGGTTTTCTAATCATCCAATAGCCTTCTAACGCTATTAGCAAACACAATGTACCATTAGAACACTGGAAATGGGCCTCTATACTATAGTCGTTTACCACATTAACAATGTATAGGGTATTTCTGATTCATTTAATGTTATATTCATTGGAAAAAAGTGCTTTTCCTTCAAATAAATTGACATTTCTAAGTGAACCCAAACTTTTGAACGGTAGTGTAGATTCTATTTAACCGTTTCCATTGTCCACTATTTATCTATTTGTTTGTTGGTTCCTAGCTATAAGAACTTATTATCCTAAATGGGGTTTATTCCAAACAAACATGGTTAGGTCCCCCCGCGCTCGCTGTCCTCGTACCTGCTGTCCCTGCAGCCTCTGCTGCAGCTGAAGTCTCATGGGCTTGTTGGCACTCATCATCCTTGGCCTCATCATGTTGGCACGAGGGTGTCCCATGCCCCCCATTCCACCCATACCAGGGAAACTGCCGCCTTGTCCCATCTGCGAGAGCATGGGTCCAAACCCGCCCTGCTGGGCCTGACCCTGCATGGGGTTCCCTCCGTAGCCCGACTGCATGGGCATGCTGGGGGGTCCAGGGTAGCCCTGTCCATACAGAGGCTTCTGGTCGAGCACCATGGACGGGTCCTGTCCCGGAAAAGGTTCCAGCTGCTGCTCTCCCCCCTGGGTCTGTGACGCAAATAGGACAAGAGGACGAAAAGAGTAGAGTGTCAAACTTCTCCGTTTTATTGATCACTTTCCAACTGGTTGGCTCTGTAATTGTCTTTTTTCTAAACACCACAGATGGCTTCCTCTGGGCTCATCTGCCTTGAGTGACACAACTCCCTGAACACAGTGAGCCATGACTGAAATATTCAATGCAAAGATGAACTTAATGCACACTTATGAGTCTTTTTTTTGCTTTTTCTTTTACTGGAAATCTAAAAGAGAACACAAGTGGAATCATATTTAATCCACTCCTTTGTCCTCACCTGGCTGACCAGGTCTGGAATGCCCAGGGCTCGGTCGATCTCCTCCAGAGCGATGCCATCTGTGTTATTCAGCAGAGAGTCCAGCTGGTCCAGAAGCGCTCGCTCGTCGCTCTGACCCTCACTGGTAGTTGGAGGCACCAGAAGATCATCCAGGGTGCTGCCAAACTGCCGTCGACTGCACAGAGAAGCTCACCGTTCACTTTCTGAACTCTTAATGGTAGCTAATTAGCTATGAATGAGGGATGAGCACTGTTACCTGTTACCCTCCATGCCCATCATGTTGTCTGGCCAAGAGGGCGACTGGTTGGGCTGACCCTGCTGGCTAAAGGGACCCATACCAGCCATATCAGCAGAGCCTCCTGTAGCACAAACACAACACATATATTCAATTTATAGATCATTCATCATACAGGTAGCACAGGTAACATGTAATACAACAACATTTTGGGGTCACATAGAAATGTCCTTATTTTTGAAGGAAAAGCATTTTCTTTTTCAATGAATATAACATTAAATGAATCATAACTACACTCTATACATTGTTAATGTGGTAAACGACTATTCTAGCTGCAAATGCAAATGTTTTAATGGAATATGTACATAGGTGTATAGAGGCCCATTTCCAGTGTTCTAATGGTACATTGTGTTTGCTAATCGCGTTAGAAGGCTATTGGATGATTAGAAAACCCTTGAAAACTCTTGTGTAATTAAGACAGCACTGTACTGGGTCTGTACTGCCCTCCATCTATTAGTGACCTTCTATATGCTTCTTCGGCAGATCTGTAATTATAAAAAGTTCATCAACAACTGCCAACATTAAAACATACCCATATCCATGAGCTGTTGCTGCAGCATGGACCTGGTGCCCGGTACACTGTTGGAGCGATTGACCATGGGTCCTCCTGACATCATCCCCTTGCCACTGCTGTACTCCATACCCGGACGCATCATGGACGGGTGTCCCGCCGAGCCCACAGGGCTGGCACCGGAGCTTGGCATGCCCCACTCACTGGAGCCTCCCATGGGAGACCTCTGAGGAACCATGCCCCTATTCATCGGTCCTGGTGATGATTGAACACGAGATGAGCACACATTAGTCACAACAAAGCGTTTGAGGGGGGGCATTCCCATTTGCGATTTGGGAATGCATACTAGACCTCAGATTCGGTGTTTTAAAAGTTTATATCATAATGGCAAGCGGGTAACACATACTGTGATGATCACAGTGAGGGGAGGGAGGCAAAAGAAAATGTTTAGAACATAAGCGTCGTCTCACTTGAACACACACCCATATTTCCAGGGAAGCTGTCTGGGCTGCCCATCATCTCCTGCTTGATTAGCATGGTGTGTCGACCTGCTCCTCCAGGACCACCGGGAGGCTTCCCATCCATGGACACGGTCCTCTGGAAGGGTCCCCGAGGGCCAGGACCCATTCCTGGACTCCCTGAAAGCACAAGACTCATTTGTCACCTGGTTTCCTGAATTCCTTAAAAAGTAGATAGAGAATGAAATGTCTGCGTTTCATTAAATATGGAAAAGGCAATGTACGAAAAAGAAATACTTCACTACCCTCTGGCAAAAATTCAGTTCATTCATGGAAAAAATAGTTATGAGTGATAAACTTTTATTCACTTTCTGGACTAATTCACCAATGTGGGCCTGCAAATGATCATTCATTCAAAGAGTAATGGCAATGATACCTTTAAAGCTTTGTATTAAATATAAAAATGTGAATTCTGTAAATAACTGACTGTATTTGATGCAACATTTAGAGAGATAGCTCACACTGATGCCTGATGTTGTTTCACCGGCACTTAGCATTGACATCACCACATTTAAAGTAATTGTCACTTTTTAGAGGCAATGGTCCCCGAACCACTTACCCTGCAGGTTGTCGTCAAGGCAGCCTTGAGGTTTTGTTCCCGTTTCGTTGGCCCCTCCACTTCCAGCCTGATCTGGGTAAAAGTCAGAGCTGGAACCTCTCAGATCTCCCAAGATGGACTCCAGGTTATGTAACTAAACATTAGAAACAATAAAAAAAGAGGCATATATAACTGTAAACTCTGCAAGACCAAATCTCAAAACCACACACTTGCAAATATCCAAATATAAAAATCAATCTTACATCATCTGCTGGTTCCAACTTGATCTTGCTCTCAGGATGCTCGGGTGCAGAGCCAGGCCCTGATCCAGGGCCGTTTCGTGGAGGGCCGCCAGCGGCCCCTGGGGGTCCCTTCCCCTCGAGTTCTTCCAGTTTAGGCTTCACATCCACTGGCTCTTTCGAGTCATCCTTGTTGAGGAGGTAGTGGAGGAGGGCGTGGGTCTTCTCCTTCTTGGGGCTATGCTGCTCCTGTTTAGGCTCTGTGATCGGCCCAGGCCCGGCCCCTGCTCCTCCTGCTCCTACCTCACCAGCTTCCTGGCCTCCAAGTGACACCTTCCCTGTTGCCTCAGCTGTGATTTTAGCTACTTCATCTGGGGTATTGCCATTTTGAAGGAGCTTGTGGAGGATCTTGTGCTTCTCTTGCAACGAGCCTGTGTAGTGAGCAGAGGAAATCGATGTGGACACTCCCCCTGGCCCTGTTACCTGTCCTGAATTGGCACTGGCTGAGGAAGAGGAAGACACCCCAGTGGACGATGGGCTTGTCATGCCTCCACTAGGGTCTTTACTTTCTGCTCCTGTGGCAGAACTGCTGCTTGTTGGTGCAGGTGGTACCGGGGGTCCTGTTGGTCCGCTACCACCTATTCCCAGCTCCTCAGTTGGCGAAGTCAGCAACTGCAGCAGCTTCTTATGACCTTTACTGTCTGGCAACCTCCGAGGAGGATCTGCGCTCGCTGCCCCCGCCTCATTGCTCCCTTCTCCAGCCTCTTTAGTCACTGTGCCTGCCTGACTGTCTGGTCGGTCTCCAGAACTCTCTGCTTGAGGATGCGGATGATGGTGCTGATGGTGCATCGGATGGTGATGGTCACCAGGTCCAGGCCCGAGGCCTCCTGCTGGGCTTTTGGAGCCATCTTGGCCTGGTTTTACAGGTTGACTGAGTTGAGAGGAAGAAGAGGAGTGGATGCTGGGAGAGCTGTCTGGCTTGAGCGCTGGAGAGGGGGACATCAAGGTGGATGGGAGGGAACTCCCTACTCCTTCACTGATGGCTTGTAGGGCATTTAGGGAGCTACTAGAGAAGGTGGTTGTGCTACCTCCACCTCCTCCACCACTGCCAATGCCACTCATAGGGGAGTGTAAGCCTGGAATAAGAATAAAATGAATACAATTGTATAAAAACAAAAAGTCAAATTCCAACGTTCATACATTTCTGGACACTAATTGACTCACCTCCTGGTGAGAACTGGTTGGCACCCATTTTGGGGCTCCCTCGATGCCTGGGTGACATCAGGAGGCCCTGCTGAGGGCCGCCCATTCTGGGGCTCCCTGAAGGGCTGTTCATGCCACTGAGCCCAAACCCACCGCTGCTCTGAAACGGGGGCTGCTGCGGATGCTGCTGCGGGTGTTGCTGCGGATGCGGATGCTGCTGTGGGTGCTGCTGCGGATGCGGGTGCTGCTGCGGATGCGGGTGCTGCTGCGGGTGCTGCTGCGGGTGCTGCTGCATGCCTTGGCCCGGATGATTCATGGGACCCATCTGATTCATGTGCCCCACCTGATTCATCTGGCCCATCTGATTCATCGGCATCATGCGGTTGCCCATACTTCCGCCTCCACCTCCGCCACTGCCTCCGTACATGGAGCCGCCTCCCATTGGACCCATGTGGCCCATGTGGCCCTGCTCATTCGTACCATATCCCCTGTTCATGCCGCCCAGGCCCATCCCCCCACCACTGTTCATGTTCATTTGGGCATTGGGGTTGGGGCCTCCCACACCCTGTTGTCTCATCGTGTTCGGCATCATGCTTCCACCCTGAGACGAGCGGTAACCATTTGGTTCTCTGTGTGGAAGGAGGCAAAAACAAGCACAAGGTTTGAAAATGTAACTTTATCTCAGACTGCAACAGTTCTCATACTATACAGGAGGCTTGAAGTAAACATATTATACCCTATTTCTCCAAGTTAACCTAGTTCCCTGGTGTCCTAATGAACATGTCTGTGACATGCTTTGGTCAAAATACCTTAAGGAAGAAGAACCATAGCAGTTCAATCACTCAACTGCTACTACAATCAGTGCCTGTCTCTTTAAATGCAAATGAGACACAGGAAACTACGTCGGCGTCACTGAGGCTCCAGCAGCTAACAGCAGTTAGCATTTGGAAAAGCCATCATTTCCGCACATTGCCGTCATATATAAAATGTATCCACTGGACACGTAAATCCTCTAAGGCTGGAAGTTTGTGTAGAACTCTGTGCTGCACTGTGCAGTCAAGAATAGAACACTTTGTGGACTTCCGCTCTTCAGGATGAGTGCAGAAGTCAACATTGCATGTTTTAGCTCCTGTACTTGAGGTGGACCACAAAAACATGAGTTTTTTACACTTTGCTGACTCATAGGGCCGCCAGAGTCCAAAATATAAGTATTAAAATGATTAAAACTTTGATTTTGCTTCCTTTTTGTTTTCCTTTATATTCCCTTGGTACAGGGCTGTACAAATCATTGAGGTTTACCCCAAACATTTTTGTTTATTAAGTTCTTGATCAATTGTACATCTGCAGTGTGAGTTATAAATGTGAAGTAAGATATGTTTTATCACTGTCTGTATGGACCTGAAAATCATAAGAAAAAAAAAGAAGTTGATTTTGCATAATGTGGCCCCTTTAATATAAATGCAACCAAAAAAAAGAAGTCCTGTATAGATTCGTCTTACTATTCCTAGTAATAAAAGCATAAAAGCTACATCAGCGTCTACTTCAGCTATTCATGCTGCATGAATGCCTCGGCTGCCTCGCGTAGATCAGCTGGAAGTGCTTATTATCTGTCAATACAGTTGCATGACATCGTTTTTCAATGCCTGTTTTCACTCGTTCTGACCTCTGTAGTAAATGAGTGGAGATGAAGCCTTGCGGCTCGTTGTTCATGGGATGGCGGTACAGCTTGCTCTTGGTCTGGGCTGTGACCGGAGTGCCGTCGGATAGTGAGAAGCGGTACAAGGGCGTCTCGGCATGACCCTGCAGGAAGGCTGTGGAAACACCAGATTAAGGCAAAGCGAGAGAGGTTTTATTTATAGAGCAAGGCAGCTTCAACATTTAAAAAAAGAACAGTGACAGAATTCACACAAAAATTAAACATTTTAAAGGTACAATCCTAACAAGTTGAAGTTGAAGATGAAGTGTTCAATCACACAATCAGTGTCCATGGATGCCCCCATTTTGGACCACCATGTTTTTACAATAATAAAGTATAAGTAAATGTATCTGATAGCAAAGGCTCATCAATCACTGTCTCTATGTTAAAACCAAACCAGTGATTACAAAAGGGAATCAATGTTGTACAGCTCAGGCATTCATATTCATGAGATCGATACTGGTGCTGTGTGTGTTTATGTATTTTAAGCAGCAGGTTCTAATTGAAATTCCGTATATAAGTAGCCACAACAAATAAAAAAAACAAACAAACATTTTCAGTCAGACTATACTAATCATCATAGCTGCATTTGTTTCCCCGATTGTTCGATAAAAGGCTGAATAAAGTGATTGATCGCAGGCATCCGTGTGTTTGTGTGTGTGTGTGAGACGCACCCTCATGGTAGTGGCGTTTGTGTGACCATGGCTGCCCGTCACTGTGCTGCAGGAACATTTGAATACAACGTCTCAACAAATCCTCCCAGCCCGGACGCATCGATGCTCGCAGGGAGTTCTGATCGATCTGGATCAGTTTACCTGCAGGGGAGGACAGAGGGAGGGCAGGAGCAGAGGATGAGTCAAACCTGACCATGGATGAAAGAAAGAAAGAAAGAAAGAAAGAAAGAAAGAAAGAAAGAAAGAAAGAAAGAAAGAAAGAAAGAAAGAAAGAAAGAAAGAAAGAAAGAAAGAAAGAAAGAAAGAAAGAATGCAGCACCGTACCTGAGAGCTCATGCCGGGTATTGAAACTTTCTGTCCTCTCCATGGCTGTGACTCGACGGGCCACACAGATCATACATGACTGTAGGTCTGCACACGAGAGTGAGAGATTAATGCACAGCACGTGATTCTAAGACAAATAGATGCAAAACATGTATGTAATCAATATATCATTTGTGCCAATAATCCTAAGGCAGCAGTTGTTAGCTATTTAACCAATTTAATTCAGTTCAACCTTTTTGTTTTGTATCATAAAACATGCTTTGTATTTGTAAAACACAAAATGCTCCAAAATGATAGAATGTGAGGAAATAAATGGAGATTAAATTCAAGCAAACTATTTAATCGACTTCTTCTAACTGACAAAGATTTGAAGTAAGGGTGAATTCCAATTCCTTGTTTAACCCTCAATCTCAAAAATTCACACTCCCGCTAGTGCAAGTGCTGTCGAGGGGGCAAGTTTAAGGGCTGTATCGCCCTCAATATTGAGATATTGTTGGGCAATATTGGGAGCAAGGGCTACCCAGAATACATTGCGTGTTTTGACATAACAAAGATGGCGCAGAAAGCAGCAAAACGAGTACACTACAAATTAAGTATTTTCTTTGTTCATAGAGATATAAAAATTATTAAAACCATTGTATTATCTTAGTTTAGGCCCATATTATGGATTACTTACGTCATTGTTGCGTAACATTTATTTTTTTATGTTACGATCTTTTGTCAATAGCCGGCACGGACAATCGATCGTTTGCTATCGTGTACTTTTCAATAAGCCGTGGTGTGTGGTAACTGTCAGCTGAATATGTCCGTGGTTGTGGTATTTGTGAGTATCATCTTATAGCTAACTGATTATTACGGTATTATTTTTTTCCAACCTAATAACTTGACTGACAAATGGATCGTAATAAGTAATCGTGACGTAAAGGAGTTGACAGACTGGACGCAGCTTTCGCGTTATTCTCCCCCCCACAGTCTGAAGACGTATCTGCATTCAAGGAGTGTCCCATTTTTTTAGTGACAAAATAACCCTCAACACTTGGTCTTGAGGGCCAGTTAAGATTAAGGGTTGAGCTTGAGGGTTAAGATTGAGGGTTAAGATAGGAATTGGAATTGGCCCTCAGTGTTATAGTATAAAGTGGATTCTTTCAAAGTGAGGTTTATGTATTAAAAATGAGTTGCATGTCGACGTAAATATGTGATGTGATGACAATATTCTGCTCATACATCCATAAACACACAAGTCTTACATGTATTTTGTCTTGAGAGAAGACGGAGACACTTTACTCCTTCACAGTAGCTGAAGGTCTAACACAAAATAACACAAACTATGTGCTTATTTGAATTTGTGTTGATGCCAACATACCTTCCCCCTCCTCAATCATGGCCTTGGGCTGCGTAAGAGCAAAACACTGCATGGTCTCGTAGCGCGGCCCTGCTGGCCCCTCCTCCATGGGGCCATGGACATGGCCAAATTTAACCAACATCCGGCAAGTGAAGGTGTGACTCTTCTGTCGGGCTGCCTCACTTCCCCACGACACCCCATTTACTTTAAAAGAAGACACAAACAAACGCATCATGGTGAAAAAAAATGTCACGAGAGGGAGTGGAATTGAATGAGCACGAAGCTCCTGGGACCGGAAAACCACAGGCAACTATAAATGGATTGTCTGTAATCAAATATCACAAACAGTTCACACCCCATCCCGCGAAAGAAACACACACAAACACACACACACACACACCAATCAAAACAAACAAACCAAACCGCAACATGAATTCTCCTTCCTTAAAATTGAGAAAGCAGGAGCCTCTCGTGCTGTTCGGGCGACCTGGCTAAATGGACCATAGGATTAATGTAGCCAAGGTGTCGATTTCCAATATCGCTCCCCTCTCAGTGTGCTCTATTGCAGGCAGAGGCCAGGGACACTCAGCCATCTATCCTCATTTGGACCCTGACTCCTCATCACAGCACATACACACATTAAGAAAGGGTCACCTTCACAGGAGGGTGGGAGGAAGAGGGGAAGGGGGAAACGGTGAGGGAAACATCCAACTGTCTTCCAAGGTGTGTGTGAAGCCTTGAGTTGGCCTTGTGAAGGGTTGTAGCCTTGATTATGCTCGCACGTTGTTCGTTGCATTATATATATAAAACAAAAATATGTGCCGACATCATTATCCAACATGGCACCACACGCTGTATCTATATACGACTTTAGCAGAGTTGTTAACAAAGTTTTGTTTGTTTTGTTGAGTGGTGCCTTTCTATCAATAAGTAATACAGAACACGTGCTATGAACTCTCAAAACGAACGACAGTAGAGATGGTGTGAGTAAAGTACGCTGCCTCGCAACAGTACACACTAAGAAATCAAAGTACGAGTACCTGTACCTAAAAAGGTACAAATGCTTTGTCGCTCCAGTTGTACCCTATCAGGGTACAGGCACTGTACTGGTCTGTGCCTCTAAAGAAACATTTCTGCACCCCTAGTGACAAAAATGTACCTGTACACACTGAGAAAGGTATAGTGCTTGTACCCTGTACAACTGGAGCGACAGCAAAAGGTACAGTCTCGTTCTTTATTGATTTATTAGTGTGTAGTAAACAAAAACTTTCCCTACGGCAAAAAACATTGTCTTTTTGTAACGTGGTAGCAATCTCCTTACATGAATTTAAAGCCGTTTGACTGTCTCGGTGCTCTCGGACAGAAGAGTCATACACATGCTTGTACAAGCGGACCTGCTCAGCCAGCCTTCCACTAAAAATTAAGAATTGGCGCACACCGCAGTCGAAAAAAGTTACACAATATCACGCCCTAGCGCCGCAACACCTTTTGGAGCTCAAGCGCCCGGTCCGACACAGGATATGACGTCATTTTTGTTGCACGCTCGGCACACTACGGCGACCATAAACCAAGCGTGAGAGGCCAAGAGAGCGAGGTGGTAGTACGGACGATGGTGGCAGTGGTGGAGGAACGGAGGGGCAAAGTGATAGTGAGAGGTGATTTAACAAGGCCTTGGTTTTCCTCTCCTCCACAGAGAAAATGCAGCAGAGTCCCCGGGGGCCAACATCTCCCCTCAGACACAATTAGCCAACAGTGAGGCAAGACAGAGACACCGGGCAGCAACAAAAGCTCGCTCCAGGGTTTGTGAGGGGAGCGAGTGTCTGCTCCTGGAACTGTATGTGTGTGTGTGTGTGTTTAAGCGTAGCTGGCGTGGTCAGCGGTCATCCCGCAGGAATGTGCAGCGAGAGCGTATTTCATTCACGGCTCGGAAAGATAATGAGGGGGAAGAGGAGCAGAGCAAGACACAATGAGGAGTGGGAGAGCAGAGAGGAGCAGGGGCGAGACACACAAGAGCACGGAATCTCGTCCGAGTACGGCAGCCATATTAAGTATGAATGAACGAATGAGGGGGAAAAAGTAGATAAAAGACGGGGCATTAAAGGATAAAGGGAGTGAGCGGATAAAGGAGCATGCAGTGAGGAAGAGGAGGGATAAGTGAGAGAGTGTGTCAATGACATGTCGGAGCCGGCTCTGCTTAGGAACATTACTGCAGAGTTAATCAAGTAGCAGGTTCAGTCGAGCACACATATCCATAATTAATCAGCTTTATAAATAGGGCTCTGTGCTCATGCTCACGAATCTACACACACACATGCACAGCATCTTCAAAAAATTCTGACACAGGCATGTAAACAGCACACATGCAAACATGCAGTGAATTAAGCAAGAGATAAAATGTGGAGGTGCATTATTCAGTGGTGAGTCGTTTCCAGATGGCTGCCATAGGGTCTGAAAAGAGCTCGGGCCTGTTTTACACTGTCTGGACCACTGAGTGTGACTGACAGCTGCGCCGCGCTCTGCCTGCTTAGCACCAAGTGGGTGGGTACTTCTGTGCACATGAGTATTTTGTCAGGTGTGTGTGTGTGTGTGTGTGTGTGTGTGTGTGTGTGTCTTTCTGAAAAGCTCTCATGCACATGAACAGACTTCCCAGGAGCTCCTCGTTACATCGAGAACAGAAGAGCGTGAATGAATGGATAAATAACAAAGCAACTTTACGTTGATGTACACGCGTTAAAGTTTGTTCTACACTACCGTTCAAAAGTCCGGGGTCACCTATACAGTTTTTTGTGGGTGTTTCCCATTAAAAGTCACACTTTTATTCATCCAAAGATGTGCACAATTAATAGAAAACAACCAGCAAAACTGTTTTCAGCTGTGCCAACATCATTGCACAAGGGTTTTCTCATCAGCCAATAGCCTTCTAACGCAATTAGCAAACACAAAGTAACATTTAAACACTGGAAATGGGCCTCTATACACCTATGTACATATTCCATTAAAAAACAGACGTTTGCAGCTGGAATAGTCGTTTACCACATTAACAATGTATAGAGTGCATTTCTGATTCATTTAATGTTATATTCATTAAAAAAAAGTGTTTTTCCTTCAAAAATAAGGACATTTTTAAGTGACCCCAAACTTTTGAACGGTAGTGTATACCCAAAGGATGTCAAGTAGAGTTTGTCTGGGAGCAGATGTGCAGCATCCCTCTGTGAATGAATGAATGAGTGCGTGTGTGTGCTGCTCACTGTTGGTCTTGGGCAGGTTCTTGTGGAACTCCTCCCTGTCGTCCTCGTGGAGAATGTTGTACACACTGGTGTTGATGAGCTCCTCCTGTTTGTACTGCAGGTACTGCGTCACGTTGTCCGACACGAACACGATGCTGCCCTCCCGGTTCACAACAAAGAGGAAGCCGTCCAGCGCCTGAGAGCAGAAAGAGCCAAAGAATGTTCACCCACTGGCCGATTAAAATGAAATAGATGAAATAAAATTGTCCCTTTTATAGGGAGCCGGGCTCACCTGCAGCAGCAGCGGCCCCAGGTGGTCCTTGTCGATGACCCCCTGACCTGTCGACGACACGTCTGACTTCTGCACGTCGTCATCGTTGGACGAAGCTTTTCCTGCAGCAGAGAAAAAGGCAGACCAGAAAGAAGAAGAAGAAGAAAATAAGAGCGTCAAAAACACAGCCACTTCTAGCCCGGCTGCCTTCAAAGAAAAAAGAACAAAAAAAAAAAGGGCAAAGAGAAAATACAAGGTGAGAGCAACAATACCTGAAACCTGAGGAAACGGCCACGGATTCACTACTGTAAACCCACCAGCAGGGGGCAGCGTTTCTCAATCTACACTTATCCTCTTTTTTTTTTTTTTTTGGATTTGAAAACTACAGGTGAGGAGGGAGACAGACGGAGGCAGGCTTCTCTGAGGAGCCCGTCAGGAGGAGTAGAGGGCTGGGTGCATGTGGAGCAGGTAGCTGCCGTCCTCATGCTTTATATTCAGTGTCAGACTCTGAGGGACTGTCTGGTAGGCTGGGGCTGAGAGAGAGAGAACACGCGCACACGCGGGGAGAGAGCTGGAGATGTTCTGGAAGCTGTAAATGGTGCAGAGGGGGGCAAAAAGCTGAGGCTACCTGAATGAACGGAGGTGCTGATGGGGTTGATGGAGGGAAAGATGGACGGATAAAGAAAGACAGAGACAGGTCAATGTGGACAAAGATGATACAGAGGGTGGAGAATGTCTTGTGTTTGGGCTGTTGAGATAAAACAGGGACTGGTCTGTGAGAGAGAGAGGGAGAGGGAGAGAGGCGGTGGATGCTCAGCTACAGGAATCATTCTATGTGATTAGCTCCCAGGGGGAATGGATACCCACACAAAGAAAACAGCCATTGCTGCTGCTGCTGCTGCTGCTGCTGCTGCTGCTGCTGCTGCTGCTGCCTACAGCCAGGCTCTGTGAAGTTAGGAAGAGAAGAAGGACTGAAAGAAGGAGAGAGATGAAAAGGAAAGAGAACGAAACATAAACAGAGTGTGAGAGAGAGAGAGAAAGAGAGGGAAGCTGCGCTCTATCAGTTCACTCAATACCTTAAAGATGCTTGGGGGCAAACCTGGAGATGGTGCAATTCATTGTGCTGCGATACAGATGAGACATGTGTGTGTTGGGGGGTGGGGGGGAAGTAAAGGAGGAGGAGGAGGAGGAGGAGGAGGATGGGAGAGCAGGGTGCCTTAAATCAATGTGAAATGAAGAACAGGGACGGTTTTGTAGGGAAAAGTACAAAATGAAGACAGGCGACGGCAAACTGAAAGTGAAATGGAGAGAAGAGGAACAGGTAGAGAGCAAGAGCGACGAGCCTAAATGCCTGTGTCATTATGTCTTCACTTCCTGTAACTATGGCAACCTGTCAGCAGCCAATCGCGGCCAGCTGTAGCCTCTTCCCCTTCCTGTCGAGGTGGCAGACACCGACTGAGCCAAGCAGAAACACCAGAGCAAAAATTCACTGCTGACTCTCTCTCACCCCTGCACCAATAATCCCCTGAAAATCACCTTCACTCTCACCTTGAACGGAGACAATTTCAACTAAATCTGGAAGTAAGAATTAAAAAAAAAAAAAAAAAAAAAAAAAAAGTAGTAAATTCTGCATTGGCGGTGCATGTGCGCAGCAAACGTGTCAGTCTGCAGCTTTTTGAGCAGCTCACTGCAGGAACAACTGCTGCATAATGCAGACAGAAGAACCACAACAGCAGCAGCTGTAACAGAACTGATAATTTGGCAGTTCAGCAGAATGGATAGGCATGTCATTACCTGCAAACGTCCAATTAAACAGCCCCTGGTGAAGCCAGGATGCAGCTGGCCATGCACGCAACACACACACACACACACACACACACACACACACACACTCACTCTCACATACACACACACACGACAGCTTCACAAAGCATTGCCAATGTTTCCTCCCAAACATAAACAGTTGAGGCTGTGAAATTTGTGAGAGATGAATGACTGATTCGTCCTTGCACCTGGGCTCTGAAGCATGTGTGCGAGTATGTGTGTGTGTGTGTGTGAGAGTGTGTGTGTGTGTGTGTGTGTGTGTGTGTGTGTGTGTGTGTGTGTGCGTCTGCTAACCCAACGTCACATTTCCTACACGCCGCTCTTAACGGTCCATCTGACTCGTGGTCCAGCTGTCTGGCTGCAGCCTTCAGGATTTCAGACAACTGTGTCCACTCACCCTGCTCTTTGATCTGACGGATCTGGCGCACGGTCTCTTTGAGGATGGCACATTTGTCTGGTTTGACGTTGAAGCTGTCGATGTCGCTGAGGTTGGCAGAGATCAGCTCCGCCAGCTCCTCGATGTATTTGCTCTCCTGCTCCCGACGCTTCCTGTCACACCTGCGTGGGGCCAACAAGCGGGAGATTAAAGCCGAGCTAACGATTCCTCTGACACCCATGCAAATTCAGTCAGTGATGATTTTATAAGTGAAAACAATAAAAAAAAAAGCAGGTTTGAAAGGAACACGGCCATTTGCTGCACTTTGGGCACAGTGAACCGCAGAATGCACCCAAAAGAAAGAGATTTTACTATTTTGTGACGGCTGCATCGAATCATACTAAAACTAGCTTGCTGCGTGATACATGTTAGAGGAATAGTTGCTTTCTTGCAGAGAGTTAGATGAGAAGACTGATATGACTCAAATTTGAACATCGCAGCCAAATTAGCTCAAAGAAACTGCTGAGAAATGTTTGTCTACGGGGGTTAAGATAGATAAATAGACAGACAGACAGACAGACAGAAAACTATTAATCGAGAAAATAATCGTCAGATTAATTGATTAGGAAAATAATAGTTAGTTGCAGCTCTAGTTGATAGGTGTATTTTTTTCACCTCAGACAGAGCCAGGCTACCTAATATTAAGGATGCACGATATTGGAAATTGGGAAAAACTACCGTTCAGAAGTTTGCAATTTTTTTGTGTTTTCCATTAAAGAGATGGTTGCTGGAAATTGGCCTCTATACACCTATGTACATATTCCATTAAAAACCAGACATTTGCAGCTAGAATAGTCGTTTAGCACATTTACAATGTATAGAGTGTATTTCTGATTCATTGAAAAAAAAAGTGTTTTTTCTTAAAAATAAGGACATTTCTAAGTGACCCCAAACTTTTGAACGGTAGTGTATATCGGGAGTGTTTGTGGCTGTTTTTCCCTGTGCCCGACTGCAGAGGTAATTTAGTCTCTTCTGTAGGGAATTAAACATAATATTTTGCCGACATAGAAGTCAATGAGCCTATTTAACCTACTGTTGTAGTTTCTTCTCTCTAGTATCTTCCTTGTGTTTGCCGATGTCTGATAATATGTTTCAAAGCCAATATCCGAACTAACCATCTGCTGCCTCCAGCTTCATTTACACAGACACAGAGAGCTGTATAAATATTCTCAACTCCTCTATTCTTTGCATTTAAGTGAATATGTACTGTATGTGTGCATTTCCCAAAATGTTTTATAAATGATTGCACATACCCTCTATGCTTCTTTGCATATCGTTCTCTATCCAACTGGGGCATGAACATCGTCTCTGTGGTCTAGTTTGAAGTCAGTGTGCAAATTGCATTTTCCCTTTCATTTTTGAAGACAGTGTAGTTCTTACTCATCAGAGCATACATCAACAAAAGGAAGCGCATGACCATGGCTACAGAAAACACTGACCCAGTAGCCCACTTTTCTCTTGTGCTCATCAGATTCACTCACCCCAGACCAGGCGTTTCGCAAGTGGAGAGCTTGCGTTTCCGATTCTCTGAACTTAGAGGCTCCATGGAGTTCTCCCCCAGTCCACTCATTGTGCACACATATCAGCACCTGGAGTGGAAGAAAACACACAAGGTGTAAATAAGGATTTAATACAAACAGAGTGGACGATTACGTCCCCTTTAAGCCCTCTTTGCCTACCATACAGGTAATTGCAAAACATGGAAACTTCCTTCAGCAACCAAACTAAAAGGCGGGTCGTAAAACGTGGATCCAGTGCAAAACAACACACAGCAGGGTTAAAAATACGCTTACATCATGCAAATCTGACTCTCCTGGCAGAATCTGACAAAACAGAAATGTGTCTCGTCCATCTCCTACTCCTCCTCCTACACTTTGGGTAAAACCAGAGTAAGCATGTGAGGTTGCATTTTGTTTGTGTGTGTGTGTGTGTGTGTGTGGGCATGTACGAGTTCATTACTGAGCATCCACACACACACACACACACACACAGGATTAGCAGTATCTCTGATGATAAGCCACACTGCACAGCTAACCCTGTTAGACAGACGTCTGTCTCCCATAATGCATCACATTTCGTCTCCAGGAAATGAGCTGATAGAGGCTGTGGGGAAGAGAGGCAATTGGGACGAAGGGAGGAGGAGGAGGAGGAGGAGGAGGAGGAGGAAGGGAAGGTAATAGAGGGAAGGAACGGAAGGAATAAGGGGAGGGAGGGAGGGAGAAACTGGTGTTGTGGAGTGAGCTGCGATTGGTCAATTTCTTTGCCACGGTGACAGCAGCCAACACAGGGGAAAGGTAGGAGGGAGGGAGCGAGGGAAGTAAGAGAGAATGGAGGGGAGGGGGAGAAAAGTAAATGGCAGGGAGAGAGAGCACAAATATAGTGGGAGACTAAGGGATCTAAAGAGAAAAATGCAGAGAAAGAAAAAAATGGGAGGCAGAGGCAGGCATGAAAGCGTGTCAGAGAGACGGGAGGTACAAGGAACAGGTGAGAGGAGGAGGAAGAATTAGAGGGGATGTAAGGTTCATACACACCGCGCGTCAGGTGTGGATTGCGGAGGCATGTGTGGCACATGGAGTGGGGCTGAAAGCCTCCAGTCAGTATCCCCCCCCCCCCCTTAACCTTCACAGCCAAAGCAGCCTTTTCATTGCATTGATTACATGGTTATCCTCTGACCAGAGCGCTGCCGCTCCTGCATAGCAAATCAGGCCAATGGCAGCAGAGAGAGAGAGAGAGAGAGAGAGAGAGAGAGAGAGAGAGAGAGAGAGAGAGAGAGAGAGAGAGAGAGAGAGAGAGAGAGAGAGAGAGAGAGAGATGTCTGCCCGTTATTTAATCACCACGCACCATCATTTGGGGCTCCTTCATATGGGATCCATGGAAATGTCTGATTGCATGTATGTGTATGTGCGTCTTCGATCACGTCCGCCTAAAAACAAGCGGTTAACAGACACCTTTTTTTTTTTTTTTTTATCAAGGGAGAATCGATGTTTTTCAAAAACCAGGTGAAACACATGTGTATTCCCTCCCCTGCAAGACAACAATGGGGGAATACTCATAAGAGTTCTTCTAAAAAGCAAGAGATGCTCTGAAGATGTGTTGATCCTTTATTTTTTTTTCAATCCCTCCTGCTTTGACTTTCTTTCAAATTCCTTTTAATCCCTCCCTGGAGTCCCTCTCATCTGACTGTCTGTCTGACTGTCTCGTTGCCTTTGTCTGATTGCCTACCTGCATTTTGCCTCGCCTCTATCCTCCCTTTGTGCCCCGTTTACCTGCTGCCCCTCAGCTTCTCATCATTAGACAACCCCCCCCCCCCCCCACACACACACACACACACACACACACACACACACACACACACACACACACACACACACACACACACACACACACACACACACACACACACACACACACACACACACACACACACACACACACACACACACACACACACACACACACACACACACGCTGCCGTCTGATGAAGCTGACCACGAGGGAGGCGCAAAGTCGAACGGCTCAGAACTTAAAGAGTCAAAAGCGATGTGTTTTCGAGTGAAACTCCATCTTTGCTCCGCCGCCGATCAAGCCTGCCCACCTATTGATGGAGTTCTCAAAGGGGGGGGGGGGGGAATTGCTCTAATTGTGGAGTGAATGAGGCGGCCCGAGAGAATGGTTGATTAGGAGGCTGCTGAATGCCCCAGGGAAATGGGTCACCTCCAGCCTGGCGCACGCCGCCCGCTTTTCCACTGCAGGGAGAAAGTCAATTACACGCCACAGGCAGTGGGGCCTGGTGGCACAGAGGCAGCGGGGGCTTGGTTGGGGGGGGGGGGGGATGAGGAACGTAACGAGGGAAATGGGAGGTGGTAATGGCAGCGTGGAGGGTGGTGAGAGGAGAGCTGGGCATGAAGATGAGCTGAGACTTAGATGAAGTAGAGGAAAGGTGCTGAAAATATTTCCTGAATTATTTCCAATAAGTGACCTCATGTTTACACGATTCCCCATTGTTAAAATGAGGCTCTAAAGTAACGCTAAACTTTAAAAACGATGCACACATACGCAGTAACACAGGTACGCTGGTTATTTGTAGCGCTGCTCTTTTCGTTTAATAAACAGATCACTCCAGTTCAACTGTAGGCACGCTAGCGGCGCTAAAGGAGCTAACGCAACTAAGGGAGCAAACTGGTAAACGGTGCCTGGACTCCGGTGCTGCGGCACGTAAACATGACGTCACGCGGGTCTCTTTCCGATCAGTCGTCATGGAAACGCGCCATGCATTAACGTTGACGCCGTTAATGTGCCCAGCACTGAATATAACCTTTAAGCATTATGTAAAGTCAGTAATGTAAGACGAGACATAGCCTCAATATAAAATGTTAAACTTTTACGACCATGGAATATTACTAGGGCTAGGCAACAAGGGTTGCGTTAACATTGATGCACGTTAATGCATGATGCGTTTCCATGGCGACTGACCGGAAAAAGACACGGGAGACGTCATGTTTGCGTGACGTCATGTTTACGTGACTTCCGATTGTTAAAATGAGTCTCTAAAGTAACGCTAAACTTTAAAATCAGAAGCACACATATGCAGTAACACAGGTGCGATGGTTATTTGTAGCGCTGCTCTTTTCGTTGAATGAACAGATCGCTCGATTCGACTGTAGGTACGCTAACTGCGCTAAAGGAGCTAACGGAGCAAGCTGGTAAACGTTGACGCCGTTAATGTGCCCAGTACTGAACAAAACCTAGGGCTAGGCAACATGGCAACATGTTTGTAATCACCCGATATTGATAATTATTGAGATAAAATCTTAATGTACAAAAAAAAACATTTTACATATCTGAGGCGAAGTATTTAAATTTGGCAAAGTTGTCTCTCCGGTATGGTTGGATTACCTGTCCCTTACCTTACCGTTCCTATTTTATCCTCAGGATATTACAGCTGTCACAGGCAGGATTGATACCACTGAAGGGCTGTGTATGCGTAGTAGAAGCGACATGAGCGCCCTCTCTGGTCTGGAGGTGCAAAAGTCTGGTTTTCTCGCAGATCACTTGATTTTCATTATGATGAAATGTTAATTATTAATCAAAAAGGATAAATTACACTGCCCACCCCAAAGTTAAATGACCAAATTGACAGTTTTGGACAGTTTGATTCATCTGTTTAAAGCATAGTATTCATAGTATGATGATAGTTCTACAGTTCGTTTCAGCATGAGCTGCTAAAATTGACAAAGTGCAAAAGGCACTTCTCTAATCACTTCATATTGGCTGTATGTTATGTCTAATATGTCTATAGATTGAATTATATAATAGAAAAATGCTTTAAAGGCATTAATTGGGCAGTGAAAAGCAGGAAATCAGTCTCCTTCTCTTCTGCTGAGAGTTACAGGTGACTGAAGCAGTGAAGGTAAGCAGCACTGAACTTTCACGCACAACAAAAGGAAAAGGTTTGACCTGGCTGTCAACCCTGATCTTGACCCGAGTGATTTTAGGGGGTCACTTCCCTCATGCTGACAGTTGACCCACATATTTTCCAGGTCATTAGACGAGTTTGAAAGGAGGACGACACAGGTCATCGCTGCTATGGCATCACCTGGGGTGAAAGTCTAAACTCCTGAGGTCTGCTACGGGACAGCGAACTCGCACACTTACTCTCATACACTCTGACATCATTACATGTCATTGTCCTGGTTCTTTCTCTCCCTAGTTTGTGTATTTCCTTCCTTTCCTCTCTCTTTGTCTCTGTGTGCTCATCTTCGAGGTTGCAGGATCCAGATCCAGTTTCGAGGCTACTACTATTATTATTATCATTATTGTTATCATACATGTCATCACCATTATTATGCTATAATTAAAAGTCAATATCAGTATAATTTTTATCAACATTTTGCGTTATTTAAATATTCAAATACAATTGAATTGAATATACAGTATCTACATGCAAGTATTTCCCTTTGTCCAACTGCAGAGGTCATTTTGTCCATTCTTTAGTGAAATTAACAAAGTTTTTCATACGTGTCACAGCACATGTGGATATAAAATATCTTTACTGTGCAAGCAAAAAAACATAAATATACGTAGGGGGCGCTAGCATAGAAGTCAACGAAGTAGCAGGAACTGGACGTGTTGATGTGCCAATATACGATGATACATTTTAAATCAAATATCTGCCAAAATACCGATATTGAGCTGATAATATTGTGCCTCTCTGGATAATAGTGTCTTGAAAATGATCTGATTCACTTTATATGTTTTAACCAACTGCAGTAAACAACAACTGATTTGTGTTGATGTTGACGTTCTTATTCCGCCTCTGTGTGGTCCCTGAACAAGAAATGAGACGATTAGTTCGCTCTTCATGTGAAAAGCGTCTGCGTCAAACAAGTACTATGAGACCTGAATGGTTTGTGTGTACAATGGCAGCTCAGGGGCAGGCTGCTTTTTTCTTTTTTTTTTTTTCTTTGAAGCAAAAATAATTCACCGTTTAATCTTTTCGTTGGGGCACTTCATTACGTTTTCAGTCAAGAGAATCAGAATTAGAGCCGAGACAACATCGTGTCAACTCGTGTGTTTAAATTCAAAAGTTACACTTAAATCTATGTGAAAGCTATGAAAGCTCACAAGTATTTCATTTCCTTCTGTAAATGTAACCTCGTTGCAGCTGCAGCTTTGGCTCCATTTTTCCGTGATGAAATAGTTTGACTTCTGTCACCTTCATGACGACTTGAAATTCCAAACCTCATTTCTGGTAACGCTCAGAGTGACACAACTGTTATCACGTTCTGTGTTTTTGTACAACTGGGGGTGAATGTGACATTTCAGCATCTGGGTTTCCTGTTTAGAAAGAAAATGAAGTTTGCAAAGGGATTTAATTTGTTTCTAACAATAACCTCTGGAATGGCTGAGGAGGAGTTTATTGATTAAACAGTCAATATTAACTATTCTATTAACTATTTATTTTCTAAAATTTGAAAACAATTTTACAGAAGGTTTTTTTTTGGTTTCATTGCTGATCTATGCAGGATATATCTGCACTTTTCTGTGTTTCCCCCTTAAAGCCCAATTTATACTACTGCGTAAAGCGCAGACGCAGAGCCTGTCGCAGAGCCTCTGCGTCGTCTCCGACTGCACAAAATATTTTTTAAGTGTCCGTCACTCCGTCAAGGGACAACGGAGACGGCAAGAGCTGCGATTGGTTCTTAGGACAGGCCGAGCGAAGCTGCTCTGTGCCGGCTCACAGTGCGCACCAAGCGTCCACAGAGGCGGAGCTGATCATCGCCAACGACGTCGCTGCCAAACTATAAATATGTAATATCGTAACACACACAGCACATGTGTAGACTCTAAATGGCCAATTTCTCGCCTCAAATTATCTTAAAACTGCGTTCCATAACAGAGAAAAGTGAGAAACGGCCACTGTTTCAACAACAACAGTCTTTCTCTCTCTTTCTCTCTAGGACGCCATTGCTGACTGTAGCCAAAAGCACAACAACCTTGCAGAGCGACCTCTACTGATCGGGCGGGAAATTGCAGCGCGTATCCGTCCACAACGCAGAAGTGTGGAGGCTCGAGGGGTCTCCGTGGTTACGCAGTCAGATAACGCATTACGCAGTTGGAGAAGTATAATGTGGCCTTTAGCTTCAGTGTACACTAGGGATGTGAATCTTTGGGTGGCTCACAATTCAATTTCGATTCTTAGGGTCACGATTCGATTCAAAATCGATTCTCGATTCAACCGATTCGATTCATATGATTCTCGATTCACAAATTGATACAATGCATAGTGTGTTGACAAGGCAAATTATGGCATCAAAACAATACAGTTTGTATAAGATAATGTGATCACACAAAGGCAAACTTAAGACAAAAGTTAACATTTATTCATTCAGGGTCTGCAGGTTTCAACAAGTCAAATTTAAGACTTTTTAAGACCATAATGAATACAATTTAAGACCCATTTCAAATCCATACCGGCAAAAAAAATTGGAGGCACAAATTGTTGAACTTGCAATTCGGCTTAGCTGTGGGCTTTCATTAGGTTTTCTCCGCTTCTATGCTAAGCTGTAACACACGCGGACAGCACACTAGCTAGTGGTGCTCGATAATAAAGTGGCAGCACAGGTGGACTACTTTAGTTCCGCCTTGTAGTTATGTTATCGCATCCTCAAAAATAGAAACATTTCAAAGCGAGACTGAAGTTTATGTATGTTTTAAATAAAAGTAACGTTAATAGATTTTTAAGACCTTTTAAAATTGTATTTAAGACCTTTTATGTGATTTAGGAGAATTTAAGACATTTTAAGGCCTTAAATTCAAATAATTGGATTTAAGACTTTTTTAGACCCTGCGGATACCCTGTCATTCAAAACAAATAAAAACTTACTGACTGTACAAAAAATAACTTGCATAAATAAAAGATTAGGCTAGCTGCCTTTTTCTCCCAGAAGTTACAAAAATAAACTGCACACAAATAACACAAACTGGTGTTTTGTGTGGTTTTTCAAAATGGAAACTTGAAAAAATATATATTTTTCAAGAAATTTCAAAAATCGATTCAGAATCTTGGATGATTAGAATTGCGATTCTTATGTGAATCGATTTTTTCCGCCACCCCTAGTGTACACAATGAGAATGTTTGCATTAGGTGCTTTAGTAGCTGTCAGACTCTTGGGGAACAAAAGTAAAACGTATGAAGCGCAGTGAAAGCAAAAAAAAAAAAAAAAGATTTGGGAAGAGAAAGAAAAAAAAAAGAAAAAGACGACAGACCTCCCACGACAGAGTGAGTCACAGCAGCAGGGTAAAAAAACAATGCAATAAACAAGAATGTGTCGGAAAGAGATACCGGGGGCATGTGACGATTGCACAGGGTAAAAAAAAAGGCTCATTCTTTCTGTGGTATTTAATCTACAAGGATGTAGTTAGACTCCCGTCTAATCATCTGAAACATTCTGAGATTCACCAGCATGGACTGGATCAATGCTACACCTGCATTCAGAGTTAGATTTAGACGAGAGCGCTTCAAGGCCGAAACTAAAAAAGTTGTGTCAATTCCAACGAAATGAACATCACTGACTATATTTAAAACACTGCGATGTGGCACTGGTGTTTCTCTGAACTTGAGGGGAGGGAGAGGGAGAGGGAAGGTGACAGAGTTAGCAGGGTGGTTGTGCTCAGTCCCTCCCCCCCCCCCCCCCCACACACACACACACACACACCTGGCAGCCGCTCTTTCATAATCTCTGTTGACAAAACAGAGGCACACGGCCCTGTTCTGGCCTTGTAAACGCACACCAGCAGCATCGTGACAAGAGGAGCAGCTGCTTCGCTCGAGCCACGCACAGTAACCTCATTCAGCGGCAGTTAAACTCTCCATCTCCGTGTCAGATATACAAATTACAACATTAATAACCTCAATTAAACAACATAAATAATAAAACAGAGGCAGATTTATTATTTCAACTTTGGATCGCAGGGTCTGAGCGCAGCATCCACTAACTGATGATTATTGATAATTATGCTGTTTAACGTCATAGACAAACATATGCCGAACAAAACGTCAAGGGTTCAGTCTGTGGAGGTTGTTTCCATTGTTAAAACTTCAAAATCAAGTAATAGTTTCAAGTTGAGATAGTTGACATTAGAGCTGAAACAATTAATCGTCAGCTATTTTGATAATCGATTCATCGGTTTGGAGCTATTTTTCATGATTAAAACAATGTTTCTGACTGTTTTAGCTTCTTAAATGTGAATATTTTCTTCGTTTCTTTGCTCCACATAACAAAGAAATCATCGTCAGAGAACATCGTCATTTCCAGGTTTGACAAACACTGATCAACGTTTTAGAACATTTTCTGACATTTTCTGGACCAAACGATTAATCGAGAAAATAATCAACAAATGAATCCATAACAAAAATAACAACAATAATAATCGCTAGTTACAACTCTAGCAATACCCATAAGCATCACTATGACTGAACTATGATTTTAGTTGCTTTAAGCAAAACTGACCCAAAATCCAAAAGTAAAATGAGATTTACAGCAGAGCTGCAACTAACGATTATTTTCGTTATCGATTAATCTGACCATAATTTTCTCGATTAATCGTTTGGTCCACAAAATGTCCGAAAATTTTAAAAAACTTCGGTCAGTGTTTGGTCCACAAACCAAAATGATTCAGGTTTGAATTATTTCTTTGTTATGTGGAGCAAAGAAACAAAGATAATATTCACATTTAAGAAGCTAAAACGATCAGAAATCTTGTTTTAATCATGAAAAAAGCTTCAAATCGATTAATCGATTAATTGTTTCACCTCTAATGTACATTATTGGGGTCCCTGAACACCAGAATGTTCTCCTTCCACTTCCTCGGTTTGCCTCCTGTTGATGGACTTGGACTTCCCCTCACCACGTGAGGGGAAGTCCAAGTCCACACACCTACCTACCTACATACAACCTCACTACTTCTGCTCTCTCCTGCTATCGGTGCAAGAGCTGCACATCCACAGATGCATGTGTGTGAAAATGCACGTGAATGAAAGAGAGTGTGGTTAAAGTCAGGGCATATATGTGTGTGTGTTGTCACTTGCAGACACGGGTAAAAGATTAATGCTCTCTTTCAGCCTCTGTGGCAGGTGGAGCACAAAGAATAATTTGACTTCTCTTCCTGTCTCCCTGCCTTTTCCCCCACTCTTCATTTTCTCATCCGTCTGAAAATCCTACACTCAAGCCTCCTTGTTTCCTCCTCACGGCTGCCACCGACACTCTTTATCCTCCTCCAAAATAAAACAACTACATCTTCTTCACCAAACACAAACACATTTTTGCTTTTTGCAAAAACACTCTCGCTGTTCCTGTGCGTGCAGGTCAGGAGGATGTTGCAAGAGTGTGGCAACATCAAGAAACTGTCTGTGGCAAAAAAAATAAAAATAAAAATGCTCAACCTAACCCAGCAGGCCGTTACCATGCCAACTATATGGGATGTTAGCCCACCTTGAAATGGTGCCGAGATGATGGATGATCAGATTCCCCCTTCCCCTTCACTCTGGGAGTTTGGTCCTATGTGGGTTGGTCAAGTGAGTCTAGAGGAGGGGGGAAAAAAGAAAAAAGGTTTCACTATCATGCTCCACAGTATGCACATTTATTATGTTGATATTTATCAATAACACGCAGCATTATTAATCAGTGGCCTTAGACTCAAGCACAGGAAGCTGCATTAACAGCTTAATAAGCAGAAGCAAGTGTGAGGGAGCCTTGGCTCGCCTTGAGCCTTTGTCTTCATTACGGTAGCACTCATACAGGGGCAAACTTATCAGGGCTGCTATGCATTTACATTAACACACAACACAAAGCTCGCTCCTACAGACAGGCCAACCACACACACACACAGGAAATATGTAAAAAGGGATGTTGAGACACGTTTTACAGCAAACCAAACAGTCGAAACCTGAAAGTGACGACGGCACGCTACCAGTAATGCAGCCTTCCGATGGAACTATAAAAAAAAAAAAGCTACTTCCATGTCTGTCTCGCTAAATGTGCACTTCACATCCATATTAGATTTAAAAGTCAAATGAATGTAACTGCAAAATATCTGCCAAGCAAGATTAAGAAAACAGACGATGAGGTTGATTCACTGCTGTAATCCCAAAGGCACATAATAGGCTCATTTGTGTCCATTTAGATCCTGATACAAAAACTGTGCGTGCGTGCACTCATTTCTATTACCTCTTTAGGACCTTTTTCAGGGGGAAAAAAAACACCGTCTGTTTCCAGGACCAGTAGGTCCTCACGAGGACTTAAGCCCAGTCCTGCTGAGGCAGAACCTCATTTCTGGTTTAGTCCAGATTAAGTTGTGTCGAGGCCGTAGAAATTAATGGAGAACAATGCAGTGTCCTGACGAGAATACCTCCGTGTGAGTGTGTGTGTGTGTGTTTTGGACAGGCTGTGACATTGTAGTAGTTCAAGTGTTCTGTCTCAACAATCCTACGAGAGAGTATCCTGTATGGGGGGTAAAGAGTGTGTAACCATGGAAAACGCTGGGCGTTTCCATGACACCCTGTCATCAGTGAAGCACACTGCCAGGATGTCTCATGTTCAGCTGTCACTGTGCTCCCGTGTGTGTGTGTGTGTGCGGTTACTCGTCTTTGTTACCTCTTTAGGACCGTAAACACCGACCTTGTCAGAACCAGTCGTCCTCATAGAGACCAAAAAACCGTGTTAAGTTAAAGGCCAAGATTTGAATTAGGCTAATGCCTTATTGTTTACGCTGTCAAAATGAATGGATGTCAATGCACAGTCTTAAGAAGAATAGCTGCACAAACCTGTGTGTGTGTGTGTGTGTGTGTGTGTGTGTGTGTGTGTGTGTGTGTGTGTGTGAGAGAGACAAGGTTTTTCTTACATTTTTCTAACGACTATACAAGAAAGCATTGTGTCTGAGAGCACGTGTCGCACTTCAGTTTTGCGTGTGTCCTATTTTATGCCAAGTATATTTATGTCTGTGTGTACGTGTGTGTGTGTGTGTGTGTGTGTGTGTGTGTGTGTGTGTGTGTGTGTGTGCGGTAGCGTGTGCCTAAGCACCATTCATCGTCAGCAACCTGACCGCTGGCTGCACCCATGATTGGGAGCAGATGGGGGCTGTTGGTGTGTTGGTGTGTGTGTGTGTGTGTGTGTGTGTGTGTGTGTGTGTTATGAGGATGATGATGAAGAGGAGGAGGAGGTGGTGGTGGTGGTGGAGGAGGAGGAGGAAGAAGAGGAGAAGGGGGGGGGGGGATGCATGCTCTAGTTTAGGTGATGTATGGACTCTCAGACACCAACAAAGACCCTCCTTCAACCAATGTGTTTCCTATTAATTGAAAAGGGGAGAAAAATAGAGCCAGGGAGCAAGTGCTTAAGCAGGAAGAATTTATGGCTCAGCAATGAAAAAAAAAAAAGAAGAAGCAGCAAATGACTCCATCTTTTATGCAAGAGTTGGAGGGAGGTGGGGGGGGATAAAAAGTAGCTCTCTGGGGCATCCACAGGCAGGGACAAGAGACCCTTCAGTACAATCACCACCTCTCTCTTCTTGCTCACTTTGACACAGCCATGAAAACCAGAGTGAGTGTAATGTAGTTAGCAGCACGTGGCGCTGCTGCTGCTGCTGCTGCTGCTCATACTGGCGTAAAGCCTGAAATATAAAAGCTGTGTGAGAGTGAGCTTAGGATGCAGAGGTTGAGTCAATACAGAAGTTGCCGAAGCCCTTTTTTCCCCCCGCCGCCTGCTCTCCATCAACGTGTCCTTTTATCTTTAATAGCTTCGTCACCGGACGATCTGCACAAGTCGTCCTCCTTTCAATGTACGAATGTTTGGTGTCCGTCAGTGCGCGCTCGAGTGACACGATAAATATCCTCTCCGCAACGGCCGTCTCGTGCTCTTTGTTTAAGCAACACCGTTCAAGGAGGCAATAAAGAGTGCCAGTGTTTACTGTGGACGCTCGTGCAGGAAGCAATTAACTCCACGAATGTGTCGTGATTGAAATTAAACGCATACCCCGCCTCGATGATGCTGCTCAAGCTGTAAGAGACGGTTAGAGCTGCCTGTTGTCATTCACTCCGCTGCGATGTTTGGGATCAATCAAAATCAGATAAATCTAATTTTTTAAAATCACAGTTCAATCGGTGGATTTAAACAAGGTGTGACGTCCACCTTTAGGGTGTTTGCTGGTGTGTGTATATAATCCAGGATTCGCACACCTCAGTCGTCATCAACTTCAAGCACTTTTCAAGGATTTCAAGGACAAAATTCCCTAAAATTTAAGGACACAATGTGCTGGCACGAGGGCAACTTGTAAGAGCCACTTTGCCCATGCCGTCCACTTTTATTGATTTGCAGCACATTCTGCAAGTGATTGTTCTTGGGATCTTGGACAAATCAGTCTTTGTCATTTTCTTTGGTGAGACAGAGATCTTAGAATTTGCATTCTCGCGCACTGCTAGTAACTATGACTCAACGTCTACATATGTCAAGCCATGCAGGGCACATGAAAGAGTAGGTGGTGTCATAAACAAGGAGACATTCACCTTAATATCAACTTAACTTCTTTTCTTGCACAAAACTCAAGAACTTTCAATGTATATTTGGGGCGATCTCCAAAAACTTTCAAGGGCACAGACCTTAGCCTTAAAATAAGCCTTTTATATGCAACAGGTTGGGGTTTTTTTAATCTTAAACTTGTCGTTATGATGTCAAAACAGATTGCCGTGTCCAGAAGACTTGAGAATATAACGCTCACCTGGTGTCTGTCTTGAGGAAAAAGTACCTACTGTTGCATCTTTACAACATTGACCAAACAGGTCTGGTGCCACACATAGGTTTAGTGTCAGGTGTGGTGCATCCCTTTCCCATATGATAGTAGTATCACCACGTCTGAGATCTCAGCTGACAAATAAGCGTTTATTAGTCCTTTTCAAATTTGCATTATCTTGCCTTGAAAGTCAATGGGCCTTTGTTGGAGCTGCCGATTAGCGTTCAACTAATGTTCACCTTACTGATACACAGAGGTAAAATAATGCACCCCACAGATGAGACATAAAAACATGTCGACGTATTGGAGGGGAACATTTTTTTAATATCAAGAGATTATTTCAAACAACGCGTTTGAATTATAATTATGAGTGCACTCGGCCAAAAACGCTCACATTGTGGAATGGGAAGGTGCCAAAAAATGTGATAATTGAGCAAACTGTATTACATTATAAAGGTAGTTATGGAAATATTTGTATCACAAATATCCACACACCTTCACTTTAGATCAATCAACACTGTTGTGCTTCATCGACAGGTCTAATCATCTCATTTACCAGGTCACCCTATAATAACCCTATCATAATAGAATTAGAAGACACATAACAATTACAGGGAAAACTGTGCATGCCAGTTTTCTTCAGGTGATCTTCTTCACCTGGGGTCTCATGTACAAAGACTTGCGTGGATTTCCTACTAAATCTTGGCGTACGCCAAAACCCAGAAACTGTCGTACGCACAAATAAATTCAGATGTATCAAAGTGTGCGTACGCATGGATCCAAGCACGTTCCCTTTGTACATCCCAAATCAATGTGGAATTGAGCGCACATGCAGAGGTGCCAAACTCCTCCCTGTCCACACCAATTTAAATAGGCCCTGCGATTCACCCCTTTGATCAAATAACGCACTGAACAAAGGAAAGTAAAGGAATTTCACACAGTCTGAGCAAGAGATTCTAGTGAATGAATGAAAACGCGCACCTGTTGACACCCTGTCAACAGGTATAAATATGACAAAAAAGACGTGAGTGGGAGTCTGTGGGATCAGAGCCGCGCACACACACACACGCACGCACGCACACACACACACACCGCTCGTGCGTAAAGATGGCAGGACATTAAACACTTTGACTCATGTTAAATTTATTTTTTATTATTTCTCACAATTAAAGAATGCAGAAGTGCGCCGCGGCTGACATTTGCAACTTTACGCCCGCTTTTACTGACATGAACACTGAACACAGAGAGACAATCAGGGGCTTGTTAGAAAGCTCTGTAGCTCTAATTTCACCAGCAGAAAAAAGCAAGGTAAACCAAAAACATGATATGTGAATGCGCACATGCCCAAATGTGCATGGCGCTGGTTTTCATCATACAGGACAATTAAAATAATAAACTATTTACTCACCCAGAAGCCACCCATGGCGCACTGTTCCAGCCTGTTCAATTTGCGCATCACATATGATTTGAACATTGATGGAATGAAAATGTTTCCTATTAACGTAAACACATTCTGTGACGGCGCTTTTATAGCGATGTGTGTGCAGTCAATAGCTCCGATTACATTAGGGAAACCGGCTCTCGCTGAAAATTGCGCTTTAATGTTGGCCTGTTCAACAGCATTGTATGGGAGTGTGATGTACCTGGATGACATTCGGATGATTCCATCCCACACAGCTAGCATGGCTCGGCTCAGGGTTGACTGGCACACTCCTGACCGCATCAGCTTATGAGCCAATTATCATTGTTTGCAAGTAAATCCTCGCGTTCCCTAAATACTCACTCACGTCAGATTGTTCATAAATGTGTCTCTGATGTGCACATGATGACTACATGTTTTCACATTATTAACAGTTTCCCAGCATCACCACTAAGTGTCGCCAAAGGAACAATAGCTGGAGAAACGGGCGTACGCCAGCCATGAAGTTGGCGTGGGCATCGCACATTTCCACGGTCATTTCACGTTTCATACATCTGAACGTGAGCGTGGAAAAGGACGTACGCCACGTTTTTGTGCGTACGCAACCTTCGTACATGAGGCCCCTGGTCCTTTGATGGTGGTCCTCAAACTGTCCAACATATACTGTAGTGATGATGAATATTTAATGAACACTGAGTTAAGATAGTTTGGAGTTGATTTCTGCAAAAATTAACGTATATGTAAATAAAGTCATGAGCGCGATGTCCGACACAAGAATCAAACCAAACAATTCCCAACTGTAGATCAGTTAAAAAGACCTAAAACATGCGTTAATCCCCAATATTTAGCGAGGACATTTCTAAAACCTCAATATTTAACTGGCGGTTAAAGAGGTAAAAGATGGCGGTAGTGAGTTGAATCACGAGTTAATAATTAAAAGGTGCCGTATGTAAGAATGTGGCCAAAAACGGTTACTACATTCAAATTTAAAATACCGAGGTCTTTTAGGTTTCGTTTTCTGACGTAACTGCCAACCCATGGTTGCTCGGCAGCTGAGACTCTACTGACTGCAATGATTGGTAGATGGCGGTAGGTGGCGCCACATGCCAAAACATGATTTCAAAACATAAACATGATTTGCAGTCTGCAAAATAGTTTTTTTGAATGCAAATAGTTTGGTTGTACTGTTGTTGTTGATGAGGTCAGTTTGCTATATGAACATTATTCCTGAGTCTCTGTGACATATTAGGAGGATTTTATGGCCAGTCGCTTTAGATTTATTACATAATGCACCTTTAATTAACTGATTCTAATGATTCAGTTACACCGAAAATAACTGTTTTGCTTGTCACTAGCTTGTGTTGCGTATAAAACAACGTCAGGGTAGCTTTGTGCAACTGTGCTATGGCGACCCCGACCTCAATGAGGCGGCAATGTAGCAATGTAAAACAACATGCGAAAGGCGCCATAAATGCAGAATACCTAACTCTTAAGCCTGAACTCCTTGTCTTTACCCTCAAAAAAACAGTTAAAGTTGTGAGGACCTGCTAAGGAGGCCCGTGCTGCGAAAATGTAAATATTGCTGAGCGAGTGTGACGGCGTGACAACAAATTTCTCTGGGTAACAAAGTCCATATGAATGTGCAGACTCATCAATCAGTGTGTGATGTGTGCATGTGCGTCAATGGTTTGCGGCTATAAACACTGAAATACCCTCCGCTTCGAAATGCATGATTGTATGGTTGAAATAAAAAAGATGTGAATTACAAAAAGGCCTGGGATCAGAGTTGCATGAATCTGTTCAGGTACAAGTCTCAAGACTCCTGCAGCAACACAAAATAGACCATATCTGGACACTAATACAGACAGTCAGAGGGAAATGAAATGCAAATGACTCTAAATACAATTTGTGGTACAGGTTAATAGGATTTCAAGCCTACATTTTATTTTTTCTGATTCGAGGAAACCTCTCTTCATCACAGAACAATTATTTTAATTTTTCCACTGATTGTGAGGTTAACAGCTGCAACACAGTGTGTTCACAATCAGTAATTCAACAGGAAGGTCAGTGTGACACTGTACTGGCCGTTTGCAGCAACATCAGGCTTTGGTGACTGTTCAACCAAATGCCAAGAGTGCCTCACTAAAATAAATAAGAAAAATGGCCAACACTGATAAAGTTCTAGCCTGTTGCATGCGATTATTGTTTACGCAGCTTTATTAGAAGGTACTTCCAGAACTTGTTTTATGAAAAACCCAACATTAAAGCTTAATGTTATCTATCGTGAATGGGGCAAAGGAGAAAGTGGGGGTGAGAAGGAGAAAGGAGAGGTGGAGAGTAGGAGATAGGAGAGAGCAGAGTGCAGATACCTAGGAGTTATATTAAGTGCTCTCAGATTAGTTGTAGTAAAGACAATAGTAATATTTTCATTGTATAATAGTGTTATTCATGCTAGCAGCAGCTTTGACAGCAGCACCTATTGTGATTATAATTGTGCTGAACATGGTTAAATGAATCCGACATCCATCGTCCTTTATTCATTTCCTTTCTCGTGAGTTTTACTGAACAATTGAAGCAGCCGATTCAAAACCATTACACCGATCAGCTCCAGCGACATCGATGATACGAATGATGACATTTTCTTACATGATTCTGGTTCCAAAGATTTATGTCCTACAATCAGCTATAGTGCCAGGTAAAAATCAGATTTTTGTCAGACTATGACAATAATTTGGTTTTCTTAATGTCACATAAAATACTTTAGTCCGACTAAAATCAGGCTAGTCTTAGTCAGACTAACATACCATAATCGGACTTCCTTCCCACTTGACCCACCTTTCTTCAGACAAATCAGCAACCGCAAGACCCATGCATGATCTATTTTGTATCACGATTAGCATGTGCAGGAGGTACGAAATATACAGAACCACAGCACATCAGAAATAGAGCCTCTATCACATAATTAGACCACAGGAGAAAACGGATGCTTGTGTTATGATTGTAAAAACTTTCTTTAATAATTCTTGAGGGATCCATAAGTTTAAAAAAAAAAAAAGTTACAAATGATATACAGCAATCACAAAATATCTGTAGGAAACTTAAAAATTGTATGAAACGCATTTGATAAGACATTTATCCTTTGTGTCTGAGCGTCATAAAATCTTCATGTATTTTGGCCAAGCAGAAACCACATCCCAACAGGCGCCAGGTCAAAACAGGAACGAGATCCAAAACAGTTACCGGATCCAAAACAGGACGGGGCCATTCACACAAAGTTTTGGAGTTTTATTTGTATATACTAACAACTAAAGTCTAAAATGCCACAGGTGAGAGTAGACACGCCCTTTGAAAACACAGGATCTGTGAAGCATCAGCAGGCAAATTAAATTCATGCAGATCCACTCATTTGTTTTATGCAAGCTTTATTCTTTTTTCCCTCTGTCTCTTCTCTCTTTCTCTAACAGGATCCTTCCCTCTCTCTCTCGCTTTCTGCATCTGTCTTGTGTAAAGACTGTGAATAAGGGAAATTGTGTGCGCTCTCGCCAGCATAAAAAACAGCACAGTGAAGAGCACATAAAAGTACATTGTGTGTGTGAGTGTGTGTGTACTTTGGGTGACTCTGCTTTCGTTTTGCTTCACCCCCCCCCCCCCACCTCCCCTCCCCCCGCCCCGCCCCCTCCAACAAAACCAGCACTCACACTGGAGCAAAATAGGAGTCGAGCCACATCTTGGCAACTCGCCTTCCCCTTAAACAAATCAGACCACAGAGGCTAATAAAAAACTCTAGCCTCCACAGACGAGGGGGTACCAAAGAGGGGAGGCACACTCAGTTACCCCACACCGTTCAAAGAGAACTTGTGCAAGACGGAGCCTTGTTTTTAAAGCACGGACAAAAAAAGTGCGAGTCGCTCCAGTGTCAACACCATCCGCGACCGCTCGTCTTTGCTGTTAAATAGTGCTCTGATGTTTTCAACTAGTCATGGTTAACAACAAAACCACTCGCCAAAAACACAGATACAGTCGCTCCTTAGTTCAGTGACAAAAGTCTTTAGACCAATTACCGCTATCATAGCAGACAGGCGGCTGCTTCAAACTTCACACATCAGGGACGGATGAGAGAGAGAGAGGGGAGATGGAGGATGAAGAGAAGCAGAGCGAAAGCGTCTGGCTCGGGGCAGGAAAGAGGGGGTCAGGCGGGTCGAAAAACTACAACGCATCCGTGCATCCAGGGCGTGTCTGCTGTAGGCCGCCGTCAAACATCCATTTACATATTCAAAAAAGGAAACATGAGTCATCCTCTCCAAGAAAAGGTAGAGGCGACCAGACTTCGCAGCACCAGGCTACAGCCCACGGCAGAACTGACTAGAACTGTTACGAGGAAGTGACCATAAAAAGACGACGAGAGAAACATTGTTGTATCAGGTTTTGAGTAATAACAGTTTTAAAAATAACTTCACGGTGCAACATTTGCTTTTGAGTACAGACAGACAGTGCATGCTTTAAAACAGACTATTATCTTCTTATAGAATATAAATACTACACGACCACATTTGAAAATTGTTCACACAAAAGGTTTTTGTGTCGACTTCCAAATATTTGGATAGCCTAAACAAAGCCGTCTCCTTAACTTTAACCATAACCAGTTAATGCCTCATTAGAACCGTGCTTTGGTCTCCATCGACACCAAGCTAAACTTTGCTCTTGAATGCACAAACAACAACAACAACAACAACAACAACAACAACAACAACAACAACAACAACAACAACAACAACATCATAGATGGCAAAACAAATCTGTGGACCTGGCTGTTGATGATCAAAAGCCATGTTTCCATCAAGGTACAGTTTGGTTTGGTACAGTTAGGAATTGTAAAGCTCTGGGTCAGGCTTGCACTTTGACCAAGAACAGCACCTTTAGTTGGTAGGCGGGGTGTGCGCTGCGCTCAATGGCCGTGTCAGCGAGATACATAGTGGCTACAATGGACAATAGCGGCAAACACAGACAACAACAACACAACGGAGCAGCTCGGTTTGTTTGTGCTCGGTTTGTGGCCGTTTTCTCCTCAACAAGATATCAGACGCTGTTCTGTCGTCAAATCAGTCGACTGTCGTGGGTCTGGCTCCACCCGCACCATACCATAGCATTACTCTGGTACCCTAAGGACGGGGTACCACAAAAATGGAACGGTTATTTTTATTTTAGTACCATTCCTAAAGAAAACGCGAAAAAATACATACCAATAGTCAAGTCACGTGTGACTGTGATTATCTCGCTAGTTACAAATGTGTGAAAAATAAAATAAAAAATCTCTACAGTTGAAATCATTCTGTTGCTTTTCATATCCGGGATTTCTTCATTTCGTCATTCATTAACTCAGATTCCCCCCCCCCCATCATCATCATTACTCACCTGTCAGTACGTGATGTACTGTAAAGTAAATATTTCTTTGTCAAAACTTCATGGCCCCGCAGTGAAAGTGCAACCTGTGCCTCTGTGTCAATGTTGACATTGTGTTTGTGTGTGCAGTAAATGAACGTGCAGCGACAGTCGGGTTTCGGACAGTCGCACAACAGATGTGGAAGTTACCTTCTGGAACATGAAGTGAGCTGCCGGGTATCAGGCTAAACGAGGGATGGCACTGGGGGGGTCATTAAAAAAAGCTCTGCTACTAAAACCCTCAAACCTTGACCGGAATTGCAAGCGCATGTCGTCGACAACAGCTCCTGCTACTTTATTTGAACCCGGCCAAGTGAACTGAACATGTTTGTAAAGGGGACAAAAGAACTAAGAGGGTAAACAGTGTGAAGGAATGGACACGTGTTCAGTCGCCGTCTATATGATAAGGACAGTGACCCACGTGTGTCCTCACTTCTCACCTTGAGCTGTGCAGCAATCACAAAACAACACATTTGAACATTGTCATCGTAGGGATGTGCATTTGAAAATCCAACAGGATTATTTGTCGAATATTAAAATAATATAAACACTTTTTTGTGCTTAAATAAAGGTGAACAAAACAAAAAATGCATACGCATGGTTCTAAAGTCCCGATTTTACAGCTTAAAGGTCCCATATTATACCCTATTAACCCAAGTTAAACTAGGTCCTGGTGCCCTAATGAACATGTCTGTGTCATGCTTTAGTCAAAATATCATAAGGATGAAGCCCAATAGCAGTTCAATAACTCTGCCAAAACAGCCTTTTTCAGAACGATCGGTTTTGTGCCTGATCATTTACATGTGAATGGGACCCAGGTAAATACACAGCCACTGCTTCCAGGGGAGTGTCGCCACTTATCACCTTTTGTCATGCAGCGTCGTCACAACCCCCGCTCCATATACCCCATAGTAATGTCCGTTTACCCATTGTTACTGCGTATTACCGTAATGCATAGAGTGACCACAATTTTGGCTTCTCACGATCAAAAAAAAATCGAAGAAAAACGATTAATGCGCCGTGCGGCGCAGCATGTATGTAAATTCCCATGCTAGAAAAAGACCCTGAACGCACCAGTGTAACTGCGGCTCCAACTGGTGTGTGGATCAACAATACGAGGAGAGAACTGGAAACACGACAGAAAGGAAGCCTTTGGTTGAGAAGAAATGTAGGACAACATCTACATCTTTCTGCAATGCTTTCAAACGCGTGCTCCTCATATCACCGATCCACACGTCACTCGCTAACCGCAGGCACGTCACTGGTGCGTTCAAGGTGTCCCTCCAGCATAGGAATTTACATACACGATCAACAACAAAGGGCTTGTGAAGCTTGTGAACATTTTTTTCATAAACAAAATATATCCACTGGACACAAAAATCTTCTGAGGCTGGAAGTTTGTGTAAAACACTTTGCTCCGCTCTTCCTCCCTCTCCTGTCACAAACCTTGCCAATTGACTACTTTATGTTAAAGCATCTTCTTTGCCTTAAAGCTCACATAGAGTGGTTCCTGTTGCACATATATGTTAGTTATGGAGGTCTACTTACATACATTAACTTGTTTTTATGGTCAAAAAACTCCTAGTTGCTGTAAACGAGCGGATAAAAATCTCTTCTCACTGAAGCTGTCATCAGTCGCAGTGGCTGAACTGTTTGTTTCGAACCTTCAGGGCTTCATAAACGTGGTAATGTCGCAAATACACACCAAAAAAACAGCGTTAATTGGAACTTTCCGATCTAAGTCCGCTTTAAAAAAAAACAAACACACGTAGCAGATATGTCAACAACACAATAGTTGCTCTGTAGTCATTGGACAGTTTCACCCGCCAATCGTAAAAATGTACCCGCATTTGGCGTGTGGACTGTTGAGGTTAGGAAGTGCATTCAAAGACCCTGGTAAATGTCATCACTTCTGCAGGATGTTGAGCTTACAGGAACATTCAAGAAACCTCTTAAATTGTGTTACTTCTGCAGGCACAAATGCAGCCCACTAAATAAATGGCCATAGGCTGTAGAGATGGCCATTTTTCCACTGTTCAAGCCTAATTAGTGGAACAGGTCAATCAATAAACAACCCCCCACCCTCCCCACACACACACACACACACACACACACACACACACACACACACACACACACACACACACACACACACACACACACACACACACACACACACACACACACACACACACACACACACACACACACACACACACACACACACACACACACACACACACACACAGACACACAGACACATCCCCATCTCTAGCCACGCCTCTGACTGTTATTCTGTCACCAGTGTAAGTCCCAGCTTTTCCTTCTTTTCACAGCAGAAACAATATGTAATTCAAATTTCAGCACCACCAACTTCATCATCTAAAATTGTCACACCGATGAATAAGAGCCGAGCTCTTCGAAAAACAGTTTCAACGAAAAAACCAACTATGTTCGGCGTCGGGGAAGGCATTTCATTGCTCAACTGCTGGATTAGACTGCAGGAGGTGTTACCTCATTGCCTGGCAAACGAGAGAGTATTTGCTCTGTAATTTAGCATGTAAACACAAAATACATCAAACCAGGAGGTAACACGAGGACAAGTTTTAGTCCTCCTCCTCACTCCAAAATCTAAAAATAAACGGAAGATTCATTTAAACTCCCCCTCCGCTGACAACTGTGGTTACTTCACTTGGATGTTTGGATGACACTGTGTGTGCGCAGAGTTGGTTTTCATGCTTATTAGCTGAACTTGAAAAATCCATGCTTGCCTTGCGTACATGAGGATTTTAAATATTCATGAGGAAGATAAAAACTTGTAAAGATGTAGTGGAGTTATGATGCCCTGAGCAGTTCCCCCCACTTCTTGTTGTCGAGTTCCACCTCTGATCAACAGCGATGTAAATATGTCACCTGAGGTGACCGCCATCATTTCAATTTTATTAAATCATTTTTAATGCCAGTCTATAGGCTACACATTGAATGGCTGAGCTAACTGTTGTAACTGATAATAGGTAGCCATTGAAAGTGTGATGTACTGTTTTTTATTCATATACACTTTGGCGTAACCTATACAATTTCGTTGCGTTTTCCATTAAAAGTCAGACTTTTATTCATCAAAAGAGTTGCAAAATGAATAGAAAATATAGTCAAGACATTGACAAGATTAGAAATAATGATTTTTATTCAAAATAATAATTGTGCCCTTGCTTTGCTTTCGTCAAAGAACCAGCAAAACAATTGCACAAGGGTTTTCAAGGATTTTCTAATCATCCAATAGCCTTCTAACCCATTAGCAAACACAGTGTACCATTAGAACAGTGGAAATAAGCCTCTATACACCTATGTACATATTCTATTAAAAACCTGACGTTTGCAGCTAGTTGTTTACCACATTAACAATGTATAGAGTGTATTTCTGATTCATTTAATGTTATATTCATCGAAAAAGAAAGTGCTTTTCCTTCAAAAATAAGGACATTTCTATGTGACCCCAAACTTTTGAATGGTAGCGTACGCCTTAATGCAAATAATCTGGAGAGAATCTTACTCTCTCTAGGCTGTGACACTGACAGCAGCAGCTACCCATAAACAAGACACAATTATTAGAATATTATAATGCACTGCTACTTTGCAACACCACCTTGGAGTGGATTACATGTTGTTTTGTAGAGAGTTAAGTGCAATTCTCCATTCTCCTGCTTTGCGGCTGTCGGATCACGGCACGCTTAAAAAAAAAAAGACAACTCGACACTTAATTCACCGCTACTCGACTGACTGTAATACCCCCAATCCCACTGGTCAAAAAAATATTTTTAATCCCGGGTTTAAACTCGTATTTCACCAGAGGGAATGCGTTTAATCAGCATTCACTCGTGGGCCAAATTAAACTCTGGTTTAATCAGCTCCGCCTGATTCTTAAGTCGAAGGCTTTAACGTTGACAGTTTCATGCGTGTTTTCTCACTTTTGGCTGCACGCGAGTCTTAAGGACGATGATGCATTCTGCATGTTTTTTTTGGGTTTTTTTTTAACAGCTTATCCCAAAAAGGATGATGACATGCATCTTATTTTGAAATTATAATTATCAATTTTGGGGTTGAAGATTAGTGATAATTTACACACGGCACACGCCTATAATCGGGGGAAACGTGCATGAAATAGTGCATCAATGCAATTCATGCCATAATTTACATGCGGCACTGAAGATTACAATCCATGTTTGTTATGCGGTCCATTGTGTACTCTTACCCAAATTCCAAGACACCATTACACCACTGATCCAAATGTGCAAATGGAAATAACCGATGACACATGTGAGTCAAAGTGTAAACAGTCAAATGTGTTCAGTATCTTGGAACAAAATGTTGTACACAGAAGCCGTGAAATAATCAAAGTCAATAAACGGAACTTAGTGGCGTTGAAGGCGAGTTTTAAAGAGAGTGGGGTTAGTGTGAAAGAACAGTATGTCAGTGTAAAGGTGTTTTTTCTCAAAAGATAATTGCATGCATATAAAAACCCAAACCTCTTCACTGCTGCCAGGAGAAAGTGCACTTCTGCTGATGTAAGTGTGTGACGATGAGTGAGTGTGTGTGTGTGTGTGTGAGTGTGCCAAATAGCTGTGAGACTTTCTTTAGAGGGAATGGGACATAATTGGCTCACAATAACCCATCAGTGTGGTCTTAGCAAGAGAACACCATCTTCTCCTCAACCTCTTTCCTCCACACCTCCTTCCTCACTCTCTTGTTCTCCGCGGTGACAGTGAGGGAGCAGACTCGACACATGAACACCACTCCTCCCTCGCTGTCCTCCCCCTCCTCCCTCTGTTTATTTACTCAGTCCAAAAACTGCACCGCACAGGGGAAAAGAAAAAAGAAAAAAAAAAACGACGGGGGGTGGGAGGTGTGGAGGAAGAGGAGTGAAGAAAGAAGAAGAAGAGCGAAGGAGGGAGGCGGATACACAAACATACACACTGCAGATTCGGCTGCACACACGTGGACGGGACATGAACACACTGCGCATGCGCACGCATACAAACACACACACAGAGAGAGAGAGAGAGAGAGAGAGTCCTGGTGGAGCATCTAAATCACATTAGCTGCCTGCCTGCCATCCATCACTCCCACAGACAAAAGCACATGCCAGAGAGGCAGGGAAACTGCATGGCAACATGCATAACCACCCACAAACAAACACACACATACACACTCGGTCACAGAGCAGCTAACACACACCTTACAGACATACGACAGGCACACACACATAAAAAAAAAAAAAGAAACCCGGCGGTCCCTCGCAAATCAACTGCCATTCACCCGCACACACATCACTGTCAGGACACATCAGCTCTACGTTCAGGGACGCACTCGTTCACTGCTGCTACTGCTGCTGCTGCTGCTGGGTTTGTGCAGCAAAGTTAGCATTAAAAAAAAATCAACAATTATATGATAATCCGATGCAAAAAAAAAAACATGGTTGCTTTAAATATATGATTTAGAGGCGGAAGCAGAAGCAGAGACGAGAAATCTGCTGGTATCAATCTTGTTTCTCATTAGAGGGGGGATGGGCCCTTATCTACCTGTGCGTGTGTGTGTGTGTGTGTGTGTGTGTGTGTGTGTGTGTGTGTGTGTGTGTGTGTGTGTGTGTGTGTGTGTAGACACAAGTTGTTGTGGGGTACCCTCTTATCGTGAAGACGGTGTGGGGTGCATGTCAGTGGGGCGCTCCTTACCCAATGAGATGCATGGTGAGCCTCTGCGTGTGTGTGTGTGTGTTTTATCTAATGGGCCGTCTCACGGGAAAAGTAATTGGCTGCCTCGATGTAAGGGAGGGTCGAAGACGGAGAGGAGAGAATGGAGGACGACGCGAGATGAAAAGAGAACAGAGAGTTAAGTTTTAAAGGGCCAGTCGGACAAACTTGACGTACGTTCTATACATTAGACGACCATATGGTGCCCATTGTGTAGCAGACGCGAGCAAGGCACCGCCGCCACCGCGCAGCCCTTTTCCACTCGTCTATCGAGCTCGTCTCTCAGCTCCCTCCCTCCCTCCCTCTGCCTCTGTCTAGTTAACTCAATAACATCCCCAGCCTCCTCCTCACTTAACTCACTACACACACACACACACACAAAAAAAAGAATTCTCCTCCTGCTTTCTCTCATCCGAGACAACTGGTCCTGGCTTTCGTCTCGTCCACACCTTAATGCCGTAACAACCTGTTTTCTCATTGTGGAGCCTTATCCGATCCAAAAAGGATTATTTCAAATCGCATTAAAATCTGACAACTGACGGTCCTCTGGATGCACCGTCTCCATCCATGATGATGATGATGATGATGATAGGACTGTGTTTACACATGCACATGTGAAGCATGTGGAGGGGAGGGGACTTACAGTAGACACCACACTGTTGCCTCTGGCCAGCAAACCTGTTTAATCCAACACGTTTACACGGTCAAATGATCGGTTTCGGCTTCGATCGGCACCAGTGAGAACGCAAGACATTTCTTCTTCGTCTGCTCTATTATTTACCAGAGATGCACCGTTTCGAGCGCAACTCACAATCCTCAAAATCCCAAATCCTCAGTCCTTCGTAATTTCAAAAAAACTTCACACAGCACTCAGTGTCATTTATTCCATTAATCGGGTCGCATAAGATAAGATAATTTGACGTCGTCACAGCAGTAAAGACAGTGAAGATAATAAATGATAAACATGCATTTCTAAGAAAGTAGACTATCAAAACAATATGATAATAAAACAAAGTTAAAATAGAATGTACATTATCGACAGTTTACAGAATGGGAAAGGTTTGATTTAAAGAGTGAAACACGTGTAACCACCATAACATAATCACGAGGGCTACGGTGTCTTTTTGGCACGTCTGTGACAATTCACACTCAGGTGATGCAGGGGTAAAAAAAAAAAGAAAGAAAGAAAGAAAGAAAACACCACAGGGCAGAAGAACCACTGGCAGTGGGGACGATGTTAATCACCTGTTTTTCAGTACGCTTCACCCGGGTTTAAAAATCCAGGGAATGTCTTCTCATTTTAGTGGGAAAGAGGCTAAAGGCCATATTATACTTCTCCGACTGCGTAATACGCTATCCGATTGCGTAAACAAGGGGACAAACTGCAATTTTTTGCCCGATCAGTAGGGGTCGCAACGCAAGGTTGTTGTGCTTTTGGCTACAGTGAGCAACGGCGTCCGAGAGAAAGACTGTTGTTGTTGTTGTTGTTGTTGCAGTGGAATAACATTGAAACAGTGGCCGTTTCTCACCTGAAATAAATATTTTCTGTGTCCCAGAACGCAGTTTAAAGATCATTTAAGGAGAAAAATTTGCCATTTAGAGTCTAAACGTGTGCTGTGTGTATTAAGATATGACGTATTTATAGTTTGGCAGCGACGTTGTCAGCGGTGATCATCGGTGCGCACTGTGGCCGGCACAGAGCAGCGTTATCTCGCAGCCCTTGACGTCTCCGTTGTGCCTTTACGGAGTGACACTTAAAAAATATTTTGTGCACCCGGAGAGGGGTGGCGATGACGATGTTCTCGAATGTCTTGTTTGGTCCACAAACCAAAATGATTCAGTTTTAATGATTTCTTTGTCATGTGGAGCAAAGAAACGAGGAAAATGTTCACATTTAAGAAGCTAAAACGATCAGAAATCTGGTTTTGATCATGAAAAAAGCTTCAATCCGATTAATCGATGATCAAAATAGTTGACGGTTAATAGTAATTGATGTACTGTTTCGGCTCTGGTCAAACGCAGCTGCCGTCGACACGCACGCATGTGGCATCAAAGTGCCCGCAAGTAAAGGCCACATTATACTTCTCCGACTGCGTAATGCGTTATCCGTCTGCGTCACCACGTAGACCACTCGAGCCTTTATACTTCTGCGTCGTGGTGACGGATAGGCGCTGCAATTTCCCGCCCGATCAGTAGGGGTCGCTGCGCAAGGTTGTTGTGCTTTTGGCTACAGTGAGCAATGGCGTCCGAGGGAGAAAGACTGTTGTTGTTGAAACAGCGGCCGTTTGTCACTTTTCTGTGTCCCGGAACGCAGTTTTAAGATAATTTGAGGCGAGAAATTGGCCATTTAGAGTCTAAACATGTGCTGTGTGTGTTAAGATATGACGTATTTATAGTTCGGCAGCGACGAAGTCGGCGGTCTTCAGCTCCGCCCTCTGTGTACGCTCGCTGCTCACAGTGAGCCGGCACAGAGCAGCTTCGCTCGGCCTGTCCTGAGGACCAATCGCAGCTCTTGCCGTCTCCGTTGTACCTTGACGGAGTGACGGACACTTAAAGCGGAACTAGACCGGAAGTTCCTATTATCGCTGTTTTTTTTGGTGTGTATCTGCGTCATTACCTTGTTTATGAAGCCTGACGGTTCGAAACAAACAGTTCAGCCATTGCTGAGAACGTTGTGTTTTATTGGCAAGCGCTTCGAAAAGGACAGATTTCAATCGGCTCGTTTACATCAACTAGGAGGATTTTGACCATAAAAACAACTTAATATATGTAAGTAGACCTCCATAACTCACATATATGTGCAACAGGACCACTCTATGTGACCTTTAAAAAATATTCTGTGCACCCGGAGACGACGCAGAGGCTCTTCGACAGGTTCTGCGTCGACGCAGAGGACTCTGCGTAGCCTACGCAGAGCACTTTACGCAGGAGTATAAATTGGGCTTAAGGGGGCGCTCTTTTCCGTTTAAAAACCGGCCCTGCGCACACATACATGCAAGCGTGCACAAACACTTATGCACATAAAGCCCCCCTACAAGTCGTTTGATGTGTAATGAGAGAAGCCATTAGCAGTAAAAATGTCCTCTACCCGCCCTGCTGCTCAGCAGATCTTAGCCAGAGCCAGTTACATGTCTATTTATACATTCACTCCCCTTTAGATTTCCTTACTCTCTTATAACAGGGAGCAGTTTGTGCTGCATTTCCTCCTGCCCTGCTCTCCCCATGTCTTCTTCCACTGCTGCTGCTGCTGCTGCTTCTCTCCCTCTGTCTCCTCTCCCATCCCCCTCTCTATGGCTGTCTCCTTCCTCTCTATACCCTTCCCCCAGCTCTTTCCTGCTCCCTCCCTCCATCCCTCCCTCCCTCTCATCAGGCTATGCAGCAAGGCACAAATTCACAGGGAGAAACAGAGGGAGCAAAAGCGAGCAGGAGATAGGAGGAGTTTGAAACACAGAGACATGGTTTGGACTGAAAGAAAAGCAAAAAAAAAAAAAGCAGCAAATAACAGACTAACAGGGGGGGGAGAAAAGGATAGACGCCACATAGAAAAAGACAGAGAAAGTGAGAGGGTATCGGGGACAGGAGGAGAGGGGGTAAACTGGTGGGAGACCAGTGGCGAGGAGGAGGAGGTGGGAGAAGCTCATGCTCGCTACAGGAATGGGCGTTCCTATCCCTAGATTCTGGGGTCAAAAGTTTACCGTGGTTTTAATTTCACCTTTCCGCAGCCAATCAGAACGCGTCTCTGGCTCCTGAGGGGAACTTTGACCCACTCGGAGAATTTGACTCTTTTCCATTTTCTACATTTTTTTCTCTCTCCCCCCCCAAACTGAAAAATGTGTAAATGTTACTGTTAAAAAAATTATGACTTTTTTATTTTATTTTCCTGGCAGCAAACGCTACCAAGAAAGCTTGTGTGTCGAAATCCACAAGATCCTCGACGATGAACGAACAATAATGCACATCACAGCAATGACAAAGGCAGTCCACGGTCCACACTTGATCGAAAACAACATTAACGTAAATACTAACAGATGACGAGCAGAGGCAACACCCCGCACGCTGCCTGTGTGCAGAACGGAGGGTGTATAATCACTTGTTTGTGTGTCTGTGTGTGTGTGCGCGTGTGTGTGTTCAGGCATGCCAGTGTGGAGAGAGTGGATGTGTGTGTGTGTGTGTGTGTGTGTATCTATGAAGGGGGAGGAGGGTGCTAGTTAGATCATAGCATCAGAGAGGGGAGGGACGGCTCTGCAAATAGAGCGAGCAGAGAGTCGGCATGGCTGGCGACAGCAGAGCAGAATGGCTTCAAGCAGCTTGGAAGGAGACTAAATTGTGTTTTGTGTGTGTGTGTGTGTGTGAGTTTTTCTATAGCCACTTCATCACTGTCTGAGTGCGTGTTTGATTAATTAACAGCCTCGGTCAGTGAAGAAGCTCCCTGTTGTTCTTTTCTCCAGATATCAACTGCACAATTGCTCTCAACCTCCTCTCCCTCCCCCTCTCCATCCACCTGACTGAGATAATAAGGTGCATGCAGGCGCATGTGCACGCGCACGCACACATGCACCAAGAGAGCAGCAGGCATCATGAGTGTATGCATATATTTGATGAGGTATAACCACCTTCCACCTATAGATGGTTCTCTTCCCAGATGCTTTATCACTGAAAATATCACTATTTTAATTTATTTATTTATTTATCTTTATTGTTTATCGAATATTGTGGAAAAAAGTATGCGTTGAATCCAGCAAAATGACGTAAACGCTTCACTATGCACTGAGCAGAAATGTCAGCCACCAGTGTCGTGTGAGCAGGACGTGAGTGAGAGCTACAAATGTCTTCCTCACAGTTTAAGCAACATACGTTTTTTTTTAATTATCGCTGATGATTCAGCACAAATGACTCATTAACAGCCAAGAGGATAAAAGACGTCGTTACAAGTGGGAAATGTAGGTGTTTTTGAAATCGATATCCGTCTCTGGTTACCATTTACTCTCGCATGTTGTGGGTAATCTGTCCGCTAATCGGCACGTGATTGACAGGCGCAGAGTGTGAAATATTCAATTTGCGACCCAGTGAAGACCTGCTGTGGCATTCCCGACACTTCACAGACCTCAATGTCATAGCCATCATGCCAATCAAGGGCAAGGAATGGTGTGTTGGCAGGTGAAACGCCAAGAGAAATACAAATATCAGTCTATCGGAGAGATGGTGAAAACAGAATTGCCAATTAAACACATTCACATTGGTGGAAAAACCAACATTAAACTGTTTTGTTTGGGGGGGGGGGTTGTGACTTGTGGGATTGGGGGGTCATACATGAAAATTACAATACTTAAATTGGCATTTAATTCAACATCAACTGTTACTATACACTACCGTTCAAAAGTTTGGGGTCACCTATACAATTTGTTGGTGTTTTCGATTAAAAGTCACATTTCTGTTCATCAAAAGAGTTGCAAAATGAATAGAAAATATAGTCAAAGACATTGACAAGAATAGAAATAATGATTTTTATTCCAAATAATAATTTCGCCCTTTTGACAAAGAACCAGCAATGCTGTTTTCAGCTGTGCTAACATCATCGCACAGGAGTTTTCAAGGGTTTTCTAATCATCCAATAGCCTTCTAACGCAATTAGCAAACACAATGTACCATTAGAACACTGGAAATGGGCCTCTATACTCCTGTGTACATATTCCATTAAAAACCAGACGTTTGCAGCTAGAATAGTCGTTTACCACATTAACAATGTAAAGAGTGCATTTCTGATTAATTTAATGTTATATTAATTGAAAAAAAGTGATTTTCCTTCAAAAATAAGGACATTTCTAAGTGACTTTAGAACGGTCGTGTAACTGGTTTTCTTACTAGGGGTTTTGAAACATCTACATAAAAAGGTACATACGTAAAAATCGCAAGTATGGGAACTTGACAAGCACTCAAACCTGAATAAGCTGCATCGTAAAACCTGTAAAGTCTGTCACACCTTGCCTGAAGGGGGGGAGGCCTCAGTGTTCCCCCTCGGTTTAAAGTTACACAGTAAATGGTCAATTTGAAATTTAACAATGTCAACTGCATTGGCCATTCTTCTGCTGTTTCAAATCCCCCCACCCCCCCAACCCCCCGTGGCAGTAAAACCCAAAACCCTTTCCAACCCTCCCTCTTCTTTCTCTGAACCCTGCCTTCTGTCTTGATGAAGCAAAATGAAGGAATATCTGCGTCACTGTGTCCCCCTAACCCTTATCCAGGGTTTGTTTTGTTGGTAAAAAAACAAACTACGCAGTCCACAGTGTTTGTCATAGACCGGTAATCACAGAGCAACAGGTTGCCCAACCCCTTTAACCCTCCTCAACTACTCCAGCTTTACTCCTGTTCCTTTGTGCAGCAGAAACATGTCAGGACAAAGGTTAAATGCAGAGCAGTCGCAAATCAGTGCTAACGAGTCAGAGTCGAGTATTAAGTGTGTGCGAGTAACGTGGCGTCAAAAGGACACGCGAAGCTCGCGAAAATGAATAAACGGCACAAACAAGGACTTGTCAGTGTGCGGTTTCAAACCTTTTTATTATACGTTTAGTTGCAATAGCAGCCCAACTGTGAAATGCTGTACGTTTAATGTGTCTACCACCACAAACACAGGGGACCATAAAATAAAACTGTAATTGCTGTCGTTTATGGACAAAGCATAATATTTTTAATTGAAATAAAACTGTGGTCAGGTCATTTAGATTCTCGGTACAAGCCTGAATTTTACTTGGTTTTGCCAAGACTAACATTTCAATTATGGAATATAGAAAAACAAAATGCCATGTGCCATTGTGTTGGTCAACTTTGGTCAAAAAACAACTAAAAATATATAATATATATAAAAATACTTCAGTGTGCTTGAAATGTTTTGTTAATAAAGGTTCAACCAATCACTTCAGATCAACCTCCACCTGACCTTGAAATTTTGTTGTGCAATTTTGGTTGTATAATGACAGTAAAGATGATTTCTTTCCTTTCAGCTTCATAGTAGGAGAGAAAATTATCAATTCATTGCTTAATTTTTTGGTCCAAAATGTCAGAAAATGGTGATCAGTGATTTCCAAAACCTCAAAATGACAACGTCCTTTGACCTTGTCCAAAGACATCCAGGTCACTGTAATAGAAAACAGAAAATATTCACAATTAAGATGCTGAAATCAGAGCAGTCGATTAGTTTAGTCAATTCACTGGTACAGCCCTCTTCTCAAAATGCTTAACCACGTTTGAGAAATCCTTAACTCTGCCGTCAGGACTTGACCAAACCGACCAGAATATGGGCGCAAAAATGATAAATTATGAAAGGATAAAGATTCTCTCCAAGTTCACACGTTGCAGGATGAGCTGGGTAAACATTATAATTATATATCAAGTTCTTCACAAGGGAAGATGATGTTATTTTTGTGTTAATAACTTTTCCCATAATCCTCATAGAAACACCCTTGTACATTTGGCAGCTTCCAACTCATTAATCTTCTACTTAAACCGTCTTCCCGACATCATATTTCATAAGGAACATCCCACCGCTATTTCGGTGTCTGAACTTCCCACTGAAGCACCCGATCACACCTGACCAGTCACAGTGGACCTACACTTCCAGACTGTACACAACGCAACTAACAACACAGCGCTGCTATCATGTGAAAGACTTTCCAAACACTATACGGCGTTCTGCGAAAGACTTTGTTCTCTGCTGAACACCGCTGACCAGACGTAAAGGTCGAACTCAAAGTGTCCTCCAGGTAAATAATTAATGACTTGTTTTCTTTTCCTCCTAGCACCTTTGCTCTCTCTCTCTCTGTGTCCACCTCCTCTCCCTTATCTCTTCTTAGGTTGTTGTTTTCTCACTCTCCTCCCTCCTTCTCTTCCAGTCATCCCCTCTTTCTCCTTCCCTCTTCCCCCCTCCAACCACTCTCTGTGCTTTCCCTCGCCCCCCCTCCTTTTCACTGAGTCTAGTGTGGAGTTTAATTTTAGCCGTGGTGAGATTGGGAGAGAGGGATCATGCTGGGCTACCACGGACTCTCCACGGGGCCTCAACTGGAGACCCGTCACCAAGGAAAAATGGTTTTCTGTTAACACATTTCTAAAAATCTTATTTAGAAAGTAGTCAGGCTCACAGGAAACATCAAAGTTTCCGAAACACTTCTATAGAGATACAGAAGCCGGTGTCATGCAATCCCTTCATTCAACAGTTGGAATCAAAGCAGGAAAGTGTGCCGTTCTACACCATAAACTACAATCTACAAACCATGCAATGTCAGACAACTGTCACAGTTGGCTGTATTTAAAAGTCAACATGGTGCATAGCTGTTGTGCCCTCGGATACCAAATCTGTCAAAAACAAGCAAAGGGGAAGCATTTTGCAAGATCAGGCAGCAGAGCAGGATTGTGGATATTAAAGATCACATGACATGCTGCCTTTTGGATGCTTTTATATTGGCCTTCCCGAAAATTCAGCCTTGGTGCAGAATTACAGCCACTACAAGCCAGTCCCTAAATGAACTTTGGGGAAGGGTAAGGGTTAGGGCTATTACAGAAGATAGAGTGATGGAACCACACAAGGCAAATGATTCTGCTCACAGAATTCCATCCTTACTAACTTTAACGTCTTGTTTATTTTTAAATCCTTCCATTGTGACGTATAAGCGTTCAGCAGAGAAGGATGAGGGGGAAGTTCAAAAAGATATCGAGACATACTGAAGGTCCGGATTAATGTCAGCTCCAGCTGTTTCAATACTTGTGAAAAGCACCATGGGGGCATTTTGCGTTATATTGCTCGATCTCTACGGATTTAAAGTGCGCAGTGAACTCTGCCAGTGTAATGAAATGGGAGTCTGGTGACGTCTGGAGCTTTATGACGGCAGCAAAGCTGCATCGGCTACGCAAATGTGAGCCATTCACACCACCAGGCCAGAAGTCCTCCAATAAACTCAACAGAGAAGAAGAATGTGACACAATATAGTACCAGGCACTGGTATTAATCATTAAATAAGAAAGACAAACAACCTTTAAATCCTCTCTTTGTCATAACGCACAGTATATTCCATTCTCGTCACGCAGAGCTGACGATTATCTGTTGACCAATCAAAATATTGCAAAAAAAAAAGCTCAACACTTTAGAAGCCTAACCAGTGTGCGAGGTGGGAAGAGTGTCAACAAGTGTGGAGTATACAGATCACTTATTTTGGCACCCTTTTCAATGTTTGACACCAAGAAATGTGTAACATAAACTGAATCAAATGGTTTCATTTGGTGGAAACGGGGCTCAAACAGGCACCCGGTCTGTAAACAGCATCACTATCACAATGAACGCAGGTCGCTTAGTGACAGATACGGCAACTAATTCATCCATTCAGTCCTATAACACGACAGACTCACTAAAACAATAACTACACACAGATTTGTTTTACATCAGTTATGGTAATATGTCAATAAGGCAATCATTAAAAAGAACCCTTTTAAACAGTGTTTTGGAGGGGAAACTGAAACTTTTGGCAACAGAAAGTAGGTTTACACTCCGCCAGTACAACGAGTCCTTTCCTGGAGTTAGTGTTTTAAACGTTGTCCATAGTTTGACACGAGCTGTTAAAGGGTAAATGGTTGATTAATGTCCGTACCGAATGTCTGTAATCAAGTTTCCACTTCTAATCTGATGGTGCCGTTTATGAATATGCTTTTATACATGTATAAAGTCACACCCTGTCAAATCCTACAGTAGTGTTTGCAGACCAACAGACAGAAGAACCTGCCTTGCTCGAGGACACCGGGTGATTTGAATTGGCAACGCATCAGTTCAAGTGATCCTAGAAGTCTGGGAGACTCGTGTCTCCAAATATGAATCAACAAGACCTGTCCAAAGTTACAGATGACAGAGTGAGTTTCATGCAGCAAAGTTTGAGGGGTCTTTAATATATGATCCTGGCAAGAAGCTAACAAAACAAACAAAAAACACTTGATATTTTAGAGGCTCTTGAGGTAGAAAGGAGTCCAAATAGTTGGAAAGGGAACGGTGACGTTTCACTGAGCACCAAACAACATGGATCTACCAGGGATGTCAACGGTCTGTCAGTCAGTCAGTCAGATCAGCTGCCTTCTAGGTCTCCAGGAAAGCGGAGGCAGCTCACCTGATGGTTACCTGAGTGGGCAGCGGAGTCCAGCAGGAGATGATATTTCATCCTGGGCATCAAGTCTGACCAACCGATGCCAAACTGAGCTGCAGGAGCGTGGACTGAGGCACATCAAGCGTTACCACAAGCCAAGACTTCTTTTTTTTGTTTTTTTGACGATTTTCTGGAAAAACGGCTAAAAATACTGGAATCTTTGTCTCGCATTGCAAATCAATATTTAAATTCTGGCCCACCTTTTTCCGGGAGCATGAGGACGTCAGTGCCCTTTTACTACGACTCAGATCTGTCACGACTACCAGTCATTGTGAGCGAGGCAGGCATTATTAGAAAATGAGTGGGGAGAGTGTTGAAGAGGAAAAGCTGATTCAACCAAAGACCCCCCCACGAGCTGATGCTGCTACATGGAAGGCTTCTTTTACTTTCTCAACTTGGCAGAAACAGATGGGTAAAAAAAAGAAAAAGGTAGAAACTCTGCTTAATCCATAGCAGAATAATATGAAATTCAGCAGTTTGACTAAAGCTCTGAGTCTGCGTTTTGAATTTCACAACTTTCTGTATCCTCTCAGTCATACACGAGAAGACGTATACTCTTTACAGATCCTGTATTTGGATCCATGCTAACGTAGGGTAGAGCTTCCCTTTGCTACTAAAACAGCCTCCATTCTTCATGGCAAAGTTTCCATTTATCACGTTTCACATGAGGCATCATACCATTTATCAAATCTCAGATCTGATGAATGAGGAAACCGCAACACTCCCTGCCATGCGTGTGATCATAAAAACCCCTTTCTTATAAGGCTTTAAGTGCAAAACTCCAACTCTGATCAACAGAGATGGAAAAATGTTTCTGATGCAAATGCTGCCTCTCCGCTTCACTGACTATACTGACTTTTGAAACCTCTATTTCAACAATTTGTTGTTTTTAAAAAAAAAAACACATATTCCCATTCAATTTGGTTAAAACAAATTTTTTTTTAAATCTCCGACAGTGCTCTTGCACATTTAAAATTACCATACTAGAAGTAGCCATTCGACGATGGCTAATTGAAGTCATTAATGGATGCACTGCAGTGGCCGCAGTCATCAACCCATGATTGGTTGGTTTTAAGGGACCTAAATTATGTCAGGAAAAACATTCTACTCTACTCATTAGACCACCAACAGCTTCCTGCACTTTCGATAAAATGCAGGTTGGGTCCATAAATGCTTATCCTTCTATCTGCGTCCTTCACCAAAAATGGAGAATTGTCAGCCTCGACTGACCACGCTTACGATTTTTTCCAGTCCCGTTCCCACAGCAGCCTCAGATGTCTGTTCTAGGCCGACAGGAGCGGAACCGGACCTGGTCTCCTGCTGATAATTGTCCACCCACCTCGAGGCTCGTCGTGTTGCGCGTTTGTGGTTTCTCCTGCTCATCACAGTTGAATATGTGAGTTACTGTAGCCTGACAGCTCCACCCAGTCTTGCAATTATCCTGTGACTTGTCTCATTAACAAGCTATTTGCGGTAAGGATTTCATTTTTTTTTTTCTCTTCTTCTTCTTCTTTCTGCATCAGTCACTCTGGAGCCCGCCGTGCATGGAAATCCAAGGAGGATACATTTCAGAAATACTGAATACCAAAAACCGTTTCAAACAATAGAACTTTGAGTCACATAACACTACGGGGAGGAAAAAACGAGAAAAAAATAAAGGCTACTTCCAGAAATTCACCATTTCATACATAGAGGTTATTGTTGTCGTGTTTCGAGGACTACAGTTGCCACTCTTATGGGGAGAAAAAAAAAATAGCCATCGCCAATGTTTATGTGAGGGGCAGTTGTGTACAGTGAGCTTGACAGGAGGTACAAATAAACACGGCTCTGTGACATCACATCGCCGACAGTGTGGCCTCGAAGGGGGAGGCGGAGGGGGCAGCCAATCAGGCGACGGCGACGCCTGCTCGGCTGACCCGCTTCCCTACACCAAGGTGATGAGGTGGGGGTAGCAGACCTTGAAGTGCTCTCCTGCTATCCTGAGATGAGTGATGCTGCTGCTGCTGCTGATGACACTGGAGAGTGGAGCTCGTGGATGGAGATGGTAACCGCATGTGTGTGTGTGTGTGTGTGTGTGCGTAGGTTGGGGGGGGGGGGTGTAGAGTTATACAGGAGGTGTGGCAGCTGAGAGGAAGGCAGGACAGGAGTGAATTAAGTTGAGGAGGTGGTCACGTAACAGTCAGGTTCAGGCAGAGTTTAAACCACTTGCTTGCTGTGCTGCAGCTGGTAACATTTACCTCTACTCCTAGCCCATAAATGTGTGTATGTGCATGTGTGTTTATGTGTGTGTGTGTGTGTGCATAGGCATGTTAAGGAGCTCTAAAAAAAACATAAACTAGGCCTGGATTTTTTACAATGGAAAAAAAGCGCGAGAAAGAACTCATAGGCACACACACCTCTGAAACCTCTTTAACAAGCATCTATTACTTTACATCAGAAGAAAACATGAACTAAATCCCCTCCCTCCCTCCCTCCCTCCCTCCCTCCACAGTCCAGCGCTTATCTACGCGGGGCTCACGGAAAAAGGTGTCAGATTGTGTTTTCCTAACTCTCTTGTCAACACTGATACACAACCACACGGTTGCTCAACACCAGTCAAGTCAATGACCACAAGAAGTGGAACAATCCTTCGCTGTGCTCACAGAAAATGTTGACTTTGTTGTTGGCTTGTGTAAAAATCCAGCTGAACTCTGCGTGCACTCTGTAGAGACCGAGCAAAGGAAAACAAGAGGTAGAAGAACAATAACCTTCCCCTCCATGTTCGGCACCAGCAAGTGTTGTCTTTACAAGATTTCCGAGGGAGATCCAGGAATATGTAGCCCGGTGCTTATCTGTAACACATGCTGACAGTGGTCTGGTTGAGTCAGGTTTCTTGAGCCCCGAGCCCCAACCCCCCCCCCCCCCCCCCTTGCTCTGTTTGATTTTCAGCGCCCCACTAAAGATAACAGTTGATAATCGTGTGACGGAAAATTAGCACTTTGGATACGGATCCAAAACAGTGGCCCTAAACGTGCAAGGAGAGACGCCAACCGCTAATTTAATGGCAACTAAACTGGAGAAAGGGACGCTATAACCACTGTTTTTAACAGAATGTTGCAGAGGAATGAGCTGAAGATAAGCGAAGGGAGGGAGATACAACATCATGGCGTTAGCGCATTAGCGGCAGTTAACAGCGTCAACGTTAGCGCACATCAACGCATGACGCGTTTCCATGACGACTAACCGGAAAAAGACATGCGTGACTCCGATTCTTTTCACACTTAAATGAAGTTGACATTTGAGGCTTGAAATTAAACTGTCTCGACTTGAGCTCAAGGATTTGGGGGGGGGGGAATCTGTAAATTTTTTTGGGACAGATTTGCAGTTTGAATTGCGGTACAGTCGTGCTTCAGTTCAATGTTCTTTACTTAATAAATTACGAAATGTGATGCAGCATTAACACAGCTCACCATCAAGTATGAAAACACAGTACAAATAACATAAAATTGGGGGGTTGGGGGTTACAGCTTCTCTCTTTTTGTCGTATTTATTGACTTAATACTGTACTGTATGTTCATAAGTGGCAAAAAACTATAAAAAAGAGAACCAATTAAAGATTTAAACCGCAATTTTGACATCAAAACAAATGATTTGTTAGCCATAATCCCTACAGCTGCTGAATATTTACAGATGCGGCTGCAAAACTAACTATAAACCAACATCAACAGCATCACACCAGCTTATGAAGCATATGCCAGCGTGTTGACATTGTGACCCGTCAGTGCTGCGTGATAATTACAGCATTATGACATATAAAATCTCAGGATTTTTTTACTGGTTTGGGACCATGACCCGTCACTGAAGACGGCGGCTCCACCAAGCGTCATCAGTGCCATCTGTGACAACAATACACATCCACACACAGACAGATAAACATCAAGCTTTACCACATATATACGGCCATAAAGACGCGTGCAGCTGTACATTGCGTTTAGCGCTAATTACAAAGTTAGTTTTAGCAATTAGCTCGGGGTATAACAGAGTTAGTCTCGCGGTTAACGCTGCTGTTTAGCCGTCTTTCCCAGAGAGCGGTTCGAGGATCAACAGGCGGGTTTTTAACTAAATGACCAACATTGTATGCGTTTAATTTTAAAACAACAGTTTGTCGATCTACTTCCCCATTGTTCGTAAAATAATTGACTGTAACAGTAAATTACAAGCTTCTGAATGCATTACTGTACGTGTGTATATTTACAGTAAATCACTTAATCCTATATACTGTATAATTTGACAGTTGTACTACAGTAAATATAGAACTGTTGGCAGCAGCTTTATAAACACAGCATTTAACTATAACTTTACTGTAATTGTGCCTTATTATTTGGAGCTTTTTTTTCATGATTAAAACAAGATTTCTGATTGTTTTAGCTTCTTAAATGTGAATATTTTAGTATTTATTTAGTTTCTTTGCTCCACATAACAAAGGAATCATTAAAACTGAATCATTTTGGTTTGTGGACGAAACAAGACGAGAACATCTTCATTTCCAGGTGTGATCAACGTTTTTTAAAAAATGTTCTTTCTTTCTCATTTTATGAACCAAACGATTAATCGAGAAAATATTCGACAGATGAATCGATTACAAAAAATAATGGTGAGTTGCAGCTCTATGCCTTATATGACTGTATAAATACAGTGTCAGTGTAAAATGTTTTATCCTCTGAATTGGGTCAAGAAAGTTTGGGAGAGAAAACTCTCCCGTCAACTCTCTGTAGACTCATCACACATAATGACATGCCTCAAAATAGGCATCATCTGACACAAACCCCCTCAACGAAAATTTGATTAGATTTATTAATTTCAAAGTGCGCGAGACACTGTGAAGACGGTTGATCGTGCACGGTGTGAGAGGAGAGGATTAGGAAGAGACACAGGTAGCTCCACAGCAATGCACCATTAGAAAAGGGAAAACACAAAGCCAGGCTGCTGCTTTCCTCATCTCCAGCCACTGTATTTCTCTATCTCTCTCTCTCCAACTGACCAGCTAAATATTTTATCAGCTGGCAAAAGAACCTACAAGCCCCAGGGCCAGAGGTTCTTTTTTGGTTTGTTTCTTTACTGAAGAAAGCATCCGTGTGTGTGTGTGTGCTGCGCATGTTCACTGACCACAGTGTCACCAAAAGTGCTTTTGATTGGTCACTTTGAAGTAGTTCTTCAGCCTTACACTCGCTCTCTCTCTCTCTCTCCACATGCATCCTATGTGCAGCACCCTGCTCGGTTCAGAACTGGATGAACGACCTTGAGCAGGCGCGAAGGGCTGAGTTGCCATGGCAACGAAGCCTCGCGCAACCAGTAACAGCTGGATGCAACAGCGCTCCCTGAATTTTAGCGGGAGTCGCCACGTTAATAAAACGGCTCCACACATCTCCTCCCCCTCCTTTGCTCCTCTCTCTATCACTCCCTCTTCATCCCTCTCTCCCCCCCCCAACCTTCATGTTTCTCCGTTCACACACACATGCAGGCTTGTACAAACACACAAAAGAAAAGCCGCGTTCGCACGTGTACAGTACAATTTCATTAACACACGAACTTCTTTAGCTTCTCGAGCTAATTACACTCAGCGAGAAAGGCACCTCAAACGAAAGGAGCCGACCGACAAAGACTTGTGGAGGCAAGTGGAGGATATATATATACATATATATGTATATATATATATATATGTATATATATATTAAAAAAAGACGGAAATCAAGAGTGAAGTGCAAGTAACAAAACAAAAACCCAGAACAGGGAGAAACGCGCCGAGATGGGCACTTGACATTCCTCTCACAGAAGAAATAGCTCTCGGAAAAAAAAGACGTGAGCTGCACTGAGGCATTCTGAGGAAAGAAAGAGAAAGCACCGAGTCGATTGAAGAGTGCATCAACTCATCCCTCTCCACCTCTCATCATCACTTCATCCTTTTGAGATCTGTAGTTTTTTTCCCCCCCACTAACACAAACAAACGCGTCAGCCGTTATTCCTCATCAACAACAACATTATTGTGTTACTGCTAATTTCCTCTGAAACAATGAAATAAAGATCAACTTCGTCAAGAAGAAGAAGAAGTGAGCGGTGAAAGCCGTCGGATCACTTTCAGGTCAAAGTGAGGACGTGGCCTTAGATCAGAATGAGAGATAGATACGTTAAAAAAAAACAAAATAAAACTACGTCTTAAAATAACCAGATTAGCCGGACAAACTGCAATAAATGAATAATTTAAGAAAAGTTTTGACACACATTTGTCTCGAGTGACAACAGAGCATAGTGTTTCATTTATTGTGCCGCAACACAGAGACTCAAAAAGTGTCACACAAACTCCATCCGATTATTACTTAAGCGATGAGAGTGTTCTATTTAAATTAGTATCGGCGTGCAACAGCGTGCCAGCGTATGTATGCATGTACGCGTGGAGAACTCTGCCTCCGTGTTGCACTCGGTTTCCTCTCACAATGAAAGAAAGCGACTAAAGGAGAGGGTACAGCTGCAAACACGGGCGCTCTTGTCATCCGCCTACAGCTCGTCGGCACAAAGCGAAAAAATTTGGAATTATTTCATAGCCGACAAATCAGGGGCGAGCCCCGAAAAGGCCAGGAGAGTGTTGAGAGAAGTTTTTAAGATGCTCAAAGAGAAGAGTAACAGGTTGCAGAGACCGCTGCTTTGACTGCAATAAAACTTTATTTGATTGATTTATTTGCTGTTGTTGTTGTCCCCCATCACCTCTGAGGAACATTACCAGTGTCTCACTAATGCTGCATCTTCAAGACAGCGACCAAACAGGAACTGCGAAGGACTCGGAAGTCGTCTTTATTAAGCAGGGACACACCAGAGGAGCACTGAGCCCACACACACAGGATCCAATACTTGCACTCAGTCGAGCACATTTTTCTAGCATCTATTTCTAGATTTCCATTATGACTTTGAATAAGAATAGACATTTGAGTGACATATTGAGGGAGGCGTTTCAACAGAAGTCAGAATTCTGGTTTTGTGACGGACGACACAACGGGGAACGTACGTTTCGACCAACAGCGCTGAAGGCAGGGATGCAACTATTAAGCAATTTCACTATCAATCATTAAAAATGTCACAGTTACGCAGCAGTAAAGGTTAACCTACAGCAAGAGTCACACTCTGGAAACTGAGATATTGGTGCAATACTTTTTTCTATGAATAAATGACAGGTTAATGCAGACACAAGGGGCAGAGGCTGCAGGTGGAACAGCTTAAAGGACTGTGCAGTTACAACAGCAGTTGTGCACAACTATGAACCAGTTAACTCTTGGTGTGACCTGAAGTTAAATAACAGCAACATGGCTCCATTAGCTAAACGGCGGCCAACGATGGCTAAACTAGGCATGGGAATCGGTATTAGTCAATATCGGTATCAGGCCATTACTGGATTGGTTATCGGACAGATAAAATAAAATAAAAAAACATGCTTCACTATGTACAGACTAAAAATGTAAATAAAAATCAGCAAAAGCATTTTAGCCGAGTCATGTTTGGGCTGTTACAATATTTGTAACACAGTTTGAGAATTAGGTCTTTGAAATGACTCAGCACAAATGTGTTGTTGCCGGCTTCATACGTTCATGGTTCAAATGGTCTAAAATTACTGAATCGGACTAACATTGGTATCGTTCCGTCCTTGGGCTAAACTCAAGCTTTGTTTCAAGCAAAAAAAGAAACATATTAAGTCATTGGTATACGAGCATTTTGGACACTCAAAGACCAAAGTTGTCCAAAAAGACCAAACGCCTCAAATTTTAGCAACATCTTCAAGATCAACAACCAACTGCACATGACCAAGTAAAGTCAGACTTTAAAGAATAAGTTCTGGCAAGTTACTCATGAATCACTGAGCTGGTAAAGTAGTGAATGAAATATAAACATGTCACAAAGGGTGCTTTCACAGCTACAGCATTTGGTGCGCACCAAAGTTATAGTATTTAAAAAAAATACCACACATTGACTGCAACATGTTACGTACATTTTTTTTTATGCATTGGACCCATGTGTCTTCACATCTTTTGAACAGTGGTGTCAACACTGAGAGACACTTCCTGTATCATGTTGGCTCATGAAAAAAGCTTCCGGGTACAACCACTAGATCGCAACTCCAGAAACACACACACACACGATCAGCTGCACGTCAAACATATTAAACAAGCAACTGTTCAATTATTAGAGGAATATAAAAAATTTTAAAGTGTAAAATACTTGTTATGAATGAGCAACAGGGAGAGACGGAGTCAAGAGCGCTCCAAAAATAGAGCGAGAGATGACAAGCAATTAAAAATAACTAACATTTAAGGATAAACTTACACATCTAATCATCGTTAAAAACCTTTCAAATACACACCGTGAATGTCTTTAATTGATTGTAAAATAAGTAAAAGTCATTTATGAGCCTTTAAAGCTCCCAATAAGTTTTTTTTAACTGGATGAAGGTACTCTGTCTGGTTTTAAACTGTTAGCTGTACAATAAAATGGAGCTCATTTGACTGTCAAAGCTAAAGCCAACACATAAATCCTCTGTCTATCTCCAATTCATCATCAGAAGAGCGGCAGTGAAATGAGTCTCTTGATGACTTTGCAGGTGGGAATGCTGGCTCAGGAGCAGAGCCATAAATGTATCAGGCAAATTGTCTTGATTTATGAAAAAATCGTTGAAATGACACATGAGAATTCTGTTTTTGCATTTTATTACATCTATAGGCATCTCACGGTTAACTTGCTAAGTTGTGGTTTACTGTATGCCTTTTCTCACTTATTTTGTGTTATGTGTCATGGCTGAACTGGTAGTTTCTTGTTGATCCAGGTTTTTCACATTAAATTGTGCTTTTGTATGTAAAATGAACGAGAATTTTACTTTCCCAATTTAAAGGTTAAAAAATGTAAGAAATGTATATTAGGGCATGATATACCACAATGTGTCATCAGAGATTCACTTGAAATACTAGCAGAGGAAACTGAGAGCAGCTCGCAGCTAAAGGTCGGATAAGATTGAACAATACCAGACCTAAAAAGCCTCAGTACACCTCTCAAAATGTCTCAACCAGAAGAGAAGAACACTGAGGGTCTGCAGTGGAGAGGAGTTTAAATGAATAAATAAGCAACTGAACGTGGAGAGGAATTTTGACAACAGACCCTGACAGATGTGGATACTTATTAGAATACAGACCGGGAACATAGGGAAAGTTCAGCAAAGTAAAACCAATGTTCTCAGCCTCTTTCTCTCTCATACACTTTGTTGACAAACAAAAATGTACTCGGGCTGCAATGATGAATTAATTATCTGCTATTTTGATATTCGATTTATCAGTTTGAGTGTTTGTTTATTTAATTAGAACAAGCTTTCTGATTTCTCAGCTTCTTCAATGTGAATATTTTCTGGTTTCTTTGCTCCAAAGACGTTTTGTGGACCAAACAAGAACTTGATTAATCGAGAAAACAATCGACAAATTAGTCGATCACAGAAATAATCATGAGTTGCAGCCCTAAAACCAACCAAAGAGATTCAATGTTTATTAAAAAAAAAATTGATGTTGGGTATGGATGCAGTGCAACACTGGGTATATATCTTATTTGTGTGATTTGTATATATTTTAAATAAATCACCTTTAAATCTTTGTTTTTTTTAACCAAAGTTATATTCTATATGTAATTTTAAAAATATTTATAAAATTTATAGATAAACTGCTTTGGACAAGGCATTAGAAAAAGTATATTTTTTGCTGTGAGTATCAAAGTACATGATGAATAGTGCTGCATCTAACAATAAATCTGCTTAGTTTTATGTTTTTTTTTATTAGATGTCAATTGTAAATTTCCAGCAGGAGTGTCTATGTGGTGTCAATAAATGCTATTTTGTCTCCAACCAATGTCCAAAGTTTACTTTCATAGAATATAAGGAAACTATAAAATATGCATTTACAAGTAGCATATTGGGAAATATGAAGTGATCGACCCAATCGTTTGACACAGACCGAGTACGAGTGTATCCACCAATGGAACATAAATGCCTGGGTCAATGACACGATGACACAAATGAGTGAGATTATTTCTTCTTTTTTTTTTTTCAAAGAAAACTTCCCCTCCTCCACAAAGCAAAATCAATGAGAGCTGGTGAAGATAAATTCCTGTTTAATGCATAATGACACATGAGAGCGGCCCCCGCGGCCCCCCCCCCCGACGACAACAAGACAACAGTTCAGCTCGCCACACTGCTGCCATGGGAGGAGGACAGGGGACAGCGAGAAGACACACACACACACACCATACGTTCACAAGACAAAACCCAATTATTGTGTTAATCCAACAAAAACTGAGCTGTTAAAATAAAACTAAACACCCAGATAATGCAATTAGGAGTTGAGCTACTACTGCATGTATATGTATAGAGTCAGATTTAATCTGGCCTGGGTGTTCCCACCACAGTTCCCACCTAATACCCAGAAATAATAGAAATTTTGATTGATTTTCACTGGACATGCTAACTGGACTAGCCTCGTGCTAAAACCAGAAACCGCCTAATACTGGCGAGCAGAGCGGAGGTGGACACACACACACACTTGGTTCAATAAATTGATTCCCCCACGAGTGGGACAAAGGACAATGTAGTCCAACTGAACGGCATATGACTTGACTTGTGCATGGAAATGTATTGACACAGAGTGAGCAGCAAAGAATGTGGACCATGAGACTTCCTGATTCCTGGAAAAAACACAGAAACTGCAGAGTTCAACAAAATCAACAAAAGGGACCAGGGAGGACACAAAAGATAACACTGCCAGGTAAAATTCCAACACGGGGATCCACCTGAGCCTCCTTCCTCTTCTGGACATACAGCTTCCCAGGCTGGTGTGTGAGTTCCTGTCGCCCTCCCTGCCTCCCCCTCCAGCGCCTGACCCAGTCACCAGCATCCCGAGCTAACCTCTGTCCCCTTTTTCCCTATTCAGCAAACATCATGCATCACTGTCACCCTCCTCCCCCTCCTCGTCCAAGCATTCATTCCACCATTCGATGGCGTAGCAAAGAGACCCCCCATGGGTCCGAGCAGCTCACCCCCCCCCCCCCCACTCCTTCCTGTCCACGTTTGAAAGGAACGCGCGTGCAACGCCGTCGACTGTAAATCTGTCAGGGGGAGAGGTGTGGTGAAACAAGACGAGGGCGCTCAGCCGACACACCCCCCTGTGGGCAACAGACAGCGCAGCCCCAACGATTAGTCAATTAAACAGTTGGTTGACGGACACTAAATTAAATACAAACAACTACCCCCCGCCTAAAAAGCAGCAGCCGGAGTATAAATCCTCCTCCTGCGTTGACGTCCACAGAAGGCGCATCGCTTTTTCACGTCATTTATGAAGCTAATTTCGCCGCAACAATACAGGAAAACAGAGCAGAGCAGATCAGGCGATTAGCTGAAAAACACAAAAATAAAAGATAAAGAGCAGCACTGGCCATTAGTGATGTCTCCAAATAGCCGTATTATATCTTGTCGAGCAAAAGGAAAATGTCCAAAGAACATCTTTACGTCTGGGATGTTGTTAGGTACGTGTTAAAAATCTAAAAGAATCCATGACAACCATACATTGTACAGAGTTTCCTCAACGTACGTGGACTGACTTGTGAAGTGAGGATGAAGGCGGGTCAAGGAGTTCTTGCGATTGTGAGAGGCAAAAAGAAAACAACGTTCAGATGAAATTCAGATATATTGACTTTGATCGATTCTGTCTTTTTTTTTTGTGACGCAACATCTCCATCTTGACTTAATTTAGACATTTTGAGTGTCAGGCTCTAAGATTGTCTCACTGTAAAAATGGATCGAGAACAATAACTGGTGTTATTTTGCTTGTGAAAAAGCAGAGGGCATTTAAATAATGTCATTTACCCATTATGTGGCAGCAGCTTTGACAAATGGAGAGGATTGTCTATTATTTATATCTCACTTATCTGAATTTCTCTGCATTTATATGGTGGTTCGGACAAAACAAGACATGTGATGACAATTTAAAATTTAGGGTAACTGTAATTATGACAAATGAATAAGCAGATTGGGCTACTTTTACACAATGATGCAATGACTGTGAAATCCTGGGCCAGTTTTGTTTTGTTTTGCTTGTTCTTTTGTCGCAGAGACACCGAGATATAGTCATTATAAAAATAACAAATCGTTCATACTTTCACTCCATCACAAATTCAACCATATAAAAGTATTAAATTGCCTTTAAAACTACATTCAACCGTCCACAGTGATTGCAAAATCAGATCTGTGTCCCCAGATATAATAATCCCATCAGCATGGATCGCTGTGGTTAGAGGATGTAGGGTTTGTACCTGGATTTTTGCAGCACTGCGTTCAAACACGGATGCAGATTAAAATGGAGTTGTCTCGCTCGCACCTCGCTCTGCAAACAATCACGACCGTCAAGTCACAGTGTCAAGAAATTCTCATTTGTCTCTCTGTGTCCACTGACTCTCTCTGCAATGTGTGTGTGTGTGTGTGTGTGTGTGTGTGTGTGTGTGTGTGTGTGTGTGTGTGTGTGTGTGTGTGTGTGTGTGTGTGTGTGTGTTGTGAATACGTCTGACACTTCCTGCACCTGTCATGATGTAAAATGAAATCTGATTTGAGGGTGTTGCAGAGTTTCAAATCTTAATATGCAAAAAAAAAAAAAAAAAAAAAATGTTTCATTCTACTACATATGCAGTTAGAAGTATAATCCCAGTATTCACTGACCGGATAAATATTGTGTCTGTGTCGTACCAAGAGTAATCCTATTTATTTACCAGTGATAGCACACACATCCAATAATAACAAAGAGAAAAATCACCATATAATAAATGGCACAGCCATAAAATGTACACACTGACACACTTCCAATTCAACTTACGCTTACACACACACACACACACACAGATTGTAGGCTGCTATAATTCGGTGTGAACAGGTACAGTAATGGGGCTCTGGTGACATGTTCAAGGACAAGCGCACACACACACACACACACACACACACACACACACACACACACACACACACACACACACACACACACACACACACACACACACACACACACACACACACACACACACACACACACACACACACACACACACACACACACACACACACACACACACACACACACACACACACACACACACACACACACACACACACACACACACACACACACACACACACACACACACACACACACACACACACACGGAGAGTCAAGGATCAACCCTTGGAGGTGCTGATCAGTGTGTGCGTGTGCATGTGCATGTGTGCGTGTGCATGTACAGGGCCACGGTGCTGCCCCCTGCAGATACAGTACAGTGAGACACATTACTGTGCATGAAGCAGATGACAGGAAGGGGGGGGGGGGTACTGTGTGTGAGGAGGAGAGACAAAAACACAAGCATTCACTCCTTCACCTTTACAAACGTATATATATACATATATATAAACATACATTTATATGCATGCATTTTAATGTGTTCACCAACAACTCCTCACACACTGACCGGAGACAGACACGCGTGCAGAAAAAGAGAGAGTCAGTGCACGGGACGCGGACACCACACCAGCCTCTCTCAAACACACTTGTGCTCTCTGTCAGTGGTGATACATTGTGCATAAGTGAGTGTGCTCGCACACAACACACACACACACACACACACACACACACACACACACACACACGTGTGTGTCCAAATCACCTCACGTTCGACCGGGACCAAACTCGTCAACTATGTCTTTCCCCGGTGCGTGGCGTGCGTGAAGTGCGTCCGCCGATGAAAACTTCCCCGCTCTACTAACGAGCTATATCGATTGTTAACACTTGTGCGACCCCTCTGCCAGCTCGTGCGTAAAAAAAAAAACCTGGCCAGTCTCGCGTGTGTGTGCGTGATCGCACAACTTCAAACCCACAGCTGCTCCACGAAACAAAACAACTGCTCCAAAACACGCAGGGCACCTGCCACGCACTCCACAGTCACGGAAATGTTCGTAAACCTTCGCTGTCACGTAGTAACTGACCCTCCGCACCGCGCTGATGCCAATGTTGTGTGTGTGTGTGTGTGTGTGTGTGTGTGTGTGTGTGTGTGTGTGTGTGTGTGTGTGTGTGTGTGTGTGTGTGTGTGTGTGTGTGTGTGTGTGTATGTGTGTGTGTGTGTGTGTGTGTGTATGTGTGTGTGTGTGTGTATGTGTATGTGTGTGTGTGTGTGTGTGTGTGCGCGCGCGTGCGTGTGTGCATGTGCGTGTGTGCACCGCCGCTGGTAAAGGCAAGTCACTACGTTTCCGTCCTCTTCGCGAAACACAAACCGAATGAAAAGTCGCGTTGAATGAGCTCGGTGGCACGGAAGCGAGCGGCGTGTGCTTAGCTTACCTGGTGGACGTGTCTCTGTGGTCGGGTCGATAATTTCTTCTTTACACCATTAACTCTCCGCCATCTTCGGCACTGTTTGTTTAAATGGGAAACACTCCCGAAGCCCCAAGAAGCCAGTTCTGTAAGTTGAGGCGTCGCGGTGGCTTCTGGGTGAAGGAGTTCGCCCGCGCCGAGCTCCCTCGCTTCTGGTGAGCGCGTGCAACCCGGATGCGGACTACAGGCGGACTCCACCAGAGCGCAGAAGTGAGCGGGGGGGAGGCGGGTAGAGGTGGAGGTGGAGCAGCCACCGTCTGTCTCGCTGCCTACAGACGGATGTCAGCGACGACACCAGCGGAGACAGATGTGTCCACGCCGCGGTGTCTGTGTGTTCAGTTAAACAGCGGCAAACATTTGTTTGCCCCCGCGAGACACAAAGAAGCACAATTCCAGTGCACTCTCGCACCATATGGGAGTCGTTTCACGAGAGAAGAAGTGAAACAGCGTGAAACTTAAAAGAGAGCAATTTAGGTCGCGTACGTCTGATTAGGATGAGTTGGTTTGGTCCAATTCGTGGACGTAAAAGTCGTTAATCCTCCAGAGTCGTCGTCTTTATTGGAAGCTGGGATTAGTTAACACTTAAAAACAGAGGCTCTCAATTATTTTTCTCATCTGAGGAGACTCCACGAGATTAAAAAAAGGGCCAGAAAATGTGATTTTGGCAATTTTTCCAGAATAACATACAATGTCTGACAGTTATTTACAATTTACTGCATGTTAAAATAGTATTTTAACAATTTAATTATATCTATTTAGAAAAAACAGTGCTGTTGTACACGAACAACAGATTTTGCATGTTAAATTAGATTTTTTTTACAATATGTGTTATATATATATATATATATATATATATGTTATTATTATTTTGCTGTTGTAAGGTGACCTTGAGTGTCATGAAAGGCTCCTCCAAATACAATGCATTATTTTTATTATATATATATATATATATATATTTATTTACATATATATATATATATATATATATATACTGAAATCACTTTATCTTATATTACTGCAGAAAAAAACTGCTTTTTTTGGGTTATATATCACATCCTCTTACAATTTACTCACTTACTTTTGAGTTATTCTGCTCACAAACTGCTCACTCAGAGTCCACCCTGGACACAAACATGACTCATAAAACTGTATTTATGATGACAAATTTTATGATGACTATAATATGTTCATGCCATCTTGGAAAGACGCAGGATGCCACGCTGTGGCACTTGAAAAGCAAGATAGCGCTTTGAAATGGCAATTATGAATGGTTTTCCAATGAAAATTCAACACAATCGGCTTATTGTGAAGGCTTTCAATGGCGCTGTGTGATTAAATCGTACGTTGACCCCGTGGAAAATCAATATATCTTTGATCTTACAGTGTCACTGATGTGTGTATCCACTCAGGGGATCCAAATCAGGCTTTTTTTTCTTCTTTTATTTTGCTTAATATATAAACAGAAACAATGGCGACGCTCAAAAAAAGAAAAACGAGAAAGTTGTAGCAGTGACGTCGCAGATGTTACGTCATCAAAACAAGCTCGACAAGCTTCCCTTACTCTATTGTTGTGTTGATCCAGAGCTGCTGCTGCTGCTGCTGACCATACACTGTATATACAGTCAATAATGGACGTCGTCTCAAATGTGGACACATGGTTTGTCCTGAAGAGCAAAAATAAGTAATTGTAGTTTAGTCCATGAGAAAATGACCCTCCCTTTTACCTATAACGACAGTCAACATTGTGGCTATACTTATCGCAAAGACCACTTAAACTACAATACATGTCGACTGTTTCTCACTCTTTGGCTAATAACAGACATTTTGGGTAATTATTTTTAAATAGTACTCTTTACGCGAAAGAAGCAGTGACGATGAAGAAAAAGGAATGTTTCTATAAGGAAAAACGGTAAAAAGCCAATAGTTTACATGAATAGACTCCCTCAAATTCATGTTTTTCTAGAACTTTTCTTTGATTTTATTGGCACGTGTCAAATTCCATAGTCTTCGCAGTTTAAGGTCAAATGTGGCCAGGTAATCAATTGTCAGTCCCACCTTTTATGTGATTTTAATACTATACAGAATAATATGATGTAATCTGTATATTATTATTATTATTACAGGCATTATATGATTTCTGCAGTTATTTTCAGATATAGAATAGGAATCACTGTAATATTCTCTGATTTCACCAGTCTTGCATAGTCTTGGAATCTTTACCAGAAAACGACTTTGGTAGACGTTGAAGTCACTTATTTAAAATATTACTTAAGTAAAAGTCTTAGAGTATATGACATGTACTGTACTTAAAGGTGCCATATGTAAGAATGTGGCCAAAAACGGTTACTACATTCAAATTCAAAATACAGAGGTCTTTTAGGTTTCGTTTTCTGACGTAACTGGCAACCCGTGGTTGACTGACTGCAATGATTGGTACACCGCGGTAGGTGGCGCCACATGCCTAAACATGATTTCAAAACATAAACATGATTTGCAGTCTGCAAAATATTTTTTTTAATGCAAATATTTTGGCTGTACTGTTGTTGTTGGTGAGTTCAGTTTGTGATATGAACATTATTCCTGAGTCTCTGTGACATATTAGGAGGCCAGTTGATTTAGATGTATTACATAATGCACCTTTAATTATCAAAAGTCATTTTCTGATATAAAATGTACCTAAGTTTTAGATGTAAAAGTATTTTAAAAAGTGGGGTGTTAGGATTGAGATATGGTAGCTCAAGTTGTCTTTCAACTGGAAGGTTGTGGGTTCAATTCCTGGCCCTGCACTCTTAGAAATAAGGGTTCCAAAATGGTCCTTCTACAAGGGCTGAGGTTCTACCTGGAACCCTTTCACAAAGATAGAGTCTTTCAGGGGTTCTTGGTCACACTAATGGTTCCAGTAAGAACCATTTTGACCCAGAGAACCCTTTAAAACCCCTTTCCTGAATAAAGGGTTTTAAAAGGGTTCCAGTTGGAACCTTAATAAAAAGGTTCTACCTCGAGCCAAAAAGGGTTCTCCTATGAGGACAAGCCGAAGAACCTTATATGGTTCTACTTAGCACTTTTATTTCTAAGAGTGTAGTCAATTGTCAGTTCCACCTTTTATATGATTTTAATACTATACAGATTAATATGATGTAATGTTTATATTATTACAGGCATGATATGATTTCTGCAGCTGTGACTTTGGTAGAAGTTGTCACTTAAAAAAAAAAAAAAAAAGTCTTAAAGTACATGACATTTACTGTATCAAAAGTAATATTCTGATATATAATGTACGTTTTAGAAGTATTTAGAAGTATTAAGTAATTTGTCAGACTGGAAGGTTATGGGTTCAATTCAAAAACACTTCACCCCATGTTTGTGAATGGGTGAAAACAAACTGTACTGTAGTCTCATCAAGACGAGAAAAGCTCTCTCTCTATATATATATAAATACAGACCATAATACCAACTCTTTTTCTTCTGATTTGGTTTGGTAGTAACAAGTAACAAAGATAGTTAGAGGAAATGTAGAGGAGTAAAAGTAAAAGTGGCCATAAATACAAATAACAAATTAAAGTACAGATACGTCAATGACGTATTTGTACCCTGGATTCCTGCCTCTGTAATGTGATAATATCAGGATTTCATGACCTAAAGAAAACATTCAGCTCTGCAAAGTTCTGATATGTCGCAAGTTTTATCCTTTATTTATAAAAAAAAGTTATAGTTAGTTATTAAAAAAAATAGTTAACAGAGGAATTGATAGTGACAATCATTCTCTGCAATGGTTAACTTGCAAAATGTGACTTATCTCACTGGCAAAACGAGTTTTGTTTCTTCTGGTGAAAGAAACGCACACATCTAAATGTCACTTCACTTCCCCCTGCAGCCTTTTTTTTTTCCTCTCGCAGGAGCCGGCCTTCTGTGCTCCTTTAGGCCTCATATCTCTTATAGATGAGGTCCATATGTGGGCTCCATATGCGAGACCTGGCAGGGTCAGTAGAGGTGGTGACGTCGGAGTGACCGCGTCGACCCGACTGCTGCCAAGATATACGAGGCGGCGACGGAAGATCTACCCAAAAAATCCGTCACCATGGTTATACCAGGCACACAAAGATGGTTAGAAACCACACGTGTACACACACACACACACATGCACACCGTGAGTCAGGATTCTATTGTGTCACTGACAGAGGGAATAAAACAAGATACAAGAGAGAGACGAGATGATGAGATAGTGGAGTTTAGTTTAAAGCAGATTAAGAAGACGAGATCAGAGATGGTGATAAATGGAGAGGAGAGTAGCTCAGAAAACCTATAGGTGTTTAAAGTCGAAAAAGAGGAAGAGGCTGCTGCAGAGACGTCGATGTGATCGAGGATGACAGGAAGTGCAGCTCGAAAGGTTACGAAGTGAAAATGATGTGGACTTTGCTTCTGTGTTACTGGGAAAATGAGAGAAAGGAAGGATGAGACTGTGTGAGGCTAAGGAGAGTATAAGAACACGGCTGTGGAGACGGTTTAAAGCAATTAGCCTCATCTGTCAGAAATAATTCATCAGGCAAAACCAAAAGAACAGCTAAGGAGAAGAGAATGTGATTCGAATATATCTCAGCGAACGATGAGAATGTGCTTATTAATTTAAAGGATCCTTAAGATTCTAACGTCAAGAGCCCGAGCACACGCTACGAGAGGACTACCCAAATATGTTTTATTAAAGTTCATCTCTCCTGTGTGCATCGTCCACGAGGAGGAAAACAATCAGTTTAGTAGCTCACACTCGCACAGACGTCGTGAACGAATCCCAGGCAAACGGATCTGGAGAGGTTTTTAAGTCTCCTTTAAAAAAAGAAATTGGTATTGTGGCGCATCGGTGATGCACGGGCTGTTCCAGCAAATGCCAGCGAGTAAAAGCTTAACGCAGGTAAAAGGTTGTGCGGCAAGAAGAAAAACAGTTTATTGTACAAATGAGTATCATGTTGAGTCATTGTTAGTTTATAGAACACATCACTGTAGGTGACCTTCAAGAGGAAATGCACTTCATAAACCAGCGCTTCATTCTCAGTGACAGAGGAAAAAGTGTGTTTGACTGTAAACGCCACTATACGCTGTCATTTATTTTACATTATTTTGTACATTTTATTGATTAATTTTTACATACTCTTAATATGTATCATTACATTTTACTTTATTATTAAAGCAACGCTCTGCAAGTCTAAAAATACAAAGCTCCGCCCCCAGAATGTTATCCTTTCCCTAAATCTTAAAGTCTTTGCTGTTAATATGTATAATTAAATATTACTTTAGGTGGTATTGGTTGATTATTATTATTATTATTATTATTATTATTATTATCATTATTATTATTATTATTATTATTATTATTATCATTATTATTATTATTATTATTATTATTAACAATAATAATAATAATAATAATAATAATAATAAAGCAACGTTCTGCAAGTCTAAAAAAATACAGAGCTCCGCCCCCAGAATTTTATCCTATCCCTAAACCTTATCCTCCCATGCACATCAAGCGATGCGAAGAAACTTAATAAATTGCGACAAGAGCAGGACACACCGAAAAGGAAGCTCGGGAAAATCAACCTTGATCTGGAAAAAATAACGATTGGAAACATATTTATTTATTTAGAACAACAACAAAAAAAATCCAAAACGAAATGTAAATTTTGTTTTTCTTTGTCATTTTGAAAAAGTTGTTTCAGGAAATCATCTGCATGAAACCCCTCCCCCAACATGACATGATGTATGTGGTGCTGCTACAGAAATACAACATGACTGAAGAAGAAGAAGAAGAAGAAGAAGAAGGGTGATAAAATCCTGCCCCACATGAAAGGATTTTAAAATCTGACTTACTTTAAAAAAAAAAAACAACAACGTACTTTGTAACCGATTTTCAGGGATTCGGGATTTCACGGAAACTCGCGTGATTTAACGTGACTTCAGAATGCAAGCAGACATGAAGGCAGACGGTCAGCTTTGTCAGTTAATAGCTGTTTGTGTGCGTGCGATGTTTTCTGCTGAGAAGACGCGTTTAACACTTATGATTTGAAATCGGGAAGACTTAATCCCTCACACTACAGGATCATTTGGCCAGATAATCTGCTCGAATCAGAGTAAAATTGGACGACACCCACGATTGTCAAAAGGACCAAAATCTGCCCAATTATCTTTTAGTTTGAGGCAGGGTTAAGGAAAGAAAATTGAGGTCTTTTTGCCACCTGGTGGCTCACTGCTACTTATAAAACCTAAAGGCGACATTAATGTGACAGTCTATGGTGGCGATTTGGAGTTAGGTTAATTGGAGACTGTAGGTGTGGATGTGAGTGTCTCTGTGTTTTGGCTCTGTCACATCCTGGTGACCTGACCAGGCTGTGGTCAGCCTGTCAGCTGGGACTGACTCCAGCAGCAGCTCCCCCCACCACAACCCCCACAGGATCAGCAGTACAGATAATGGACGATAAGACAATATGTTTTATTGAGAATACCTGGATTTTTGGGAGCGAAACACTTGGATTCCTCGGTGCTGATCTTCGACTGTGTTGTGTCAAAGCCACGTTAATGTGGCGTCCATTGTCCATCATTTGGAGAGGAAAATTCCATTGTGATGCCTGAGGCCAAAAGGAAAGGAAATGGCAGAGAGTGAGATGTAATGTGAAGACACACACACACACACACACACACCGAGCAGAGTGACTTCTGCAGTGCTTGCACCTCAGCATCGAACTGTCTTCACAATTCAATTAGACCATAATCCTCAAAGATACAATAAAGCACACTTACGACCTAATAGCAGTCCATTAGATGTTTAGAGAGTGGGCAGGAGATGATTGTGCTTTATTTACCAGGTGTACAGTTTATTGTTTATTGTCGAGACCAATCCTCAGTGAGAATTTAGGGGATGGCAGAGAGACAGAGAGAGAGTTGAGGGAAGGTGAGATGAACAGGGAAGCTGTTTAAAATTCTAAACAGGTAGGAATGAGGCTTCGGGAGGGTAGTGGAATCGCTAAAGACACACACACACACACACACACACACACACACACACACACACACACACACACACACAATGATGATGTGAGACATGGACACAGAGAGGAGGCAACCTGTAGAAAATGCAGAAAATTGTTGTTGCTTTATCTTAAGGAGCTGATATTATAAAAGAGTAGATATAATCTGACCTGGATTTGGTCAAATTTATTCATCTTACGCCCTGAACAAGGGTCCGTTCAAAATATTCACATATCTCTTAAGGAATAATTTTAATGAATTTTTGAAAATCAGTAAATGATCCATTTGCCCTGATACATTTCGACAGTGAGCTGACTTTCTTCTCAAAAACAAAAGTATCTCGGAATGACTAGAAATTTACCATCATAATAGTCAACGTCGCCCTGAACAAGGATCCGTTGAAAATATTTGCATATCTCTTAAGGAATCATTTTAATTAATTTTTGAAAATCAGGAAATGATCCATTTGCCCTGATGCACTTTGACAGTGAGCTGACTTTCTTCTAAAAAAAAAAAAAGTATCTTGGAAGGACTTGATATTTACCATCATAATAGTCAACGTCGCCCTGAACAAGGATCCATTGAGACTTCAGTGAGTCCTTGAATCGTTTGTAGGGATGCGCAACCTTCCCGCGTGCCATTGGCGAGCTATTCGCATATCTCTTAAGAAAGAATTTCAATGAATTTTTGAAAATCAGGAAATGATCCATTTGCCCTGATACACTTTGACAGTGAGCTGACTTTCTTCTCAAAAACAAAAAGTGTCTTGGAATGACTTGAAATTTACCATCATAATAGTCAACGTCGCCCTGAAAAAGGATCCTTTGAAAATATTTGCAAACCTCTTAAGGACTCATTTTGTGTGTTTATGATGGTAGTTCTTTTTGTCTCTCTCTCTGTTAAAATAAACCATTAAAATATGTGTAGTTCATTTTTCTTTGTTCATCTCTGTTTTCTGTTTAAAACAAGGTTGATGTTTCATTTTTATAGAAACAATACAATTTTGTGGGCTCAAATTGGATGTATGGAACAATGGAACAATAATGCATATCACACAATAGACTGACAAGGCAAATAAATTAATAAATAATTCAATGAACGAAGAAAGGATAAAATTGAGTATTACGTATTAATTCAGAATAAAAGTGTGATAAGAACAAACTCTGATGAGGACAAGAGGGATAAAAAAAAACAAAGAATGAGTGTGTGTGTATTTGTACACTGTATTAGGTAGACAAGAAAGAGGTCTTATATACATGTATATATATATGTATATGTGTGTAAATATATTATGTATTTTTCACTTATGTTTTTATTTCTGTATAAAAAGCCCAGCCAGGAACAAGGGTTACAAACTAGCAAATTGCTGTATATGCAGGACATTGGATGCACTTTATGTCCACTATGTCTCACTGCATTGTCCCAAATAAAGATTCATTGAATTAATTGAATTAAGGGGGTAGACTTACACATTCAGCAGGCAAATAATTATTTCCCCCACTGTATATATGTATGTATATATATATATATATATATCTTTCTTTTATCCAGGTTAAAATCCAGAAGCTGAGATTTTATAAAGCTGTTTTTTTTAATAAAAAGCTACTTGAACTGACTGAGTCGGCCCGCTGAAGTAGACACTTATTGCCCAGAAGAAGCTGCTGCTGTCTTTTTCCTCCATCTAATGGGACGGTAAATATGAAGACACGGGAAGGTTAAGAGGTGGCCTCAACTATACACAGTCTGAAATGGGAGTTATATTAGCACTTAAATGGATACACGCTGTATAAATGTAGGAAAGAAAAGCGGGCGATGGTAATTGCACCCGGGTCACAAATGAGATGAAATAAAGGGTGGGGGGGTGGGGGGGTAAAAGTGGAGCTAAGTTAAGTCAAATTTATTTCGAGAGCACATTTAAAAACAACCAAGAGCTTTACGGAGTTAAAGGCACAGCGACACAAAAGGTATAACTCATAAAATAGTAACATAATTAAATAGTGAAACCTAGATAGACGTGTCCAGGTTGACTAGTTGGGCCACACAGTTTTTGTAGTGGAGTAGTACACTCTTAGAAATAGAAGTGCTGAGTAGAACCATATAAGGTTCTTCGGCTTGTCCTCATGGGAGAACCCTTTTTGGAACTCTAATGTTACCAAGAACCCTTTTAAACCCTTCATTCAGGAAAGGGGTTTTAAAGGGTTCTCTGGATCAAAATGGTTCTTACTGGAACCATTAGTGTTACCAAGAACCCTTGAAAAACAAATGGTTCCATGTAGAACCTCAGCCCTTGTAGAAGAACCCTTTTGGAACCCTTATTTCTAAGAGTGTAAGAGTTTCAAAAACCAACAATAAGAACAAAAAGCACTATATAAACATTCTATTGTTCATTACTTTTACCATATTTGAGCTACCGTGTATTCAACCAATATAGTATATACAGTATATAATCTAGAAAAAGGGCCATCAGATTAGTAAATAACGTACAGGATATGGAGACAAACGCAAATGAAGTCTTCTTAAAAATACAAGCTCTAAAATAGCTCGGAATTATATTTAAAAATGCAATGTGCCAGGACAACTTTAAAAAGTACAGTATGTGTGCTTCAATCTTGCGGGGTTAAATTATGGAACAGTCTAACAACAGATTAATGATAAAACACACGTCAGATAAAAATATATAAATAATAAATACATTTTGAACAAATATAAGGATGAAGAACAGAAGTTTAATCCAGGACGGTGATGGAAATGGTCGCGTTTAAAGCCAGATGTATTCTTGTGTTGAGAACATGAAATACTGTCAATATGTAAATATTTGTAGTCTTTGGGGGTATAGGTACATATAAGTTTATACTTCTGTCGACTTCTTCTATCGATCTATCAATAAAATTTGAAGAGGAAACAAATAAGTTTGTTTTGCATTTATGAACCCGTGTGTCGACACGGGTCTGGTCCCAGTGAAGCCACAACCCTCTGCTTTCTGTTGTGTGAAAACCTAGCTCAGCATCATCCAATGCAAAATCAATACGACATGATTGAACAGATAAAGCAAAGAATGGGGGCAGTTGTTGAATCACAGGCTCTGAACCCTCGAGGGACGATAAAGTTGCTGTTTGGAAAAAGAAAAACCCACAAAAAGAGGAGGAGGTGGTGGAGGAGGAGGAGGAGGAGGAAGGGGGACAGTGTGTTTACTGTCACAGTGGAAGCGTGTGCACAACACCAGTGTTACTGAGTGAGCGCAGGCACTGAAGGAACAGATGAGACTGTGTAAACACACGTGACCTTGCCGGTTTGTCGTCAGCTGTCCCACTTGCCGAGCTGAGCCGTGTGTGTGTGTAGGTGTGTAGAAAACCATGTTCCAGATGCACACACACACACAAACACAGAAAACATTCACAGTCCAGAGGACGTGCATAAATCATATTCATACCCCCTCACCCCCCACCCCTGCATTTTTGTTGATTTCTGTGTTGCGCAATGTGAACGAACGCTCGAGGCAAAAAGGACACATGCTCACTCACTCTCTCACTCTCTCACTCCTCCACCAAGGTCTTCACCAACTCTATAAGCTCACCATGTCACAAATGTGCACACACCCTGAAGCAGTGCGCATTGACCTCTGAACACTTGCCATATGGATATACGACGAAAATTCCGGCTGTAACCAAACCGATCTGAATTTTTTGAAAAGCGTACAGGGACACATTTTAGAGGCATGAAACAAAATCCTGATTTTCCTGAGCTCAACGTGTTCCCCTCCTAATTTTTCACAGCAGTTCTGACCTTTGGAGAACTTTGAGAAGCGGTCTTAAAGGAGATTTTTTTTTTTTTTTTTTTTAACTGTGTTTTCAATTAATCAATGCATTGTCACAAAAATAAAGAATGTCAGTCACCTGTGGAACAGACAGGAGCTGAAAAAACACCATCAAATCACGTTGAACAGCCCAAATTAATTAATCGGATTGTGCTAATCGTGCATGCTCAGAGGACAGCGCCAGAGCTTATGCTAGCTTGCTAAATCCAACGAGACAGTTGCAGCAACAGGTGTTGGTCGCAAACGGAAGACGGTTTTTGAGAAAGCTACTGCCAAGAAAAAGGCTGATCCAAGACCAGAGTGAACAGTGGTGCTGCGTTTGAACGGTTAGCAACAACTGAAAGACCAGAAAGGGCTGCGAGACAGCGTCAAATCTTATGCTAGCTTGCTAAATCCAAGGAGACAGTTGCAGCAACGTTATGACAGAAAAGAAGCCAACAACAGGTGTTTGTCGCAAACAAAAGACGCTTTTAAGGAAAAACTGCTGTCCAGAAAAAGGCTGATGCAGAGCGATCCAAGACCAGAACATCGGTGCTGCGTTTGTACGGTTAGCGACAACTGAAAGACCAGAAAGGGCTGCTAAGTGAAGCCATGGTGGCTCTGTTTCTAGTGGACAGGTAGGTTAACTTTATGTCTTTGTGATCTTTTGAGAGTATTTGTTGTTCATTGTCATTTGAACAAGTATCCAAAAGAGTTAGCCGAAAACTGAAAAGTACATACCAAGCGTTAGCGATACTGCGCGGTGCTCGTGAATCCGTGCGAAACCAACGCTCTTCGTGAACAAGCGTTGCGCGTCCCTATGATCTAGAGGCGGAGCTTTAGAGGGGAAGTCGAAAGAAAGAAGGCTTGGACTTTTGAACGTAGCCTGCTCGTACTGTTTTTTTCCAGGATCTCCAACCCTAAGGCTTCTCATATCACACCGGGCATGCGACGGTGGCACTGAGTTCGGCTCTTCTTCCTTTCTGGAGTGCCGCTTGCGATCCAGGTTGCCTCGTCTGTTCTGCTCAAAAGCGTTAACTCCATGGTGGACAGCAAGGCGCCAGGCATATTATCTGTTGGAAGCGATGGATTCCCATTCATGTTGAGGGATGCTCCATCCCGCAACGTCGCGACGACTTCAGTGAGTCCTTGAATCGTTTGTAGGGATGCGCAACCTTCCCGCGTGCCATTGGCGAGCTCACAGTAGAACACCATCTTTCGGGAGCCGTGTGTCGTCCATGACAAGCCCATCTTAGCTTAGCTTTCATGATGAATGCCGGAGTACATCTGTCTTGGGAACCTGATTCATTTCACCACAGAAACTGTCTAAAGACTAATTAACAATTAAAGATAACATTGTGAAAGCAAGTCTTATATGGGATCCATATAAAAGCTTGTGATTTTAACCAGGGATAGGAATCTGTATCGGTCCGATACTGGTCAAAATCACTGGATCGGATATCGGACAGATAAAAATGTCAAATTGGATGCTTCACTACGCACAGAAATGTACATAAAAATCAGCAAAAGCATTTTAGCTGAGTCATGTTCAAGCTTTTTATTTCTTCTTTTCTGGAGAACGACATTTGTGACAGTCGGAGAATGACGTCTTTGAAATGACTCGGCACAAATGAGATTCATGAATGGTCTAAAATGACTGTAGGACTAAATCATGTCCTGGAGACTCATTTCAATTTAAACTAGTTTCACACTCTTTCAGTTGTTTAGTTTCAAATGAGCTTCCACACACACACAGTAAAGCCTTTTTCAACATTTACTGTCTCCCTTTTGTTGCTCATCCTTCAGCTTTTGCCTCCATTTTGCATCAAGTATTTTTGCTTTGTGTTGAAGTCTCTGAATAAGAACAAGTCCTGGCCTTGATTAAAACAGTCGCACTCTGACACGTGTTCGCTAAAAAAGAAAGACGCCTTTAATGAGGATATGAACTCACTAACAGCTCTTTTTCTATCCCTTTTTTTCTTTTTATAATCTCATCCAATGATTACGTCTCTCACTGTTCTCTAACTTTTTTTTTTTTTCTTTTATCCGTAACATTTCAGAGTCCGCTCTTATTTGCATTTGCTGGCTCTGATGGACACTGATAGGGCACAGCCCCCCCCCCCCCCACACACACACACATAGAGATCCTGAATGGGGACAAATAATTTGAAGCATTTTTTCAACATTTACACAGAAATGATTAAAATATAGAAAAGTACTGCTTGATACAACTATTTTACATTTAATACATAAAAACCTTAAGTTTGTGTGGATATCAGACCTAACAGTGAATTGTACGGATGTATTTACCACCTAATTATAAGGCACCATTTCATTATCAGACATGTGCATCCTGGTCACATGACGGCTGACCCACATCTACGTTTATTCCCGTGCTTAGAGAATCATTTATGTCATATTTAGGATTACTGGATTTGGATATTGGAGTATCATATTGGCTCATGGGCCACACAGTTAGTGTAGTGGTTCGTGCTCTTGCCTTTGAACAAGGGCCTTTCTGCTTGGTGTTAGCATGTTCTCCCTGTGTGTGCATGTGCGGCTTCCTCCCACAGTCCAAAAACATGCCGATAAAGGGATTAGGTCAATCGGACACTCGAAACTGCGCGAGAGAGTGAGCGGATGAAAATAATTAGTCTCTATGTGATCGCCCTGTGATAGTTTGGAACCAATTTTTTTGGACATTTTTTGTCAAATTTTGGACAATTTTTTTTTTGTTTTTATTTGTCATATTTTGGACACTTTTTTTAAATTTTGTCCAAAAATGTTTTTACTTTTTTGACTTTTTTTGTCAAATTTTGGACAAAATCTTTGATGTCAAATTTTGGACAAAATCTTTGTTGTCAAATTTTGGACAAAATCTTTGATGTCAAATTTTGGACAAAATCTTTGATGTCAAATTTTGGACAAAATCTTTTATGTCAAATTTTGGACAAAATCTTTGATGTCAAATTTTGGACAAAATCTTTGATGTCAAATTTTTGTGATTTTTTGGAACTTTTTTTGGAAAAAAATTGCACAACATACCAAAGTATGATTTTGTCAAAAAATTTTTTTTAACTTTTTTGTCAAATTTTTGACTGGACCTATGTCAGCTGAGATTGACACAGCACCCTCCCTGTGACCCTCACTTGAAAAAAGTAGAAAATGGATGGATAGAATGCTAGTAATAGGTTAGATTGAGTCAGATTCAGATATTAATCCAGATTTCATTGTGGTGCATTTTCTAGTTTCAATATGAAATGTGTCCTCTAACAGTGTCTTTCCTCCCCCTGCTCGTTCTGTCTCTGTTTTCCAGTCCTGTCCTCTCTGATCTCATGTCTCCGTCCCTTACACGCTCCTAATCCTCCAATTCTCCATTGGTCTCCACCTGCTCTGTTCCTCCCCCCCCCCTCCCTTCCATTTTTGCTATACTCGCTCACACATAGTCACGAGGTCACGAGCATCTTTAGATCTCCTCTGAGCTCCATGGATCGCTGCGAGTAAACCTGGGGCCGAGAGAGAGCAGCTGCTGCCCAGTTTGCTCATTTGAGACAATCAATGGAAAACAACATTGATGGGCCACAATACTTCCACCAGATTACACACACACACACACGTGCGGTCCTGCTAATTGTTGCCTATTAGCCTCAAAGTCTGGGATTACATGTCTTATTAAATACAGAATTTCAAATGAGCTTTGTTAAATAAGAAAGTACTCCCCCTTTAATGAAGCTAATTTATATGGAAATTACACATAATACTGACGATTCACTGAGAGATTTATCCTCATTGGATGAAGGGGAGGAGAAGGATGGTGTGCAGCCTCTAAGGGTTCAGGACATGCATGTACGTATGTTTGCATACGTCTGGGTTTTTGGGCGACGCACACAAATGTGTTTATGTGTGTGTGTGATGGAGAGCATGTGTGTGAACTCCTGTCCTTGTGCTGACCCTGCAGAGCTCCAGCCTGCCTCTCTGGTTCCCACTGATCCATCATGCTGTCTGATTGCCCAGAGAACGGCCATTAGTCTGAAACAACACAAAGCATTAGCGGTGAGCTGCAGGTGTCTCTGCTCGGCGCCGAGCTCGTCCCTCACCAGTCCACTGTCAACGTTTACACAGCGAAGCTCATAATGCACAGCAGTCGAGCTCATAATGCAATCATTTCTCTTTTAGATTTGTGTAAATATAGATTTTAAACCTGTTAAGAGGTTGATTTTCATGAACTGCACAGTAAAAAAAAAAAACGGCTGAGCTGCACGCTGTGTGATAACACCACATTTCCGTCCGTCTCATTCTGACTGGTGATTTATTAATGCAGGTCTGCATGCAGCTATGCCCCTGCAGACTGCTGCCTCTCTGTCCCTCAGGCTAAAAAGCTCAGTGTTGCCCCCTGGCGGTAATTAGCCAGGAAGTACACTTTGGCCAATAATATTTCATCACGTCTCCTGACACCATTCCCTGTGGGTAGTATTAAAAAGAAAAAGTGCTTAAACTGGAGTTCTCCAAAAAAAAATATTCTCACCTCTCGCCACTTTATTAGGCACAACTGCTCATGAATGCAAAAGGAAAGCAGCTATCATTTCTTTTACTATTATTATTATTTTTAAACTCAAGCCTGTGGAGCTCCTTTTTTACTCGTCTCTCTCTCTGTTTCCTTTTGTTTATTTTTTTTGTCCTTCATTGTTTTCATTCATTCATTCATTCATCTTGCCCTGTCACATCTCTGCAGCATCTCCGGTCAAGACGACCTGCTGAAACGCAGCCTGAGCGCCAGAATGAGGAAGTTGATTTAAGGGACTTCGAAAGCAGGAAATCTACTGGGATTTTCACATACAAAAAAAAAGAGAAAATAACCAGTGAGTTGCAGTTCACTGGGAGATAAGAATACCTTGTTGAGGTCAGAGGAGAATGAGCAGTGTGGTTTGAAATGATAGAAATTAAAAAGTTGTAGCAAAAACATAGAATGAAGAGGTTGTACCTAATAAAGTGGCCAGTGAATGCATCTCCTGAAACAGGCGGTGATCTCTGCTTTATGAATTATTACTATTATTATTATTGACTCAAACAATTATGTGTAATGATCCAAAGCTTTATTCAAATATGAAATAACAATAATAATAATAATTTAAAAATGGTGACGAAGAAAAAACAGTCAGCGCTCACAAGAATTTGCATAAATATAATAATAAAAATAATAATAATAATACTATCATCAGAGCATCAGAACACAACTGAAAGGAAAATATCACAACATCTTTAGACAAGCGGCGGCAAAAACAAAAAAAAACAAAAAAACAAGGACAATGAGTGGAGTTTTGAAGCGTTCATGTATTCAAATTAGGGCTGGATTAGTTGTTTGGTCCATAAAATGTAAGTTGATCAGGTTTACCCCAAATGTCATAAGTCCATAAACCAAAATTTCATTTTGTTATATGGAGAAAATAAACCTAAAATATTCCAATTTAAGAAGCTGAACAAGACATTTAAAGTGATTAAAACAGTTGGCGATTTCATTCACCGATCCATGAATCACTGCGGCCTTAAATCGAATGCATCGCAGATTGCTGCCACCTACAGGTTGCACATAAACATAATATGCTGTCTTTTTTTTTTTAAGTTTCAAACAATTACATAAACACACGCAGATTTAGCAGAGCAACTTTCAGACTGAGAATCGATGCGGAGAGAGCCCAAAGTGTCCAGTGTTACGGTGACAAAACAACAAAAAGAAAAAGGTGCGTTCCTGTGGCTGATTCTATAGGCTCTGTGTGGCAGAGTGAGAAGGCTGTGACCTGCAGCGTGGCCTCGTGTCTCACAGCCTTGGACGTCTGACGTACGGCGGGAAATCTGACGAGCAAAGTGAAGCTCAAAGATGTTGTTTCCACGTCAAGGCCTGTGATCACAAGAGAGAAACAGCTCCAGGACAATACTGTGCTCTGCTCTCACTGTACACTACCGTTCAAAAGTTTGGGCTCACTTATTTTTGAAGGAAATTGTTAATTTGGTAAACGACTATTCTAGCTGCAAACGTCTGGTTTTTAATGGAATATGTACATAGGTGTATAGAGGCCCATTTCCAGTGTTCTAATGGTACATTGTGTTTGCTAATTGCGTTAGAAGGCTATTGGATGATTAGAAAACCCTTGTGCAATGATGTTAGCACAGCTGAAAACAGTTTTGCTGGTTCTTTGATAAAAGGGCAAAATGATTATTTGGAATAAAAATCATTATTTCCAATCCTGTCAATGTCTTGACTATATTTTCCTATTAATTTTGCAACTCTTTTGATGAATGAAAGTGTGACTTTTAATGGAAATCACAAACAAAATTGTAGAGGTGAGCCCAAACTTTTGATCGGTAGTGTATATATTTTTTAAAATCCGGACACACTGTTATGAAAAGCTGCGGTGAACACCTGCAGCGGCGTACAGTGTCGACTGTTTCTCTAGCACAGAATAAGGCCATGAAGTTAAAGAAACCATTAGGCAATAAGTACATTTTTCCACTTTTTTTTTTTTACAGTCATATCACAACAACATACTTACATATACCCACATTAACAGTTCAGCAAGCTTCATTCTTATATATATGTACTGTATATATATATATATATATAAACAATTCATAACATTATGGATGCAAAAACAATATTCACACGTGTGTACTGGACAACAGTGAATTCCCCCCCTTTCTATAAAAATAGCTTAAAAATCTGACATATATTTTAATTAGTACAGTGTCGGTTTAAGTTTGTTTTTGTCTTTTTTTTTAATCTCTCTCTCTCTCTGTTAACATCTGAGACAGTTTAATAACAGGCTGGTACATAAATCCTCTGCTCCTCCTATGACACTGCCAGACACATACAAAATGCCCTGCAAAGACCAATAAGGAGAGCACAAAAGGGAGTTAAAAAATGAACGGCATCTTCACATCGTCCATGTTCCAGAGACTAAATAAAGCCCCCGTTCAGACGTGGCATTAACGTCCTCTCCTCAGTGACGTGATCACATGTGGACAGCCTTAAGTACCAAAGTTTATGTCCGTCACTGTGACCACATAAGATCACATTTGCCCCTTTATTTAAATACACACTGATGTCATGTCACTGACCTTTATATTACTGTTACATTCACGCATGATTTGTGATTAATGTAAAAACATATTAAATAAATATGAAGCTGCCGAGGATCAGAGGACAATAGACGTCTCTATTGCTGCCGAGCTGAAACATGGACGTGTCGTGTATGTAGCTCAGGCTAGCCGCCGTTAGCAATACCGGTCGCCAACGACATCCATGGTTCTCAAACTGCAGTACGTGCAACACCAGTGGTACGTGAGCCTCCTCTGGTGGAACTCAGAGGAAAATGAGAAATACCGTTCTCCTGCATATACCAGAGTATGTGATCGGAGTGGAGCTGTGGAATATTTGGAGTGTGTAGGAAACGAAACAAATCACAATATATATGTATGTACATATATAAAGATATATACATGCATATAATACATAAATACATATATAAAGATATATATATGTATATAAACATACACACATGCATATATATATACATATATGTATATAAACATACACACACATATATACATGTATATACATATACATATATATATATATACACATATACATATACACAGATATACACATACATATATATATACATATACATACACATATATATGTATATAAATATACACATATACATGCACATGTGTATATATATATATATATATATATATATATATATATATATATATATATATATATATATATATATATATATATATATATATATATATACACACACACACACACACACACATACATATATACATATATTTTAAGCAAATTTTAGGGGAAATTACCCAAATTGGACGTTCTAAATTGTCCGTTTACGACCCTCATGCGGAGGATAAAGCAGTAGAAGACGAGTGAATAATAATAAGAGTAACCTTATCTATCGATGATAATGGTGTTACCTCGAGAGCTCAATATTATCTCAGGTGGTACTTGGTATAAAAAAAAGCTTGAGAACCAATGCTCTACATGATATTTTACACACACAGACACACACACAAACATAGCATAGCACGCTCAATTTGGAAACTCTAACTTCCAGCTACGACTGGAGTGCACTCATTATGCGTTTTAAGACCTGCGTTCCTGAATTCCCAAGCACGTGACCACACTACGTCCTCAGACTCTGACTCCAGGACACATTCAGACCCGTTTAATGCAACTGTCCGTGATCAAGTCACTCAGGACGGACGTGAACGCCAGGTCTGAGGTCACAGACTCTGGGCACTGGTGTGTTATTGGTGCAGGACTTGGTCCATGACAGAGTCCAGCCCAACAGAACAAGAGGTGTGTGTCCTCCATAGCAATGTCAGGAATCATTGAAAAGATAAAGCAGGACAGAAATCACAAAGAAATCTCTCTCACACACACATGGTTGGGTATCTTAAAAAAGCCGGGGACAGAACACACAGAAGCATTAAGTAAACCATTGTAATACAGAGCATACGCACACCTAAGCACAACTCAGTTTGTGTGACATGTAGAAGGAAACAAGACGGGGGCCACGAGAAAAGTCAATGAAAAAGATTGTCACGTTTCATGCTCTGCACACAAGCAATCTTTTTTTTCTTTTTTTTTTTAAACAAGACAAGCAATAAACATCGTTGTCATCATTCAGGCGTGGTTAACTCACAAACACACACACACACACACGGAAGGCAAAAACAATACTGCACAATCCCTCACGAACACGCTGACCATTGCAATACGGGGGACGATACCCAAGAGTCCAAAAAATCAGAGAAGGCAAGCAGAATGAAACTCAAGAAAACAAACAAATCAAAAAAAAAGACGAGTGAGAAGAACCATTGACGCTGTAAGGACACTTGAAGAGAGATTGTATTGTTTTGGATTAAAGAAATGCAGTTGCTATGTACCGCTGTTTGCTGGTTATAGCTTTCCAAAGCATAATAATAATAATAATAATAATAATAAAATAACAACTATCTGTAGTATATATATGAAAAAAATAAATAACTCAATAAATCTTGCAGCAGTTGTAAAAAAAAGGCCACTGAATGCTTGTGTATGCTGTATATTTATATACATGTGTGTGTGTGTGTGTGTGTGTGTGGGTGTTTGCGTGAAAGAGAGATGCAAACTCAACAGCACAGGTAAGGAGAACTAGCCGTAAAGTTGTTAGCCTTAGACCACCATGCATTGACGTTACTCTGTAGAAGACTGAAAATGCAGGTTCTTGCTCAAGATTTCCCATCATGCCATTTGTAAAAAAAAGACTGTGCACTGTGTGTGTGTGTGTGTGTGTGTGTGTGTGTGTGTGTGTGTGTGTGTGTGTGTGTGTGTGTGTGTGTGGGAGGGTGGGTGGGTGTGTGTGTGGGTGTGTGTGTGTGGGTGTGTGTGTGTGTGTGTGGCAGAGCGTCACAGGTTACAGAACAGCTTCCTCTCGGCGAGTCAGCGGAACCCAGACAGGCTGAAGTGAAGGAAAACGACAAAAAAAAAAAAAAAAAAAAAAAAGTCAACTAAGTGCCTCAATCCGCTCGAATATTGGATGTCAAAGGCAGAGGTCGTCCGGTAATGGCAGTGTATGATCGAGAAGTTAAGGACGAGCGTCGGTTTTCTGACTACAGCTACGTCAAAATACCAATAACGACGCACGTCTTCGCTCTGCGCCAGGAGCTTAGCAGAATAACGCAGTGCTGTGCTGCAGAGCAAGCCGGGCTTTATTTTGGGCAACGAGCCAGTTGTCTGTTCTGTGAAGGTCCAAAGTAAAACATTAACACGTTATATTAAGACGCCCAAAAGTCAAAACTCACTGTTTTTTTTTTAAGGTACTGTGATATTAACGGATTTGACTGTCAAAATACCCGACGAGTGATCGTGTTTTTTTTGTGTGTTTTTTTTACACAAAAGGACACTTTGAAGAGTCTAAGTCGATCCTGTTAAAGCATCAAAACCATTTCTGCACTGCCGCCATCCCATCACGCAGAGAACCCAAATCAGGAATAAATATTTCAAGCGGCCCAGCTAACACTTAGGGTTACACAACCCCCAGAAAAGGGACGAAACAGGTGTAGGTATGTAAGGTTTCTTAGTGTGCGCTGAAACATTTGCTTTTTGGAGAAACGGTAGCGAAAAACATTTTGAAGTTGTGTAAAAGACGTGAATGTCACATTGTCAGAACTCCCTCACTCGGGCTGTTTTTCTATGAAGCTTTGGCTTTTCTGGGCCGCGGTGACGTCTTCTCCTCAGACTTCACGACTCCATTGGCAGAACCTCCTGCCCAGAGAAAATATCCACGGTTAAGTCAAATATACTGGACAGAAAAAACAGAATCACATTGAATTTGTTATATTTTGGGATCAAGAGCTTTGGCTCACTTCCTGATAAGTGACTGATCCTCTCTGTCGTTTTTGCATACGCCACACAACAATGAGATGTTTTTTTTGTTTGTTTTTTTAACCAGACGATGTCAGTAAAATTATGGAGCGACTTTTAACTGGGGGTGAAAACATCAAGAAAAATAACCCCAGGTTATACTAATCCCATGCGAATAGACCAGCACTAAATATGTGCGCAAATATTCCGTAGTTTTCTGCGGATTTTCAAGCACGGATCAAGGGGGGGTATGTTGATGTGTGACTTTACTTGTGGTAGCATGACAACAACCCCCCTCGTAACCCCCCGTTGCCCCTCGACGACCTGGGTTACTGGGTAAGGTGCCCTGTCTGTTGGGATTACCCGCCATGAGAGTGCTCTGAACTGGTCGTAGCAGCCGTTCCACGACTGGGCTCCGGAAAATGGCTCCTAGGACAGACGGAGTGATTTACCCCCGATTTACCCCTCTCAACTGTGGTATTTTTACTGAGATTTCTTATCCAGTACAAATTGGCCATTAATATTTCAGATATCCTGGGGTAAAATTACATTACTCCACCTCTCCATATAAAAGTAATCCCGTCTTAATATGGCTTTCATCAATACATGACAAAACAGATCAAATCAAGCTACTACTACAAGCATATCTCGAGTAAGACCACAGCGGGACTCGAGCTGGCCCGGGCGCTCTGCACATGCATCAGTTAGTTCCCACCTCCAGCTAATACCCGCAGACGAAAGAAGAATCTGCTAAACAGAGGAATGAATGACAACTGTGATAAAATCACGGGCGAAACTCAGGCTGGTACATTTTTGAGATCAACAAAGAGACAAATCTTAAGCTCTATCAGCTCTCTGTTAAGTTAATGAATGGCTAAGGAAAAGCCACATGCTAAACCAGATGCTAATAAGCTGGAAGGCCACGCTTGCCTCCAATAAACTGACCCCCCGTGTGTATACTAGGACAAGGACAAGGAGTTGTGCGTGGAAATATCACGGAGCAGTTCCTACAGCGTCTGAATACTGACCTCTTGTCGGTTCTTTCTTGTGAGGCTTGCTTTTGGGGCTGACCGTCTTCCTCTTTGAGGCCAGGTTTTGGCTGTGCTCCCTCCACTTTTTCAACTGGAAGTTAATGAATTTCCACATCATCCAGGCCTGTGTGAGGCAGATAGCTGCCAAACAAGTCATCCTGGGCAGGAGGGGAAACCAAAACGGACATATTCGAGTATAATTATCAACTGTATTCTCATTGTGTTTTTTGTAGGTAGGCATACTTAACTTTACAGTTTGACAGTTTAAATCGAATAAACCAGTTTAATCATTAATGGGTGAAATTATTGTTTCTGGTTTTTTTAAATATTTTTTATGGCCTTTTTGTATACATCTGCATTTGCGATAAATCTCTCTTCATATCTTAACCTATCATTTACGGTAAACAGTAACATTGTGACTGTATCTTACGCTCATGACCGTCTATTTTCTGTAAAAACGCTGCATTTCAGGCTCCTGGAGGCTTTAAAAGCAACACACTGTAGGATTTCAACCTTCAAAAAGTATGTTTTATAGGTAATAAAAGGCAGGTTGAAAACACACACGGCACTATTGTTCTTTTGTGGGTTTTTTTTTTTTTTGGGAGGGGGGGTCGTTTTTTGTTTGTCTTGAAAAACATAATCATATTTCTGTGAAATGCTATAACATAGGCTACAAAATGCACATTACCACAACATACTGTATGTACATACTGTAACAGTACTAACAAACAATATCGTTTACCAACTGTAGGGGGACCCAGAGAGCAGTTCAGTACTTTTTGTTACTTTAAGGCAATTCTCCTTCACATTTTCATGGATTTGTATATTAATATTTGTAATATGTTTAATAGTGATTGGAGAATATAGAAAAAAAAATCCTGTTCAACTCACCAACATACAGTCCATTATTTCTACACACACAAAAATATTAGGGCTGCAACCAACAATTATTTTCATAAATTATTATATTATTATATATTATATTCATAAATTGTTAATCTGTGTGTCAAGTTATTTTCTTTGGTCCATAAAATGTCCGAAAATTTTGAAAAATGATTACAAAAAAAAAAAAAAAACTGTAAATGATGACTTAAACTCTTCCGTTTGATTTATTTGTTATATAGAGCAAAGAAAGCAGAACATGTGCATTTAAAACATTTAAGAAGCTGAAAAGTCAATGAAATCAATGAATGGAGTATTTGTTTCAGCCCTAACAAATATGTATCCCATCAGTGATGTCTGAACTTTCAGTGATTGCAATCATTTTGGTAAGGACAATCGTGACGGGAAACGTTTATATACTCTTGTGCCTTATGTGTAAATACTAATACAAAGTTTTTATCTTACCGTATGGTGAGCACATTAAAATTTCCATCTGCTAGGGAAAAACCCTGGTTTTCTGTGCGGGGCAACCCGAAGCCAAATGTCAGCACTGAGAGGGTGAGGGTGAGGAGGCGAGCGATGACGAAAAGTAGTGCCCACAGAGTAAAACTGTGAAAGGAAACACATTACATGAGGTAGATCTGGTCAGAAAAGTGCTTCTGTACACAGTAAATATTAAAGTAGACATATTATACCCGATTTCTCCAAGTGAACCTAGCTCTTTTGAGTGCCTGTCTCTTTAAATGCAAATGAGACACAGGAAACTACGTCAGCGTCACTGAGGCTAACAGCAGTTAGCATTTGGAAAAGCCATCATTTGCCGACTCTAGCCGGCACATTGCCGTCATATATAAAATGTAAATCCTCTGAGGCTGAAAGTTTGTGTAGAACTCTGTGCTGCACTGTGCAGACAAGAATAGAACACTTTTTTGACTTCCGCTCTTCCGGATACTATTGCCCTCGCCTGCACTCTCACGTTTTTTTTTAGGGACAAAGCGGAGGTCCACGAGACAACAATTCCAGGAATGTCTCATTGTGACGTAGCAATGAGTGCTTAAGTCAACATCGCATGTTTTATCTCCTGTACTTAGACTGAGGAGGACCACAAAAACATGAGTGAGTCATCTTTTTTCACACTGCCTCCTCATAGGGCCTCCAGGGTCCCAAATATGATTAAAAAGTTGATTTTGCATAATATGTCTCCTTTAAAAACAAAGAGTTTACCCTTTTTGCTTGTTCTCATCACTGAAGTAGAAGAGGCGTGACGCGTGGAACAGGAGCTCCACCAGGTAGTGAGGGACCAGCAACACCAGGCCCAGTCGGTGGAGACTAAACACACAGGAAACAGAATAATGACAATTAGTAAGAGTGCAAAGAAAGTCGCTGGTTTGAAACAAACATTATTCCACTCACTTTAAGACATAGGCACCAGTGATGTGGACGATATAAAGGCAAATGTAGTAGAGCTGGCGGGGAATGTCTTCCTGTAGAGATTTCAAAAAAAAAAAAAAAGGGGAAAAGAAAGTTAGGAAAAAGAAGATTTATAGCTGTAAAAAAGGAAATGAATGACACTTGGACTGAGCCAAACAGAATATACAGTACCTTCTGCATATTTGTTCCTTTCTAAGTGAAAGTTATAAATTAACCACTCACTAACTACTGTACGTTTTATAAACAAAATGAGACCCGCCGTCTTCATTTGACACCATTTTAGTCTGAAACAAGGTGTATACACGGTTAATATTCTGCTAGATCTAGAAAGTAGAACCAACATCAAACGTCTTCTTCCTCTGTACATTTGCATAACCCTGTGTCGATCCCTCACAGAGACTTGTGAAAGCACCAGCAGGGATTGCCTGTGGTTAGATGGGAAAATAACTGACACCACAGCATAGGTTTAGACTGCAGACACTTTGCACAACATCTGTTTACGACAATTTATTTTAATAAAATCTGTTATTATACATTGTTTTTTTTAGTTCTAAAAGACGCAAGAGACATATGTAATTTCTGCCACTTGTAATCTCTCAGTCAAAACAATAACAAAAGACCTGCTGTGACGATGTCCGGGAGCATCATGAGCTTTGGCTCACTTCATGATAAGTGAATGATCCTCTCTGTCTTTTTTTGCATATGCCACACAACAATGAGATGGTTTGCACAGCACCTGCTAAGAGGATGACGTCATTAAAAGGCAATGAATGAAACTGTTACCTTCAATCGAAATATGGATGTCTACGGATTTCAAGAGTGATTTTTGCTAATGTAAATACATGCAAGTCGTCGAAGAGGTAAAACGGGCCATCTAATAGCTATAGGACCCCTCTTTTCCATGAAGGAAGTTGCTGCTCTGTGAACACAGGAAAACCTGGATTGTTTTTAAACAGATTCTCTTACCTTCCGTACTTTTTGGAAGTACAGCTCAGGAAGCGCATGGAGCCAATAGGCAATTTGGCAAATGTAGAAGAACTTGACCTGAAAACTAGACGAGAGGACAGAGAAGAGGTTGTGCAGAGAAAAAGAGTCCAGGTGTTATTTTAAACGTGATCACGGGGTCACCATCAATATGCAGGAGTTTGTGTTGTTCTGCTGTACTGTTCTGTAACTGATGAATATACAGCGACATGCACGACAAATGAGCGAGAGAAGTGAGGGGAAACTCAGGCAGAATCTAGAGTGTCAAAACAAAACCTCAATTTGAAACGGTGCAATCAGAAAATCGAAAAAGGCTGAAATTTGGAACATACACTACCGTTCAAAAGTTTGAGGTCACTTAGAAATGTCCTTATTTTGGAAGGAAAATCACTAGTTTCTCAATGAATATAACATTAAATGAATTAGAAAAACACTCTATACATTGTTATGTAAACGACTATTCTAGCTGCAAACTGGTTTTTAATGGAATATGTACATAGGTGTATAGAGGCCCATTTCCACTGTTCTCATGGTACATTGTGTTTGCTAATCGCGTTAGAAGGCTATTGGATGATTAGAAAACCCTTGTGCAATGATGTTAGCACAGCTGGAAACAGTTTTGCTGGTTCTTTGACGAAAGGGCAAAATGATTATTTGAAATAAAAATCATTGTTTATAATCTTGTCAATGTCTTGACTATATTTTCTATTCATTTGGCAACTCTTTTGATGAATAAAAGTGTGACTTTATGGACTTAATGGAAATCACGAACAAAATTGTGTAGGTGACGCCAAACTTTTGAGCAGTAGTGTATACACAACTTTACTTACACCATGTGAGTGTGTGGGTAACCCTCCCATAAGAAAGTAGGATTTGTTGCAAAGTCCTCCTGTCAGAGAAAAGAAGACACGCTGCGTGAGATAGAGCCTTAGAAACAGCAGGACTGAGACGATGCGTTGGCGTTCGTACCGCTGTCAGGATGCTGCAGCCCCAGATGAAGGAGAACAGATAGAACACTGCGAGTTGTCCCGACTCGTTGAACTTGCTGTGCTTGGTTTTTGACAGATGCAACCTCCTGTTCATTTTCTGAAATTCAACAAGAGTAGTACAGACAAAGAGATGGAAGTGTTGTTCGTTTTGTTTCCTCCTTTATGGACCACTGAAAGTAAGGAATCGGTAGCTTCAAACACACAGAGTGTGTTTGTGTCCAATATGTGGTTAAACTGTGTCCAAAATGGTGAAAATGTTGCTTCTCTACATGTTTGTTAAGTAGGTGGTTTGATATTGGAGCATCTTCGTTTATATTCTGAAATAAAAAGAGTGTTGTCTTTCCAATTCCTGCATTTTGGACCCCACTAAAGCGTGTGTGTGCGCGTGAGGACGCAGATGAATATGAGTCTTCTTTATTAAAATATGACTAATAACATTAGGACGAAAAGAGATTATCTTATCATTTTACAGATCCCATATCAAGTCATAAAAACCTGTAAAAATACCACAGTCTCGCAGATTTGTCCATTACTTCTATTTTACAACCATGCAAAAATCGGCAATCTATATAAATTTAACCAAATCATACTTAGCTTATATCCCCCCCAGAACTGAGTGCTATTGACAAATATTTAATGGGTGCACTAGTGGCAGCAGGAAAAAAGGCCCTAACTAAAAGATGGATGTTGCGCGACTGGACCTAGATGTGACAATAGATATATATACTATGGAAAAGGTCACTTTTTCTCTCAACTTAAAGCTTCATAAAACAATGGGAAAAATTTGTACAATTGAAAATCAGACCTTTAAGACCAGATTTTGTCAAGCTGAAGGAACGTCCACTTTTCTTTTTTCGGGGTTTCCCAATGCATCTCAGTGATGTGAACACAACTGAATGATGCCAAACTGCTACAGACATTTCAATTTATTTCTATTCTCTTTATATTTTATGCATTTACCTTTTACCTCTATACCCCTCTGGAAGTAAACATTTAAAGTTGTATGTTTGTTTCTTGTTTTGGACCAAATGGACATGCTGCTTGATGCATGATGCTTAAAAGGAGATGCACAAGGTGACCAGTTAAAAAATATGGAGTTTCTTATTCACTTACGCCATGTTTATACGTATCAAGTGTTAACAGGTATGATGGATACTCACGTCCAGAATATATTCTTGTATCAAGGCATGAAGAATGACCGCAATGAGCAGATAGAAGAACACGGTGGCCACGTCTTTAGGGCCGTACTGGTAAAGGTTTACAGGCTCGCTCCTCTCATCTGCATGAAAATGAAGAACAACGTTAAAACCGTAAAGAATGGAAAGAGGGGGCTCAAGAGGATGAAGAAGTGATAAATGACAGGCTTTTATTTTGAAAATGAAAAACACTGCACCTGCTAAATGTTGACTTACCAAGAACTTGCGTTACGTTGTACTGGACTGTGATGAACATGATGGCAAACTTTGCTGTGACCTGGAAAAGAAAGTGAAGAATCGGGATTAAGTTTTTATATAGTACTCAAACTGAGTTTTTTCTGTAGTAAAAAAACATGTGCGTACTTTATGCGTGCATATTCATCATTTTAGTATTAAGCTGACACGGCATAATTTAATGTAAATAAACTATGCATGTTCTGAAATCACCAATTTAACATTACTGGGGTCTGGAAACCTTCAGAAATTGCCTGATGGATTCTCCGACAAATCTCTAAAAAGCAGAATATTTGAAGTCGACTCCCTCTGCTACGATGAATATCACTGGCTACATATAAACAGACATAAATAATACAACTACTGTCCTTATTTGGCAAAATACTTTATTAATTATTTCGATTATGATGTTTGTAAGAGTGAGCAACGGAATATTTTGTCGATATTCCCCATCTACACATTCCAGACAAGGGGTGACCCAAAATACTAATATGGATATATGTTGTTTTAATGTCAAATATAAATATTCTTCCTCCCAATTTCATGAACGAAAATTCGTGAACGATTGTAATCGCAAAGCACAGGTGAAGGACAGTAAGTGGGATAACGGAAGAGAGTGGTTCTTTCAGATTTTCTTATTTGCCGAGGCAGATAATCATGATGTATTGTATTGATTGTCTCGCAATATAGAGAAATGCTATCGGACTGCCACGGATCGTGTATCATAGCACAACTTAGAAGCACTTGTTAAAGAGATGTTTATCGTCATATCCGACTTCATATTTATCCGACTCCTTGTGTTGATCGATGAAAAGGTGGCCGTACCAAAGCGAGGACGCGACGCATTGTGGAATCCGATCAGATCGTTGACATCGTAATCAAATCAACCGTAAGAGCAGTAAAGATCGGAATACTTCAGATCTTCCAAATGAAACATTTTGGAGAGCACCATCCCTGAGGTTTGAGGGAACCCTTTCACATAACTAGCGAGACAGATCTACATTTGTACCACTTGAACAGAAATATCACGCCTAATGCCATGGTTCGCAAACTGTGGTACATGTACCACCAAGTGGTCCATGAACCTCCTCTGGTGGTACTCATTTTGACCGTGTCCCCTAAAAACAATTTCTAATTTCCTGTTAATTTCGGTTACACATCAGAGCATAAATTTAGTGCGATATATCATTTAGTATGGCTTTTGAGGGACGTTATAAAACCTGGACAATATTGAAAAAGCTGCCGTGTTTTTTAATTCAACCAATATTCATAGAATTATTCTCAACTGGAAATCACAGCTGTATTCAAGACCATACTGAAAATGACATTTAATGCAAAATTGAACCGTTTTAAATCTCTTAAAGGTGCATTACGTAATAAATCTAAAGCAACTGTCCATAAAATCCTCCTAATATGTCAAAGAGACTCAGGAATAATGTTCATATAACAAACTGAACTCACCAACAACAACAGTACAGCCACAATATTTGCATTAAAAAATATATTTTGCAGACTGCAAATCATGTTTATGTTTTGAAATCATGTTTTGGCATGTGGCGCCACCTACCGCCGTCTACCAATCATTGCAGTCAGTAGAGCCTCAGCTGCCGAGCAACCACGGGCTGCCAGTAAGGTCAGAAAACGAAACCTAAAAGACCTCTGTATTTTGAATTTGAATGTAGTAACCGTGTTTGGCCACATTCTTACATATGGCACCTTTAATCCAATCCACTTTATTTATAAAGCACGAGTTTAAACAAACAAACTGTTTCCAAAGTGCTGCACAATAGGTAAAACAGAGATAAAAAATAAAAACAGAAATAAAATAGAGTGACACAACAAAACAAATACAGTCACATATAATCAACACCATGGTTCTCAAACTGTGGTACTTGGGAGGAAGATCAGAAATACTGTTCTACTCTATGTATACCAGGGCATGTGATGGGAGTCCAAGTGAGGAATTTTGACTGGAGTGTGTAGAAGAAAAAAAAAATAGTAATAGATTAAACAATAATAACTTGAGCCACCTTATTTCTCACTCCATCTTCATCTAATTTCACTATACCAGTGTGTGAAGTATGTGTGAGGAAGAGGAGGATGAGAGAGCAAATGATCTTATTGGGTGCCTCCTGTGAAAAGACTGGAGCTGACTTTGCTTGACCTATTTACACCACCGTATATTAATAATTGTGTTACTTTAAGAGCTGAATATTTTCTCAGGTGATATTTCATATGAAAAAAGTTTGAGAACCACTAGCTCAGTACAATATATGCATCCTTTAATCATAGCTGGGGTTGACTCAGTGTCAGGATGAGAGAGCTTCATCTATGAGCATCTCTCTCCTCACAGACGAACCGTTTAGACTGTGGTGCTTGTGTTTAGGTGGAGAACAGGTTAGTTAGTGGAGAGCTATCTGGTTTCATTCAAACGTGACTAGTCGCTAGAAGAAGAAGAGACAAGCGACTGTTGATGATATGTGTAGCAGACAAGCAGCACAGTGTCACCGCTTCTTTTTTATGACTAACGACCAGATACAGATGCACGTTTAAACATGGAGGCAGTAGGTTTATTAGCCGACTGGCAAAGTGACCGGTCAGTTGAGCCTGTGGGCCTCCTCACCATCTTCTTTGGCAATCAGTGAGACACATGAGACGGGAAGGAGAGAGGGATAGAGAGAGGGAGAAGCTAGTGCCCTGCCCCTGGAGATCTGCTGTCATGTTAGCTAACGACAGCTATCAGCTAACATCAGTGGGCTAACGACAGTACCTCAAACATCAGGCCGAGGAGGATAATCATGGCCAAACACGAGACCATGTCGGCGTGATTCTGGATCACAAACTCGTGGCTCAGCACCGGCGGGCTCTTGTTCTTCTTGCGGAAACCCATGGCTCACCGACACGGCTCTCCCTTGTCTGTGTCGCGGGGTTGTTTGGAGCTAGCTTCTGGTGGCAGGATGATGCTAGCGCTGCTCCGCTGGGTCAGTAGTGTCGCTCCAACGGCCGCCCGTAAGCATAGGTAAACCGCTGCTCGCGTGCTTAAGAGCTGTCATGTAGACACAAGCGCACAGGATAGAACACAAACCACCGCCTGCACTACACCCACTTTTCGCTGCTATCTGTAAAGTCAGATGACGGGGCCCTCCCACTTCAAACAACTATAACCCCCATTCACGAACCGCCCAGCGCCGTTGACGTAGAAGGAGAACCCAGGTCTGTGGTGCCTTCACGGACTTCGTGTAAATAATTCAGCAGTGGCGTGCGCAGACATTTGGAAAGGCAGGGGCGAATATTGAAAAGTATGTTTAAGGTAGATATGTCTTAAAGTGCGACATGGGGCCATGTGTACCTCTATGTGGACTTCCACACATTATTGTTTAATTAGGGTGAATTCCAATTCCTTGCTTAACCCTCAATCTTAACCCTCAATCTCAAAAATGTGAGATGTTCCAAAACCACCCTTGGGAGCAAGGGCTGCCCAGAATGCACTGAGTGTTTTGACAGAACAAAGATGGCGCCGAAAGCAGCGAAACGAGTACGCTACAAATTAAGTATTTTCTTTGTTAATAGAGATATAACAATTATGAAAACCATTGTATTATCTTAGTTTGTTGCGTAACATTTATTTTATGATACTTTTGTCAATAGCTGGCCAGTGCGGACAATCGATCGTTTGCTATGGTTTACTTTTCAATAAGCCGTGTTGTGTGGTAACTGTCAGCTGAATATGTCCGTGGTTGTGGTATTTGTATGACTATCAGCTTATAACTAACTGACAACCTAATAACTTGACTGACAAACGGATCATAATAAATAATCGTGACGTAAATGTGTTCTTCTTCTTCTTTTTTGGAGTTAACAGACTGGACGCAGCTTTCGCGTTATTCTGCCCCCCACAGTCTGAAGACGTATCTGCATTTAAGGGGTGTCCCAATAAGTGACAAAATAAGCCTCAACACTTGGTTTGAGCTTGAGGGTTAAGATAGGAACTGGAATTGGCCCTTAATTTCTATCACAGAGATGGGCACTGGATATCATTTCCTCTAATGATATGTGGGCGAAGTAGGGAACTTCATAACAGCACCCCCATTTTGATTGGCAGGGCACCCATAGGTGAATGTCAATAAGAAAAAACAAAACAAATATGGAATATTTATTGCGGAAAATCAGTATCAGCAGAGCAAAGTACAGTGGCCTTGAAGACCAACACACTGCAACATTACCGATGGAGGATGATCTGCCTCCATCTTGCCATATCCCCTCTGCCCTCCTCTATTCCACCAACTGTCCTTCTTCACAACATCCATGAACCTTCTCTGTCATCTTCCTCTTCTCCTCCAGCACCATCATCAACATCCTTTGTCCAGTACAATCACTATAATCCCTCCTCTGCACTCGACCAAACCATCTGAACTTTGCCAGTTTGTTTATTATCCAACTAATGCTGTTCCTCTTATATACTTATTTCTAATCTTGTGGAGAATCTCAGCATCTTCAGCTCCCCCTCCTGTCTTGCAGACATTCTCTCTCATTTTCCTTCATTCTTCAGCTCCTCAAAGTAATCAATAATATATAGTGGCAAGTAATTTGATTAACTTGTAGTAAATAAAACACACTCACAAATAATACATTATGCTATAAAAATATACACAGACAATAGGGCAGCCATTGAGTTGAAGGAAATCGCGTGTTCGTTGATGTGTCGCTAAACACAAATGCCGCGATATCACCCTCGCGGTCACGGTTCAAATCCCGTGTCGGCCCGATCGTCGAGGTATCACCGTCGCGGTTCAAATCCCGTGTCTGCCCGAACTTATTCAATCGCAAACTACATGTAAATAGATGGTTACGGTATTAATTAACCAGTTTTTGCTTGTAAACATTTCAGTATTTATTTGGTTTATCGTAATGACTGTTATCATTATATTAAAACATGTATAAGCTTACTAACATTGTGTGCTGTATGTTGACATTAAAATATTTAGTTTAGCACAATTATTGACTATTACCGGTAATATAAAAGGTAAAAGGTTACCATTTTCTTTTTATGTAAGCCTTACTTACCATTATGATTAAGCAATATATTCATTAAGACACATTAAATTTGTGCATGGGACTAATAAAGGATTTTATATTATGATGTGCATCGTATTTGAATGATAAACAAAACTTAATGTACAAAGTCATTTTAATACAAATTTAATACAAACAAATAAAGACAGTAATAAAATCAGTAAATAAAAAAATGAGTGAGCATTCTAATAAATATATACACATGTAAGCAATAATGCAACTCCAGTGAAATGGTCAATACAAGAGAACAGCTTAAAGCAATATACATTAATATATACTGTACATATAAAACAGACCACCTTATATATATATACATATATATACATGTTTATATATACACACACTGGTAGCGATACGCAATCTGATTGGCTCTCACGCGAGAGCAGCTCGACAGACGGGTGACAGCTCTGGATTCGACTGAAACACAATATAGTATATTTTTTTGCCACTAGGGGGCAGTATGAGATAGACAGGGGATAAACCACCTCACTCGTTTAAGCGAGCGCTCAGTAAATTGTGGTACACATATACATTCGACGCCTATGTGTATTATGTACTATTCAACCCATGTCTATGATTTATACGCATTATATATATCATGTTATGCACATACGTATAAATTATATATATGAAAGTGGATAATAGGATTACTCGCTTGGGAGCAGCACGCCCGGCTAGCTCAGTCGGTAGAGCATGAGACTCTTAATCTCAGGGTCGTGGGTTCGAGCCCCACGTTGGGCGGATCCCTTTTTTTTTCTGCAGCCGCTGTCTATAAATCACTGTACATGTAATGTCCTTAACCACGGATCTATATCTGCGAACATTTTCTTTTATTCAACACATATCTATCTATCTATCTATCTATCTATCTATCTATCTATCTATCTATCTATCTATCTATCTATCTATCTATCCATCCATCCATCCATCCATCCATCCATCTATCTATCTATCTATCTATCTATCTATCTATCTATCTATCTATCTATCTATCTATCTATCTATCTATCTATCTATCTATCTATCTATCTATCTATCTATCTATCTATATATACTGTATATGTACAGTGACACACACATCCCATGAAAATACAGTTGATTAAATACTTTGCACCTTTTCAACCCTGTGGTGTTGCTTGTTTTTATAAGCTATGTATTGCAAGTGCTACTCGAAATAGAAGAAAACTGTGTTGTTGCTGTGGGCTGTATGTATATACATATATATATGTGTGTGTATATATATATATATATATAGTCACTGGAAATTATATATTTTATTATTTATTTATTATATAAATCATGGAGTTTTCTTGATTATGAATCTCTGTACATACAGTAAAACAATCATATTAATTTGTACAGTAGCAACATGACAACATGACATTAAAAAGAATGGCTGCCTCCAGGCCTTCTCCTCCTCCTCACTTAATAAATGATGCCTAATCATTTTGTTTCAGTTTTGCAGACAGGATTATTGGAGTAGTTCAGAGCAGATTTCTCTCTGGAAACAGGGAGGGAGGAGTTTAAACAAAGGCCTACTCCACATAAAAAATGGAGGCTTGTGCGGGGAAGCCATGGTGCACTGCTCCTCACACTCTCCATGCTGACGTTTCCTCCTCAAAAACCTCCGCACGAGAAAACCACCGGCGTTTTCTACACCTGGAAACTTCAGAGCCTTGTCCTACGTGGTTTGTATTTCAACACTGCTCGCATTCACGGCGCTATTTGGTGTTTTTTAGACGTTGTTCTGTGCTTATTTCTTCTTCTTTTTTTTTCCTCTTCCCTGTCTCTTACACTCACCAGCGCTGGCCCTGCCTGCACTGAACAAAGATAATTACTCAGGAAACATTTGGGCCAATCACGCGTCGCCTTCTACCCCTGCCTGCGAGCGCGGCGGCCAATCACGGCCGCGCTAACATCGCCGGGGCCTGATCGCCTTGCCTGAAGAGCGGAGCCTTCCTCGGCTGAAGGCTGAGAGTGTCCTCCATGTTTTATAAGTGTTGACATAACAGTGTGTCAGGCAGCCATGCATCCACAGAGGTAAGCTCTGTCTTTCTTTTTTATTCCCATCTCAGTTCTATTCTAACAACATGGCGTCCTCCTTCTTGTTGTGGTAACTGTTAGTTTCTCATGATGAATGTTCACACCTTGAAATCAGTTTAGTGTGCAGCAGCAGGAGGAGGAGGAGGAGGAGGAGGAGGAGGAGCTGGGGTTGGATTGGAGGCCTTAACCAGGCCTCTAGTCTGTGCTGAAGAAGAAGAGGGGGTGGTGGGGGTGGGGGTGAGGAGGGGTGAGGGGGGAGGAGGGGGGGGCTGGGTAACGACTCTCACCCTTGCTCTCTCCTCTGTGTCTCAGGGTCACATGGGTGCCCCCAGACAACCATGCTGCCATACAGGAGGCAGAGTGGACCATGGCAAATCCTTTTCCTGTTTTTATAATGCAAAGTGGAGTTGGATTTAAAAATGGCACCCATGTCTCCCTTTATGCCGCAGCAGTCCTGTGTTATAGCTTGGCAGAGGAAGAATGGGGGATGGGTGTACGGGGGTGTATGGAGGGGGGGGGGGGTTACCCTTTTGTAAGTACATGTGCTGTTTCCTTGCGTGTCATGCCAGGCCATGGAGTATGAGGCAACAGTATGTATATGTGATAGTTGGAGGACTATCTAGCCTGTTGATATTTACCTTTTTACATGTTAATGAATGGAACATTGTGCCTAAATAATGGCAGAAAGTTGCATGAGGCTGGACTTTGTACACTCCAAACTAGTCAGAGGACGAGCTGCTTGTAACTAATCTTTTGATCATCAGCTTTGTCGAATCTTCCAATTCTTGCAGTTTAACCTTTTTTTTCTAATAAAAAACAATTATTGGCACACGTGTTGCCTCTATTAGCGGCCCTGAGTGTACAGCAGTGTGTTGAAAGTGCCTCCTTCACTCTGATCCTCAGGCAGTGGCCATTTTGTGTTTCACGAGAGGCCGTGTTGGGAGAAATAGACCAGACGGCAGCAAAGAGGAACAGCCTTTTAGTCCAGGAGCTTTTTTATATTTTTAAGGTGGTGCTGTGGCTTTTATACCCTTTTTAAAACACACACACACATAAGATACAAAACTGTTTTTTACATATTATTGTGTCATTATTGTGTATAAACCACACAAAGACATGTAACTTTTTTTTTCTCCTTCCCTGTAGCACATTTTAAAGAAAACAAACACTTTATTCAAAATGGTCGATCAGAATCATGACATGTAGCTCCACAGCAGTGTTGTGAAATAGCTTCCTCCACTCTGATCCACACACACACACACACACATACACAGTGGCCATTTTGTGCACATGTGAGGCCGTCTTGGGAGAAACAGAGGCTTCACTTGCTGATCACACGGCAGCACAGACACACAACCCCCTCACCATCCTGTAGCTTTGTTTTCTGTCGTGTACTTTTGCTGCCAGAGCCCAGTCACTATTACATAAGAAAAACACACACTCTTAAAGCTTAATAATGTCATTGAAAATGGCTGTTAAAAGCCACAACATGGAGGAAAGCTGTTCTCGGACGCAAAATAAGAGCTGCGTTGTTGTTTCTCTTCTGCAGTCTCACCAGGGAAAACCAGGATAATTTTTTTCTTCTTCTTCTCCCCGTGGTTTGGAGTGCTTATTCTACACGTCAGCCAGAAAATGGCAACGCTACTTACTTGCATCTTAACGCCAGATCACTCCTGTTTTGCGAAAGTGAAACCAGAAGCGATCGTGCTGTTCAAAGTGCATGAGTCACCGTGCTGAAATATGAATGTTTCATCGATCGTTGGGAGACAGTTGAGTTGAGATCGAATCCTCCGGGGCCTGCGTTTCAGCATCTGTGTGTTGTTGGAATGCACACATGCAGTGACTAATGCACCGTAACCACTAATGTTTAATCTTCACAAAGGCCTTTTTTATCCCCTGCTGAACCTTCATACTTTTAAATAATCCAGACGGGGCCCGGCTAAAGCACAGGGAGAATATCATGTGTATTGCAGTGGAGGGGGGGAAATGTCTGCATTGCAGCAAAAGTGCATTTTTAAAAGGACAAGGGGAGCCTGCTGCACACACTCTGTGTGTGTGTGTGTGTGTGTGTGTGTGTGTGTGTGTGTGTGTGTGTGTGTGTGTGTGTGTGTGTGATCAGTGTGGCTTAGCATAGCCGACCAATAACATTCCACCCCGTTGGCCCTGCAGCCAATTGCAGCTGCAGTTGAGGTTAAAGATTGACAATCAGACGGCAGAGGAGAGAGCAAGCAGCAGGGAGAACAAGGGCCTTCTGGAAAATTCCACAGCCATCTTTGATTCAGCCTGCTGTGTATATATATATACATACACATACATATATATACATACATATATATATATATATATATATATATATATATATATATATATATATATATATATATATATATATATATATATATATGAAAGATAATCCAGGTCAAAAAACCTCTTTTATCCAGCATTTTCCAACACGTACAGGTGCAGAAATCTTCATTTCGGTGATTTAAGAACGTGCATTTTGGATGTGGTTGGTGTCGGCAAGGAAACGCGTGTTTTAGTTTGACAAAGCAGAAGGTTATTATTAGCATTTGCGCACGTGCAGTTGTCGGTCCACTGGATGCATAGCACCCTTCCACAAAGCCTAATAATCTCACAGAGGTTCAGGGAGGATTTTTTTCCTCAAATTAGAGGCATTCCCGGTTCTAGTGTGGAGCTGTTTCTATGCTGAAAGCTGCTATATTTCCAGGTTCATCAGGGTTATTTTCCTATATGTTTTAACATGTAGCGTGTCCTCCTCCGTGCACAGAGGATACCACTGCTTCTACAGCAAGTGTGGTCTCCCTCTCTCTCTCTCTCTCTCTCTCTCTCTCTCTCTCTCTCGTCAAAATGAAATCTAATTATTCTATGACAGCAGTGTTCACAGAGAAGGAGGGAAGTCAAGATTGAAGACATATTTATAAAAAAAAAGAGAAAAGAAAAGCAGGGGAGAGGGAGCGAGTGCTTCTCCCAGAGCTGGACTTCCCCATGTCCTCCCGCTCTTTATTCCTCTGAATGTTTTGTCTGGACACAGTCAGTGTTTTTATCTATTTCTTTTATATTTTTGTTAAACATTTTGACAATTCCCCACTCTCTCTCTCTCTCCCTGGTCCTCTCCTGCATGGATGTGCCAGTGCCTGAGCCTTGGAGTGGGGGATGGGGAGCGGGGGGAGGGGAAGCGAGAGCTGTGGCCTCCATTTTCTGTGACGAGAGAACCCTGCTCGTCTCTCTCTCACAGGAGGGGAATCTGAAAGGCACTGACTCTTGAGTGTGTTGTTTCCGTTTTTTTTGGTTTTGTTTTGTTGTTGTTTTTTGTCCCATCAGGTACCACTTGCAGAGCAGAGGGAACGCTGTCACTTGTTTTTCCTCAAACCCCGGGTGTTTCTCCCTCTTTCTCTCTTTCTCTCTCTCCCTCTGGAATGTTTCACAGAATCTGCTGTGGATTTTTTTTTATCTTGCTACTAACTGTGATGATGGATCACAGCTCCTGATCTGAGAATAATGCCCTTTGGATCAGCAGACTTTCTCCACTGCCGGCCGTCCTGTCTTCCTGGTAGTTTGCAGCAGTGTCTTGTCATTGATATGTAATATAAGCTTGTGTGTGGTTCAGCAGCTCTGGGCTGCCCCCGATGATGGCGAAGGTTCCTTTTCTCTTTTCCCCCCCCTTTCTTCAGGGCTCGCTGTGGTGCACGTAGCAGAGTGACTCGGCTAGTGTTAAGTTATTTTCATGTGGGCCTCGTTTGTTCACTCAGTCCTGAACAGGAAGGCCCCGGAGGATGGGTGTGTGTGTGTGTGTGTGTTTGTGAGAGACTGTTGGCAGGCTGAAACAAGATACCCATGTGCCATGTTTTAAAGGAACGGCTTAACCCATGTGTGTCCTTCTTCCTGACTGCACCAGTTATGGTGCATGTGCCGTATTTTGGCTCTCGGCACGAGGAGGAACTCTCTGTGGCGACAAGCTTTTATTAAGTTGATTAGGGAAAAAAAAAAAGGCTTTATGGTCGTGAGTTACACTTTTGGCTTGGTAATCATTAATCAGTCTTAATTCTCTGGGGAGAGAAACAACCCTTTACTCATTAAGGGATTAAAAGGGAGCGAAGGCTGAGCAGCTGATGCAGCTGTAGCTGTGGTGTTTGGATTCACTGCACGCTAACTGTCACATGCTGACGTTTGATCAACTTTTGTGTGGAATGGCTCTATAAAGGGGCGGAGGAGGGGGACATGAAGGACATTCCTTAACTTTCATAAGAGGAAGGGGAGGAAGAAGAAGAAAAAAGCTGATCCAACAAATGCGGCATTGACCTTTGGGTTGTAGCCTGTAAACCCATCGTCCTCGACGGAACCCAGAGCTGCAGGCAAAAGCTGCGAGCTGGTCAAGTGTGTGACCTGTCAGGGGTCTGTGGGGGGGGGGGGGGGCTTTCTGCTCAGGGCTCGAGAATAAAGGCGACATGTTTGGAACAAGGCCCTCTGTCGCTCTATAACAAAGGAGGAGCCAAGCATTCAAAGCCCTTCATTTATTGCTGGATCCTCTTTCTATTCTGCTTCCTTCTCCCCTCCCGCGGAGGAGATGAGATCAGTTCAGTTGGAAGACCTGAGAAATGAGGCATTTTCCCAGTGCTAGGTGTGTAGGAAAGGATTGGATTCTGAGCGTTTGTGGTGATCAGTAAGAAAAGAGGCCTGTGTATTGAGCTATTTAGAAACTGAGACTACATTGTAAATGTGTGAAATCCTCATTTCATATGACTACAGATGAGATAAACGCGTTTGCGATGAATATTTAGGCCGACAGAAACTGTTATGATGCTTATTAGGTGGGTCTCTTGCTAATGGTCTCCCAAGACTGGGCCTAATTCCTTTGGGTGTGCATCGCTGTAGTTACTGAAGGGACTTGTTAATCATCCGGAGACCCTCTACCTACAATAGCCAGGAATGATTCCATCTGACTCTCTTGTCGGCACAGAGCAAAAGATCAGGAGCGAGTTGGATGGAAATCTTCTCGCCGCAGTGTCTGGAGGTGCAGGGTAATGTCAGCTAAACGGCCCCTATGTGTTGTTGTGAATATCAACTTGTGCTTCGCTGAGAGCAGTTGTTGCCATGGCGATTGTTACCATCCTCTCTCTCGGAACATAAAGAACACATTCAGACTGGTCTTGTCACTGATAGTATGGCTAGAAGGATGTGAACTTGGTTGCACAGTGTCAGAGATGTGCAGAAATCCAGGAGAGACAAGAAGAAAAAAAAAAAAAAAGAGTAACAATGGAAACGTGCAGAGTCCCTGCTGACAGACCCACTGGGACCTCGGTGCACGAGGTGGTGCTCCACTTGTTTACTGTTAGGCTGCTGTTGTGGTCTCTGGTTTGTGTACACCACTTCTGACTTCTGTGTTTGCCTCTCTTTGTGCTCTGTGTGCTCCCCTCTTGTTCGCCGCTCTGCAGTCTGGCTGAGGAGGAGGTGAAGACGGAGTCGGATGTGGTAGAGGGGATGGATGCAGCTCTGCGCTCCAAAGGTAAGTCTCTGAGGCCAAATGCCTCGCGCTGAGAGGTCAGACGCGTGAGGCAACTCTGCTTCGTCGAGGTTATTTATTGCGAGTTTCAGCGTTTTCTTAGTCACTTCGGTCTAAAAAAATAATCAATAATACCTTTTCATCTTTTGCTGTGTGTATGAGGTCTAGTTAGTTTGAATAGAGAGTGTACTCTCTGATGAATAAATGGCATCAATTTGCACGCCTTCATTGTTTTTCAAAATGCTCTTATTATGTGGCACAATATCATATTTTTATGATTTCATGCTCGTGCGATGTGTTGGATTTGCCGCATCGTGACCCATTGTGTCTTTCTACTTCCAGTCCCTGATCCACCGGGGTCAGCGGAACGATCGGTGGCACCACAGAAAAGGAAGGTGTCAAGTCCCACCCATTCCTCCAATGGGCACTCTCCCTCCGACACCTCGCCCAGCCCTCTGAAGAAAAAGAAGAAGCCTGGGGCCGTCCACGGTAACAGCAAGGACCAGGTAAGGGTCTAAATTTGAGATTCTGGTATGTTCTCAAATAAAAAAACAGAGACAGAGGCATAGTAGTGGGGAGGGTGAATATCAGTGTGTGTGGAGGTCTGTCCTCCCACACCCTCAGGTGGAGTTGGCAGAGTAGGTGGCTTCAAAAGAAAAATCAAGTTTGAACAAGTACTTCATCAGCCCTGGCAACCGTGAATGGAGTGGGTGTGAATATTTGAAGGAGAAAAATACTTATTCAGCAGGAAAAATTGCAGAGTGACTGGGGTTTCTAGTGCCAGACGACTAGTTTTGTCGGTGGTGATTCTACATAACAGGATTTTAACTAGGTGAGCAGCAGCAGAAAGGGATGTTTTATTTTAATCAAACTCTGGAGGCTTGCACACGCTGCAGGGACAGAAAAAAAAAAAAAAAGCATGCCGCCACATTGCCTGTGAGAACATGCCGTCGCCAATTGTGATTACGACTGCAGCATACAGTCTTACTCTACTTGACTATGAATGCATGGTCCAGTCAGAGAGAGTCACTCATTTTTTACGCTTTACAGGACGTTAAAAAGCCACTGGTACATGAAAAACATGTCGGTATGACTGACGTTTATCAACAACCAGATAATGAGATCATACTGCTTCTATCTTCAGACCATTGTCATAATCAGACTGGCCTTGGAGCTCCTGCGCATGTGCCACACAAGGAGATGCACTTAATTCAATAAATTGATTCCCCCCACTAGTGCTTGTATACAGGGGACTACTGTTAAATGATGAAGCTACAGTTTAATCTTGAGTGATCTGTGCATGGAAAAGTACTGACGTGTTGTTTTTGAATGACATGGAATCATGTCGATTGTTCTTATTTGCGAGGTAAATTAACCTGGCATAATGTTAAAACTATTCGAGCCCATAACCAGCGCTGTTGAAGCTGCATTTCCACCAAGCATTACAGTACAGTGCAGCTCAGCACGCTATGGCACGATTAAGGGTGAATTCCAATTCCTTGCTTAACCCTCAATCTTAACCCTCAATATTGTGATTTTCCGAGACCACCCTTGGGAGCAAGGGCTACCCAGAATGCATTGCGTGTTTTCTCATAACAAAGATGGTGTCGAAAGCAGCAAAACGAGTACGTAGTACTTTAATAGAGATATAAAAATTATGAGAACCATTGTTTTATCTTAGTTTAGGCCCATATTACGGATTACTGACGTCATTGTTGCGTAACATTTATTTTTATTTTACGATCTTTTGTCAAAAGCCGGCCGGTGCGCACAAGCGATCTTTTGCTATCGTTTACTTTTCAATAAGCCGTGGTGTGCGGTAACTGTCAGCTGAATATGTCCGTGGTTGTGGTATTTGTATGAGTATCATCTTATAACTAACTGACAACCTAATAATTTGACTGACAAATGGATCGTAATAAATAATCGTGACGTAAATGTGTCTGGAAATTCTTCTTTTTTGGAGTTGACAGACTGGACGCAGCTTTCGCGTTATTCTGCCCCCCACAGTCTGAAGAAGTATCTGCATTTAAGGGGTGTCCCATTTCTAAGTGACAAAATAACCCTCAACACTTGGTTTTGAGGGCCAGTTAAGATTAAGGGTTGAGCTTGAGGGTTAAGATAGGAATTTGAATTGGCCCTAAGAACGGTAAACCCAGGTCTAGCGATGTATCTTCCATGACACGATAGCAGCCAGACAGAAACTGTGGTCTGTCAATAAATGCGACACACGTGACCCAGTGTACACTTCTGCAGGTTTGACATTCTTGACTTGACACAATCAAGCCTCGAAACCTCCATCACTATGCAAAGTATGTTTAAAAAATGCCACATTTTGTGGTCCAGAGGTCACGATTCTCTGACCTGTACATGGTTTGCCGTGTGGATATCTTCACCCTTTACCTGCATGACTAAACTCAACTAAAGGGTTCCAAAAAGTGGGATGGAATAGTTAATGTTGGTGCCTTTTTGATCATTTTTGAGAATTCAATGTACCTGAATGTACTGCTTGGTGGAATGGTGGGTTGGCGTTAATGGTCAAAGGTTAAGATAAAGATAAACATGTTCGAATGTCAATCATCACAATAATTATCTGATGATTACACTGTAGATTCTTGCATCGTGAGTGAAAGTTGAATAAACCGGTTAATTGAGGTTTTTAAAGCATTTTTGAAAAAATACATTTCTGTTGAAGTAAAATCATGCTGTGATAATGTGATAATGACTGTTATTGACTTATTGCTAAGTGATCAGAATGCCATACATTGTGTTTACTCTGAGGTAAAAATAGATAAGCCACACAAGAGCGTCCTCAAACCTGTTGGGTTAGTTTTGCAGTTGAAACTGTCACATGACAGTTTCAGGATATGTCTGCGTAGTTCTTTTTCTACAGTAGACGACAAAGCTGACACACCCCTGAGTAGTATCAGTGAAATGTCAAGGCAGGCAAGTACCACCATTATCGCCAATGTTTGAGTCCTCTCACGGTTTCACCTCAATGCAACACGTTTGAATACAGCCATGATTTCCAGTTCAGGATAGTTTTATGAATGTTATTTGAATAAAACGATCCGTGGGCGATGTTGTCTACGCTTTATAACATCCCTCAAAGGCCATACTCGATCGTTAAACTGGAGCAACATTGCACCGATTGGGACAAGGATTAGTTATTTGTGTTGTTTCAGTTGACTGATTAGTTTGAAGGACAACGCACCAAAGTAAGACCTTGAAAGGTGGCCAGATTTCACATTTCACTGCTAATTTTAAACCTAATCTTGATCGTGAAATGTGATGATGGGGATGGGGGGGGGTGGGAGGGAACACGCTGCGTGACTGCACAAGGTATATGAGGGACTGTTGGAAATGGCAACAACAATACAACAATACATTTGCAGGAGAGGAATTTCGTTTAAAAAAAAATTTATGCGTTTTGGAGTAATTCAAAAACAAATAAGTCACTTACTTGTAGTGAAAATCCATGGTAGGAATCTAGAAAGAAAGAAATGTACTAAAATGGCCCAACTATAAGGTTAAATTAAATCAATCTTTCATACATTCTGACAAACGTTTCTTATAGATTAGCTTCATTCTTTGGCTAAAAAGAGACGTTTTCAAGAAATTTCATTCAGTTTTTCTAGTTCGCTGGTGCTATGGCTAGCGCAAGTCAATGGTACATGCTAGCATGGCATTAGAAACACTCATACCGACTCCACAGTGCACCCGAGGCAAAGCAATTGTAACGGCAGACTATCAATGTACATATCTGTGGTGATAGAATGTTTGAAATAAAACCAACCTTGCAATTTGAAGGATTTATGTCTCAGCAGCAGCAGCAGCGCGTCATACTACCTGTTAAGCCCAATTTATACTTCTGCGTAAAGTGCTCTGCGTAGGCTACGTAGAGACTCTGCGTCGACGCAGAGACTGTCGAAGAGCCTCTGCGTAGTCTCCGTCTGCACGAAATATTTTTTAAGTGTCCGTCACTCCGTCAAGGGACTACGGAGACGGCAAGAGCTGCCATTGGTCCTCAGGACAGGCCGAGATAAGCTGCTCTGTGCCGGCTCTCAGTGCGCTCCGGGCGTCCTGACAGAGGCGGAGCAGATCCCCGCCGATAACGCCGCTGCCGAACTATAAATACGTCATATCTTAACACACACAGCACATGTTTAGACTCTAAATGGACAATTTCTCGCCTCAAATTATCTTAAAACTGCGTTCCGTGACACAGAAAAGTGAGAAACGGCCACTTTTTCAACAACAACAGTCTTTCTCTCTCTTTCTTTCTCGGACACCATTGCTCACTGTAGCCAGAGCACAACAACCTTGCGCAGCGACCCCTACTGATCGGGCAGGAAATTGCAGCGCGTGTCCGTCACCATGACGCAGAAGTATAAATGCTCGAGGCGTCTCCGTGGTGACGCAGACGGATAACGCATACGCAGTCGGAGAAGTATAATGTGGCCTTTAGGCTATGGCAGCGGCGGACTGATTCCGCTGCTGCTGAGAAAGTAGTCCCTCATAAATTCTTGCGATGCAAGGTTAGTTTTGTTTCAAATATTATTCTATCAACACAGATATGTACATCGTTAGTCTGCCGTTACTATTGATTTGCCTCGGGTGCACTGTGGAGTCGGTATGAGTGTTTCTAATGCCATGCTAGCTGATACCATTGACTTGCGCTAGCCATAGCACCAGTGAAACTCGGCAACTAGAAGAACTGTATGAAATTTCTTTAAAAAGTCTCCATCACAACGGCTGAGTTGGAAAATAGGTCTTACGTCCAAAATTCCGAACTATCCCTTTAATTTTGATTTGATCATTGCTTTACATTACAGTGATACTGACGAGGGGGTGTAAAGTGTTGTCTGCTGTATTTGATTAATTTCATTTTAGTACCTTCTGTGTTGCTTACCCTGCTTACCCTAAACCTACTGCTGCTTGTTTCTGTTGCACTGCACCTTTTTTTGTGTTCCTGCGTGTTTTTTTGAAACCTGCCCCCTGTTTCTCTTGCCTGCATTTCAGTCAGAGCTAAGACATGGTCCCTTTTACTATATGAAGCAGCCAGCACTCACCACAGACCCTGTTGATGTTGTACCGCAGGACGGCAGGAATGACTTCTACTGCTGGCTGTGCCACCGCGAGGGCCAGGTGCTCTGCTGTGAGCTCTGCCCCAGGGTGTACCACGCCAAGTGCCTCAAACTACCAGCCGAGCCCGAGGGCGACTGGTTCTGTCCAGAGTGTGAGGTATCTTGCTGAAGACGTGTGTGGGTGCATAATCAAATGATTGTGGGACCCGTGGCACAATCTTGCTTGCTTAATTTTTACTAAAGTGGGTGTCAGAACAAAATCAGCGAAATCAACTGCGTCGTCTGATGATCTGACACCACTGCAAGCGTAACTCATAGCTCACACTAGAAGATTTAAGATTAATGTAGAGATGTTCCAATACTAGTATGGGAAATGCCAGATTAGACAATGGCAAATAAGCAAATTTATGCACCGGCACTAACTGATATTGCAACTTTTAAGCGTATTAGTTCCACCCGTATTACAATAATGTGACACTGTTTGTAAGAATTTCTTCTTTGACAATCTAAAACATCACATCTACAATTTAAGAGAGAAGAAGTAGTGATCATCTGGATTAGCCTTAGCTGGAGCTAGCTAGCATGAGAATGATTTGGCGGTATTTCTATGGTAAGCTGTTTTAACATGTAAAGGTGCCATATGCAAGAATGTGGCCAAAAACGGTTACTACATTTTAATTCAAAATACCGAGATCTTTTAGGTTTCGTTTTCTGACGCAACTGGCAACCCGTGGTTGCTCGGCAGCTAAGACTCTACTGACTGCAATGATTGGTAGACGGCGGTAGGTGGCGCCACATGCCAAAACATGATTTCAAAACATAAACATGATTTGCAGTCTGCAAAAGATTTTTTTTAATGCAAATATTTTGGCTGTACTGTTGTTGTTGGTGAGTTTGTTATATGAACATTATTCCTGAGGATTTTATGGCCAGTTGCTTTAGATTTATTACATAATGCACCTTTAACTGCCTAGTTTGACAATCTGGAATTACTATTATGGATATCTGTGACATCATTTTGACTAGACGTCACTGTGACTAGTATGAATTGCACTTGTAGATATCTGCAACTTTTGCCATTCATGTGAATGGGGTTTGTTGTAGATATCTCTATTTTCAGTTTCATTATGACTAGTCACAATTCAGGATTGAGATGTCTACAACCTTATACTGACTTTATGAAACTTAATTCAAGATATCTACAAAAGACAAGCTAGCCATCTTGTACCGCTTTAGGGTCAATTGAGGATAATTAAAGATATCTTGAACTTGAATTGTGACTAGACATAATAACGTTGTATATATCTGAAACTGCTATTGTAGATATCTATAATGACAAACCCCATACATATGAATGGCAAAAGTGGTGTCATTCCGACTAGTAAGAATGTTGTTGCAGATGTCGGGAGTGAATATCCTGTGTACCGTTTTAAATGTAAAAACCGCTTGCCATAGTACTTCAAATTGGAAAGGTTGGAAGTAAAACAACAATGTACTATAGTTTTTTATGTTGTTTTGTAGTTATGTTAACTGTCAAACTAGATAAATAAGTCATTTAATTTTAAAGCATTTAAGCTAAGCTAGGTCAAACATGGGCTAGTAGCATTACAATAGCTGTTAGCATTTTTTTCTGCCCCGGTATTCGGTCAGTACTTGAATTGGTAGATGCGTAAAGGTTTTAAGAAATGAAAAACTGGTGTTGGAACATCTCTAGATTAAAGCTTTAGATTCTTTACATTTTGTAAGATTAACCGAGCACGTCTTTTTAATCAGCACAATTTAGATCATTTAGCATGTTTACGCTAAATCAAAACTTTAAAAACTAAATTGTAATGTACTAATTTCTATGATTGTTTTTTTTTTTTGCTTGATTTTTTATTTTTTTTAATTTTTCATTTCATTTTCTATAATGTCACAAATGATCTTTGTTGCAGAAAATAACTGTTGCTGAATGCATTGAAACCCAGAGCAAGGCAATGACAATGCTGACAATAGACCAGCTGTCCTACTTGCTCAAGTTTGCACTCCAAAAGATTAAACAGCCTGGGGTAAGATCCTGTTAATGTTAATTTAATGTGTGTGTGTGAGAGAAATATATCAAGGAATCTCTATATTCCTGCTAATGGCTAATGTATTTTATTCTTTTATTTGTTTTTATTGTTTTAATATTTGCCCGAACTGAGCAGACTGAGCCTTTTCAGAAGCCTGTGTCTCTGGAACAGCACCCAGATTATGCTGAATATATCTTCCACCCCATGGACCTAAGTACTTTAGAGAAGGTAACAACATTTACTTCATTTCCCCTGCATTAAAATGGTAAAAAGAAATAAATAAATTACAGCTGTGGATAAGAGAGGTATTGAGTAAAGACTGGAAACTGTTTCTCTCCAGACTTCTGTCCAGTATTTTTTAGGTGTGTCTAAAATATGGCTCAATGATGCGATGATGGAGCCAAATTTGGCCAAAGTCTTACCTCGATGCAAAAACACACAGAAAAGCTCTGTTACTAAGGACGAGAAAATTAATTTGGACACAAAGAAGAGCAGATTGCTTCTGTGAGGCCACTATGAGCGTTTCACATTAGAGAATGTTGCTGAATTTGACATGATTTAAAACCACATTTAACAAAACAGTTAGCGACTTTGGTTAGAGACATGTTTTCCTGTTTGTTATGGCTTTACACGGACTTTAAGCAAGCAAAATATATAACATATTTTTACAAACTATAAAGACCATGTGATTGTATTGCTTTTGCTTTTGCACAGAATGTAAAAAAGAAAATGTACGGCTGCACCGAAGCCTTTCTCGCGGACATGAAATGGATTTTGCACAACTGCATCATCTATAATGGAGGTGGGCTACTTTAACATTAATCACCATTAATCATAACAGTGTTTGTATTTTAAAGAATGATTTATGTATTTCTGTTTTAATTGCAGGCAATCACAAACTAACAGCAACCGCAAAAGTAATTGTCAAGATTTGTGAACATGAGGTAAAGAAGCTTTTCTAATTTTGATTAGCAAATGTTTCTCTGATTCTGATTTTTTTATGTATATGTATATATATATGTATATGTGTATATATATATATGTATATGTGTGTGTGTATATATATATATATGTATATGTGTATATATATATGTATATGTGTGTGTGTATATATATATATATATATATATATGTATAGATATGTATATGTGTATATGTATAGATATATATATATACATATGTATATACATATGTATGTATGTATATATGTATGTATATATACATATGTATATGTATGTATGTATGTATGTATGTATGTGTATATATATATATGCACATATATATATATACACACACATATATATGTATATGTGTATATATGTGTGTATATATATGTATATATATATATACATATATATATATATATATATATATGTATATGTATGTATATATATGTGTGTGTATATATATGTGTGTGTATATATGTGTGTGTGTATATATATGTGTACATAAATAGAATAGAATCGAATTCAACTTTATTGTCATTGCACATGTCACCAGTACAGAGTAACGAAACGCAGTATATGCGTGTATATGTGTATATATATGTATATGTATATATATATGTATATATATATATGTATACATGTGTGTGTGTATATATATATATATATATACATATATATACATATATACATATATATATATATATATATATATATATATATATATATATATATATATATATATATATATATATATATATATATATATATACACATACATACACGTATATATGTGTATGTGTGTACATATATGTGTATGTACTGTACATACATACACGTATATATGTGTATGTGTGTACATATATGTGTATGTACTGTACAAACATACTGTATATGTATGTATTGACTGAGTGACTTTGAAATTGTGCTTTTAGATGAACGAGATCGAGGTGTGTCCAGAATGCTACCTGTCTTCATGCCAAAAAAGGGACAACTGGTTCTGTGAGCCATGTGTAGGTTTGCCTTATCTTAAACAAGGTCATATTTAAATGAAATTTTGATTGAATACCTTGGTTTAGACCGTTGTGTTTGTTGTTATTTGTTCCCAACAGAGTCAACCTCATCCTCTGGTCTGGGCCAAGCTAAAAGGCTTTCCTTTCTGGCCAGCAAAAGCACTTAGAGAAAAGGATGGACAGGTAGACGCACGCTTCTTCGGTCAACATGACAGGTAAGATTAACCTTTAAGTACTACTAAAGGAATAATCTATTTTTTTGACCAAATATAAATTAAAAGTTTTGTTCACCTTTTGCTATGGTTTCCCACAGGGCATGGGTCCCCATCAACAACTGCTACCTCATGTCCAAAGAGATCCCTTTCTCTGTGAAGAAGACGAAAAGCATCTTCAACAGTGCCATGCAGGAGATGGAGGTCTACGTGGAAAACATCCGCAAGAAGTTTGGGGTCTTCAACTACGCGCCCTTCCGCACTCCTTACACGCCCAACAACCAACTACAGATGCTCGTGGACCCCTCAAACCCCAGCGCTGGCACGGTGAAGACGGAAAAAGCGGACAAACTGCGACTCAATTTCGACATAACGGCATCCCCGAAGATGGTCCTCGGCAAGAGTTCCACGCCGAGTGGAATGAGTCGGAGGGTCTCTATGACGGACATGCCTCGCTCCCCAATGAGCACCAACTCTTCGGTTCACACAGGGTCTGATGGGGAGCAGGACATGGAAAAGCCCAGCAGAAATCCTGCTTTCCACTATAGCACTGGAGAGGAATCAATGGATTGTTCTGGTAAATACATAGCCTAGTGGAAATACTTTTTGTTTTCTTTATCAAATAAGACGATAATGCAGTTAGGAGTCAAATGACTATTGCTTGTTTATATTTAAAGGTGCCATATGTAAGAATGTGGCCAAAAACGGTTACTACATTCAAATTAAAAATACCAAGGTCGTTTCGTTTTCTGACGGAACTGGTAACCCGTGGTTGCTTGGCAGCTGAGACTCTACTGACTGCAATGATTGGTAGATGGCGGTAGGTGGCGCCACATGCCAAAACATAACTTCAAAACATAAACATGATTTGCAGTCTGCAAAATATTTTTTTTAATGCAAATATTTTGGCTGTACTGTTGTTGTTGGTGAGTTCAGTTTATTATATGAACATTATTCCTGAGTCTCTGTGACATATTAGGAGGATTTTATGGCCAGTTGCTTTAGATTTATTACATAATGCACCTTTAACTGGACCTAAACTGACCTAGGCACTCTGCACAATCTCAGCAGTTCCTGCCCCTGGGGCTTTGAACTTGAAATAATGTGAATAGTCTTGTACATAAAGGAAGAACATCCAGTCCAGTGCATTCCTGCTGAAGGAATGTTATATTTTGGAGTTAATGGATGGAGGAAGGATGCAGAATGGCGCCGTCAGCTGAAGATGTTTTTGGTCTGTGATGTAACCGGTCAACACCCAATGCCATCACGCTTAAAGGGGTCGTATATCGCCACCTAGCATAGAGTCGGACAACGGCAGTGCAATTTAACAACGTAGTTGTGCTAGATTTCCGAGTCTGAGTCTGCGTCGGTGTGTTGGGTAAAGGTGATAGTTTTTGCTATCCAGTTTGTGAATGTACTTTGTTTTATTGCATCGTCGGCCGCAGCTGTTTTCAGTAAAAAGAAAAGACTCGGGACTGGCATTTTTGAGCTCTAAAATGCTGTTTTTGGTAAAGGACCCAGAGTGAAAACCCTTAACCTCTTTGGTGTATTTCTGTCGTAGCATAAGGATAAGGCCTCAGTAGCCACAGAACCATATTTCTCTCAGGAGTTGGTAGAAAGCAAAGCTGGAGTGTAAAGAGAGTATATATCAACTGGACAGTAGTGAATCCATATAAATGGTGATAATTCAGTATTGTGTCCTGTTTATCTGCTTTAAAATATCAAGTGTTGCAAGTCTGCAGCTCTATTTCTGCTTAGTGGTGCCATTTGAAATTTTTTACCTACCTGTGTGTAAATGAAAAGTGACCATGGTTGTTTGTTTTTAATTATTTTGTCTTTGTGATTACAGCATCTCCTGTGTCTGGAAAGATGGGTCCAGCAGGCAGTCCGAAACCCTCAAACCCTGGTCTGGTTCCCAAGCAGGAGAGGACCACCAGCACGGGCGGCATTCTCAATCTCAACTTGGGTAAGAGTACCGACAACAGAAATGTACGGTGTTCATCATCATTTTTATTATGATGAGAATCAATTCTGCGACAAGAAATCGCACTGAAACCTGTGCATTTCAGATCGAGTGAAAGCTGAAATGGATCTGAAGGAGCTGAGCGAGACCGTGCAGCAACAACATCAGCAACAACAAGGAGCGTCGGCGACGACCCTCCCAACTCCAAAGAGACACATCAGGAGCCTGGACAAGACCATTGAAAGCTGCAAGGCTCAGCTCGGTATGAAAAAACCTCGAGCTGTTTGTTTAAGCACTGTACTTTTGCGATATTTCATCTCTTTTTATTGGGGTTTTCAAAGTTAAACATACAGCTGAAATGATAATACAGGAGTGGACGTACAATTACTGATATAAATATATAGAAAATATCTATATTCAACGAAACAACAAAAATATTGCAAAACATGGGTTTTCACACATACTTAAAGGTGCATTATGTAATAAATCTAAAGCAACTGGCCATAAAATCCTACTAATATGTCACAGAGACTCAGGAATAATGTTCATATAACAAACTGAACTCGCCAACAACAACAGTACAGCCACAATATTTGCATTAAAAAAAATATTTTGCACACTGCAAATCATGTTTATGTTTTGAAATCCTGTGTTGGCATGTGGCGCCACCTACTGCCGGCTACCAATCATTGCAGTCAGTAGAGTCTCAGTTGCCGAGCAACCACGGGTTGCCAGTTACGTCAGAAAATGAAACCTAAAAGACCTCGGTATTTTGAATTTGAATGTAGTAACTGTTTTTGGCCACATTCTTACATATAAGTATGACAAGCTGGTTTACAAGATATTTTTAACTGGTAAAACGATGCGTTTTCATTGTTAAAAAGAATAAGGAGATAAAACAGTTAAAAAAGAAAGGGGAAGAGGGAAATAAAATAAAATAATGGGGGTATTCAGGAGGATGTCCGATCGACTGCATTTGATGCGACCTGATCTAAAACGGGAAGAAGTCGGGGAAGAATTTGGTGCATAATTTTTAAAGTTGTCTATAAAAGGTTGGATTATTAATACAACAAGTTATACAGTTCACAAGTTTTCTTATTTGTTTTTCGGTTTACTTTTTCAAGTTTTTATGATGTCTGCTGTTGATTGGGATTAAGGGTGAAAACTTTATTCACAGATTAAATCAAGAATGTATGTTTTTCCTCACAGGTATCGATGAGATTTCTGAGGATGTGTACAAAGGCGTGGACCACAGTGACTCCGAAGACTCGGAGAAATCGGACTCGAGTGACAGCGAGTATCTCAGCGACGACGATCACAAGCCAAAGAGCTCCGCCCAGGACGACAAAGACAAAGCGGAGCGAAAGAGGCCCAAATCCAACACGGACAGAGAGATTAAAGAGGGAGCAGCGGGCGCGGGGGATAAAGCCGCCCTTGAACCCCTGCTCAAAGAGAAACAGGGTAGCAATGGCCCGGACAGGGACGTCCAGGACAAGCCCAGAACGCCCCAGCCTCAGCCCCTCACTGAGAGGCCCAAAGCCCCCCCAGAGGAGGGTAAAACGGCTGCCGCCACATCAGCGGCGGACCAAGACTCTGATTCTGAAAGAGAGCTGGTGATCGACCTGGGCGATGAACATGGTGGACGGGACTCGAAGAGGGCGAGAAGAGACGCAGGGGCGTCTGCTGCTAAACCTCTCAAAGACACTGTCAAGGTGGAAGGTGAGACCTCTGGTGTTTGTGAGTTCCTGCGATTGTGATCGTGACGGGAGGAAATGACATCCTTAAAGGTTACAGTGTGTAACATTTAAGATAATCCAGCCGTGGCGTACACGTCACACAACATTCTTTCTGATATCTCCGAGTGGTTTTCGTAATTCCTGTAACTTATGGAAAGTTGCGAAAGGGAGGGGGCGGGGAGTCCCCTGTCAACATCAAGTGTGACACATTTTTACACCCTGGACCTATAAAGTAATACAGTAATGGAGTATTGATATTATATACTGAGCTTTCGGTCACATTTGATTAAATGGTAATAAATTATGTTTTTTACAAAAAACAAAAAAAAATCTGTGAAACACAATTTGATCAAATAGTAGAGCTGCAACTAACAATTATTTTCGAAATCGATTAATGGTTTGGTCCATAAAATGTTAAAAACCATTGATCTGTGTTTGTCAAACCTGGAAATGATTCAGTTTTAATGATTTCTTTGTCATGTGGAGCAAAGAAACGACGAAAATATTCACATTTAAGAAGCTAAAACAATCAGAAATCTTGTTTTAATCATGAAAAAAGTTTCAAAGCGATTAACTCAGGGCTCTCAAACTCAAATGACCTGGGGTCCAATGCGCATCTATTGTGGTCAAGAAGGGCCTGGCCTAGAGAACAAAAAACAACTGTTCACAATATCACACATATACTTAATAATACTATTTATGATGCAAAATTATTTATCAAAAACAGACATTTAATTTAAATTACATAAATAATAGTGTGAAATAGTGTGTGTAATTAAAATTCATACCAGGAGCCAGTTCTGGGCCTCAGAACTAAAAGATGGTTAGTTCGTGGGCCATGTTTTCATGATAACATGATATTAAGTGGGGGGCCGCATGTAATTGATTTGGGGGCCGCATGTGGCCCCCGGGCCGCCAGTTTGAGACCCCTGGATTAACCGATGATCGAATAGTTTTATTTTGCATTTAGTGATCGATTAATAATCGATTAATTCTTTCAGCTCTATCAAATAGTTCATTAATATTCAGACTCACTGACAAACATTTTAAATCCCTGTTCCTTGAGCACATATATATAATAATTTGAATATTGTTTAACCTTTTTTAGGCTGTTACTTAAGAAAATATCTGTTTTTCTGCCTAGGTAAACAGCCTTCGTCTGGTGCTGCAGCAACAGCAGCAGCAGCACTGCCACGCGAAGTCGCCTCCAGCCTTAAAGAAGCGTTGCAACCTGCCATCACGGCTGCCCTCAGCCTTGTGTCTACTGCAGCTTCTGGTCTGTCCAGTGCCACGGCGACGACGACGACCTCCGCCGCCACCGCGGCCGCCACCACCACGGGAACCACCACCAGTGTTCCCTCTCCTACTTCCAGCTCAGCCTCTGCAGCCTCTCCAGCGCCTGCAGCCGTAAAGAAACAGCGCCCTCTGCTGCCCAAAGAGGCGACGCAGGCCGTGCAGCGAGCAGTGGTTTGGAATCCCACCAAGTTTCCCACGTCCTCTCAGAAGTGGCAAATGGAGAAGGTGCAGAAGCAGCAGCAGCAGCAGCAGTCGCAGCCTGGGGAGCAGTCAGCGGTGCAAACACCGAGTCAGGGGCAAACACGGAGTCCACAGCAGCTGCAGTCACAACAGCAGAATTCAAGTTCCCGCTATCAGACCAGACAAGCAGCCAAGGGTACATCAATGAGCATTATCAATCATGTCATCACTCCACTGGCGTGAATGACATTAAAGGATGCATAAATTGTTCCACCTTTTTATTCCTTTTTAGGACAACAAAAAGACCCGTCACCAAATTCGTCCTCGTCCACGGCTGCTCAGGTCACATCTGGAAGCTCCTCGTCTTTCACAGGAGACGTACAGATCCCCACGGTCTCAGCCGATGTGGCCGCAGATATAGCAAAGTACACAAATAAAGTAAGTGAAGACTTACAGGCGTTATTTTCACCGATAAACCTTGTCATGATAGATTGATGAACGCCCTAATGAATGGAAGAAAAAAGTAATCAGAAAGTAATCATAATATTTTCCTGCAGATTATGGACACCATTAAAGGGACAATGACTGAAATCTACAACGACCTTTCCAAAAGCACTTCAGGAAACACAATTGCAGAGGTACACGCTGGCATACGCACACGGGTTCTGAGTCGTTTACTGTAATACTTGATGCTGTATGTAAGGGATTAGAATAAATCAGTGAATTTCTTTTTTATTTGTCACAGATTCGACGGTTAAGGATAGAAATTGAAAAGCTCCAGTGGCTGCATCAACAAGAGTTGTCTGAGATGAAGCACAATCTAGGTGAGTCGAAGTGCCTTTCCGTACAGAGGTATATATGTATATATATATTAGCCACAAATACAGAATTAGCCTTAAAAGTTAACGTTACGCAATCAGTGTTCGTCCTGAAAATGATCGACACCTTCTTTTTTTCCCCCCGACACAGAACTGACGATGGCGGAGATGCGGCAGAGTCTGGAGCAGGAGCGAGAGCGGCTGGTGACTGAGGTGAAGAAGCAGACGGAGGTGGAGAAGCAGCAGGCAGTGGACGAGACCAAAAAGAAACAGTGGTGCGCCAACTGCAGGAAGGAGGCCATCTTCTACTGCTGCTGGAACACCAGTTACTGTGACTACCCCTGCCAGCAGGCCCACTGGCCCGAGCACATGAAGTCCTGCACACAGTCAGGTAATAAAGACACATGCAGAACGCACCAGTCGTTGTCTTAAACAGTTTATATACATGGGTTCAGTTCACGTCGTGCTTTGCCAGAGGGAGTCTGTTGTTGTTTGATGTTAAGTCACTGTGATGTCCCAGGGTTCTGTAACTGTGATTTTTGCGATAGCAGTGTATCCGCGGGGTCTTATATCCAATTATTTGATTTTAAGGCTTTAAAATGTCTAAAATTCTCCTAAAATCTCGTAAAAGGTCTTAAATACAATTTTGAAGGGTCTTAAAAATCTGTTGAAGTTACTTTTATTTAAAACATACATAAACTTCAGTCTCGCTTTGAAATGTTTCTATTTTTGAGGATGCGATAACATAACTACAACATGGAACTAAAGTAGGCCTCCTGTGCTGCCCGGTGAGAATTTATCGAGCATCGCTAGCTAGTGTGCTGCGGCGTCTAACAGCTTAGCATAGCAGCGGAAAAACTTAACGAAAGCCCACAGCTAAGCCGAATTGCTTGCATAAGATGGGTAAGTGCAAGTTCAACAATTTGTGGCTCCAATTTTCCTTCATGTATTTTGTACTTTTTTGGCAGTATGGATGTGAAATGGGTCCGAAATTGTATTCATTAAGTCTTAAAAAGTTTTAAAGGTGCATTATGTAATAAATCTAAAGCGACTGACCATAAATTCCCCCTTATACGTCACAGAGACCCAGGAATAATGTTCATATAACAAACTGAACTCACCAACAACAACAGTACAGACAAAATATTTGCATTAAAAAAATATTTTGCAGACTGCAAATCATGTTTATGTTTTGAAATCATGTTTTGGCATGTGGCGCCACCTACTGCTGTCTACCAATCATTGCAGTCAGTAGAGTCTCAGCTTCCGTGCAACCACGGGTTGCCAGTTAGGTCAGAAAATGAAACCTAAAAGACCTCTGTATTTTGAATTTGAATGTAGTAACTGTTTTTGGCCACATTCTTACATATGGTACCTTTAAATGTGACTTGTTGAAACCTGCAGAGACCCTTGATAGCTGTGCTGATATTCAGTACAACAGCACGACGTCAAGTCGGTCAAAAATTAGAAGCTACAACGGTTTATAATATTTCATTTATTTAATCATTTGTATGACTCTGCCACCCCCAAAAACACAAGTTCTGCACTTGCTTAGCAACACAAACAATTAGCTTATCCTGCACACTACACAAGTTATGTCCAATACTTTGATTCATGTACGGTGCTTAACTTAAATGTATTAGACCACCACCCGATGTAAGGTTTATGCCACAGTCCAAATCACTTATGTTCTGTTTCTGTAATGTTAATACATCAGTATTTTTAATGCTAAAATATAATTATTATTTCTTGATTAAGATGTCAAATTATAGTTATCAACCACTGAAAATTAGTTGTAGTGGTTGAATGTTATGCTTGATTAATTTGTTGATTAATGTCTTCTCAGAGAAGCCCAGTGAGCCGCCTGGGTATAAAAAGGTGAATTCAATTTGTTATTTGCCAAATCAATAACAATATTTTTTTTTTTTTTTTTTAGTTTTTGAAAAGATTTCTAAAATATTTATGTTTTCTTGTTTTTTTTATGACAGGTGGTCTAATAAAAGTGTTA